>NC_041385.1:637925432-638045010 GCF_002162155.2 Triticum dicoccoides | reverse complement strand
CTTCACTTGGTAGGATTTTTATTACTTCTCATTGTGTTTGTGCCGTAACTCGAAGGAGAAGGCAGCAGTCGACCTGCACCTCGTCGTCCTTGCGGATCGGAATGAATTTCATACTTAGGCGAGTACTGGACTGCAGCTAAGCCCCCGAGTGGGAGGTTTGCTTTCCACTCGGTAGGATTTCAAACACTTAGGCGAGTACTGGACTGCAGCTAAGCCCCCGAGTGGGAGGTTTGCTCTCCACTCGGTAGGATTTTAAACACTTTGGCGAGTACTGGACTGCAACTAAGCCCAGGAGTGGGAGGTTTGCTCTCCACTCGGTAGGATTTTAAACACTTAGGCGAGTACTGGACTGTAGCTAAGCCCCTGAGTGGGAGGTTTGCTCTCCACTCAATAGGATTTTAAACACTTAGGCGAAACGGATTCGCAGCTAAGCCCCCGAGTGGGAGATTTTCTCTCCACCCGATAGGATTTCAAGCACTTAGACGAAACGGATTCGCAACTTAGTCTCCGAGTGAGAGGCTTGCTCGTCACTCGGCAGGAATTTTTTTTACAAACTTAGGCGAAACGGATTCGCAGCTAAGCCACCCACTGGGGGATTTCTTACATAAGCAAAAGCAGCAACAATTAATGGAAAAATTAAAACACTTTTGTCTTTGATAAATAAACTACAGGAGTACTTTTATTACATCTCATCCGAGTGAGTACTTAAGTGTAAAAGGGGCGGAGCAGATCCGCATTCCAAGCTCATGGCTCATCAATCTGGCGATCGATGTTGTAAAGACGGTATGCTCCTTTGTGGAGAACTTTGGTGACAATGAAGGGGCCTTCCCAAGTAGGGGCGAGTTTGTCTGGCTTCTATTGGTCCACTCGGAGGACCAAGTCTCCTTCTTGGAAGGCTCGACTCTTCACATTTCTGGCGTAGAATCGACGCAAGTCTTGCTGATAGATGGTCGATCGGATCATGGCCATCTTTCTTTCTTCTTCCAGAAGGTCGACTGCGTCCTGCCGGGCTTACTCTGCTTCGACTTCAGAGTAGAGCTCGACTCGTGGTGCATTGTGAAGTAGGTCACTTGGCAGAACCGCTTCAGCTCCATAGACCAGAAAGAATGGAGTTCTCCCAGTCGACCGATTTGGAGTAGTCCTCAACCCCAAAGAACTGATGGAAGTTCATCGACCCACACGCCTGCTGCGTGCTTGAGATCACGCATCAACCGGGGTTTCAGTCCTTTGAGAATTAGGCCGTTTGCTCTTTCTGCTTGTCCATTCGACTGGGGGTGGGCGACTGAAGCATAGTCAACTCGTGTGCCTTGAGAAGCGCAGAAGGCTTTGAATTGGTCGGAATCGAAGTTTGACCCATTATCTGTGATGATGCTATGCGGAACTCCATATCTGAATATCAATTCTCTGATGAAGCTGATGGCAGTGCCAGCATCAAGATTTTTAATAGGCTTGGCTTCGATCCACTTGGTGAACTTGTCGACTACCACCAGTACATGGGTGAAGCCGCTCCTGCCGGTTCTCAGTGGCACAACCATATCTAACCCCCAAACAGCAAAGGGCCAGACGATTGGAATGGTCTTCAAGGCTGATGCGGGCTTGTGCGACATATTGGAGTAGAACTGACATCCTTCACACTTGTCGACTATCTCTTTCGCCATTTCATTTGTTCTGGGCCAGTAAAAACCTGCTCGGTATGCTTTAGCCACAATGGTCCGAGAGGACGCATGATGGCCACAGGTCCCCGAGTGGATGTTGTTGAGAATTATTTGACCCTCTTCCGGCGTTATGCATTTCTGACTGGCTCCAGTCGCGCTTTCTCTATACAACTGTCCCTTCATGACAGTAAAGGCCTTGGATCGACGGACGATCTGTCGAGCCTCTTCTTCATTCTCCGGGAGCTCTTTCCTTAGGATATATGCGATGTATGGCACTGTCCAGTCGGGAGTGACAACCAGAACTTCCATGATTAGGTCGACCACGGCTAGGACCTCAACTTCAGTCGGATCTGTGGCACTTTTTGGCTGCGGGGCTTCTTCGGTGAAAGGATCCTCTTGAACTGACGGTGCTGGACATGCTCCAAAAACACACCACTGGGAATGGCTTCTCTCTTGGAACCTATCTTCGCCAAGTCATCAGCTGCTTGATTTTTCAGTCAGGGTACATGATGAAGCTCTAACCCCTCGAATTTCTTCTCCAGCTTTCTTACTGCGTTGCAGTAACTAGTCATAGCTGGGCTTCTGACGTCCCACTCCTTCATCACTTGGTTAACCACCAAATCCGAGTCGCCGTAGACCATGAGGCGACGGACGCCGAGTGAAATGGCCACACGCAACCCATACAAAAGTGCTTCGTATTCTGCTTCGTTGTTGGAGGAATCAAAGTGAATCTGGAGTTCATATCTGAGATTATCTCCTCGGGGGGCCAACACTACCCCAACACCGGAACCATTCAACATCTTAGAGCCATCAAAGAACATGGTCCAGTGCTCCGAGTGAACTTGAGTCGGCAGTTGCTGTTCAGTCCACTCGGCGAGGAAATCTGCTATTGCTTGGGACTTGATAGCTTTCTTTGCCTCAAATCTGATATCTAGGGGAAGGAGTTCAATCGCCCATTTTGCCACTCGACCAGTTGCATCTCTGTTGTGCAGAATCTCTGAAAATGGAGCGTCGCTGACGACTGTAATGGTATGGTCAGAGAAATAGTGAGCAACTTTCTTCATGGTCATATAAATCCCATATACAAGCTTCTGGTAATGAGGGTATCTTTGCTTTGATGGGGTCAGAACTTCAGAAATATAATATACTAGGCGCTGAACTTTGAAGGCTTTCCCTTCTTCTTCCCGCTCGACCGTAAGTACTGTACTGACGACTTGTCCTGTGGCTGCAATGTAAAGCAGCAAAGGCTCTTTGCTGATCGGGGCAGCAAGCACTGGCTGGGTGGAAAGCAGGGTTTTTAACTCTGCAAACGCTGCATCAGCTTCAGGAGTCCACTCGAACTTGTCTGACTTCTTCATCAGTCGGTAAAGACACCTGCCCCACGGTGGGCGCCAACTGTCGTGCTTCTAAGTCTGACAGTAGTGTAGGAGGGTACTAAAGGAGAGGCAAGATCCTAGCTATGGGGTAGTTGTACACGCAAGAATTTTATGAGTTCTGACCCTTCTCGGAGGAAGTAATAGCCCTACGTCTCGGTGCCCGGAGGCGGTCGACTGGATTATACGTGTGTGAGTTACAGGGGTGCGAACCCTTTACACTGAGGAGGGGGTGGCTTATATAGAGTTCGCCAGACCCCTCCAGCCCTCAGTTATGCAGGGTTTAAAGTACATTAAGACAGGGGGTTACTGGTAACGCCCACATTAAGTGCTATGAAGACCATTAAGGCTACTTAATGACAGACCGTTTCCCGCAGAGTGACTTGAGATCTCTGGCCGTCGAGTGATTAGCTTCATGGTCGCGTGATTAGCTTCATGGTCGAGTGTTCTCGAGTTTGTCGAGTGAAATACCTCTAGGTCGACTGACAGGTGGTTTCTTCTAGAGATGTCCTTGGGTAGGGTAGTTTAGACAGGTCCATGACCCTACCCTAGGTACATAGCTCCATCAGGGGGCACCGGGTACGGTAAGGGGGAAGGAGGGGTTGGAGGGGCTGGCGGCCTCGGCGGCTTGGAATCGCCCTGGGGATGGAGCGACGCGAGACAAAAAAAGAAAGATGCAAGGGAGAGCATGATTACAGTCCTCTAGTGCAGCTAGATTATCATATAAATTACTAAAGCATGTCAGTTCGTGGTACTCCCTCTGGTCCTTTTTACTTTGCATATAAGAATTCTCTAAAGCCAAACTTCATAAATTTGATCATATTTATATGAAAAAATATAAACATGTACAATGGTAAAATTATACAATCTGACAATTAAGGTCATGACGCATCTAATGATATGGATTTTACATTGTGCATGTTGGTATTTTTTTCTATGAAGTTGGTTAAATTTATGAGGTTTGACTTCAGACAAATCTAATATGCAAATTAAAAAGAATCGGAAAGAATACATAAAATACTTAGTCGGGGCTACTCCCGTGTAAGGAGCGCCCAGGTTGAGGCTGGCAGGAAAACCCAAAAACGTGTACGTACATGAATGCACGCCTTGTACAATCTACGAAGTTTTCAAGGCATCAACAAGCATTTAACAATGGAGAATCCAGCAATGTAGAATGTATGGTGTTTCAAAAGAATCTTAATCATAAATGAATTTGGCTAAGTTAAGCTGTTGTGACTATACATCTAAAGTGCTACAAAATGGAGCGTACATACACTTGGAATCACATCAGTCAATCAAAGGCATATGATGCGGTTGACATAGCAACCACGCCCACATCCAGCACGAATAATTATGCACGACGGAAGGACCCTCAGACCTTCTGCTCACGAACGCTGTGCATCCAGCCTCCAACCTGTCCTCCGTCTTCTTCAACCTGGGAAGGGGCATCAACCTTTGCGGCGGTGAAGGTGATGCCGATTTTGATCTCGCCGTGGTACGAGTTGTCGGCGGTGACCACCCTGTACTTGGCCGGGTTCAGCCGCGACGTGCCGCTCTCCATGCCCATGCTGATCAGATCAGTCACATTGATCCTGCATCGCAGAGATATATTCAGTAATTGATTCAGATTTTGCTTTCGTCTTTAGTTTGCCACTTCAATTAGCTGCTGAAGCTGATGATTGGCAGCTGGGAGTAGAGTTTACTCACGTTGCTTGGCCGAGGAAGTCGTCGCTGGAGAAGTTGTCGTGGTCCATGATCCGGAGGACGAGCTTATCCTGCACGTTGGCCGCGGAGGAGTTGATCTGGAATCTCAACACCTCGTTCCAGCTCGGGTTCCTCCCCGCATCTGCATTACAGCACGCAGTTCGTTTCGTTCAGCAAAACTATATTTCGTGGACCGGGGTCGAGACGAGGGACCAAGAAAACAGAGCTGTGTGGAAGGGAGGCAGGGACTGACCTCGGGCGGTGCTGCTCTTGCGCTCCTGGCTCCGGTACTGCACGATCACATACGGGTCTATCTTCCCTGCACATACATGGCAAGCACAAAACTCAATCTCCGTCCACAACTGAACACAGAACGGAGCAAATCCAAGCCAAGAACACTGGCTTCTGCAGTGGAGGACTCACCGAGGAAATCGGTGCCGGAGAGGCCCTTGGCCTGGACCAGATGCACCTCGAGGAGACCACGCGCCATTGTATTGCTCTCTCGTTCTCGCTGGAAAGCTAACCAACACTCGATCCTCTCACACAGTCCCACGGCCGGCCGGCTGCTCTGCCCTTCTGAATGAATGTATCTCTGTCTCTCTCTTTCGTCTTCGTTCTCAGGCAGCTCGCGTTTGGAATTGAGGTGCCGTAACTGAGGCGCGCCGGCGTATTTATATAGTACAACTTGGTTCCTCGGATGGGTGGCGGCCGCTGTACGGGTCCATTCAAAACTCCGGAGTTGGTCGTCGCCAACGTGAGGAAGCACGCACCAGTCTAGCCGGTTTTTGGACCGGTTCAAGGTTCCTACAGTACTCGCTTCCACTCTCCTTCCTTTCCCGCACGAAAACAAGGTGGAGCCCTCTCCGTTCTTTAACCCCAGTTGCCAACTTCCGAAAAAAAAAAGTTGCCAAGTAGTACTGTGCTTTACTGGTTGAGCCTCGAGACACGACAACTAGAATCCTTCGTTTAGCTCGGACTACGTCTTCACTTGCCAATCACCAACTTTACCATGGGCCGGGCGCGTGTGCTCTTTTGACGTCTAGGAAATTCTCTACGCGGTCACATGGAATGGAAGAAAGGAACGTATTTGGATCGCGGTGTCGGATGAATTCGCGTATATCTGCAGAAACGTAACTGGACCGGGTCTTGACACCGCTTGTTTAAGAGGGGCCGTTTGGCCCTCACATTAGCGAAGCTCGTCTGGTTTTAATATCTATCACTAAGTTGACTTCTTCAACAATATCCCTGTCGCGTCGTTATTGATTTTCATCTTGGCTGTCGAGACAAACCACTGTAGTTCTGTAAATCAGCTAGGAGACAACGTCTTACACAAAGTAACGATGCAAGTTCATTGTTGTTGAGGGTGATTAATGAAGAACAAAAGTTTTCACCTGGACATGAAACAGTGTTTTAGTCATCATTTTGATGACGGATCTTTCGATATCCATGCCAACCACTACTCCACGTCGGGCCGGAGTGGACTAGACTAGAAGATGGGTGGGACGTCTTGCACCTTGGACCAGCACCAAAACCTTTGAGGGTCCGCCCATGTCGTGGAACGGATCAGACGGCTGCCATTCCACACTGGCTCGAACCAACGTGTATCATCCACCTTGTACACACGACCTAGTCTTATACAACCACAGCCCTGGTTCTGGTTGATCTTATACAAGGTTTCTCACACCACATGCAACTAGAGAGGCTGGAAGTGATTGTTCATTGGGCAGAAAAAACATGGTACTCCCTTGCTTCGTTCCACTCCGACCACGGCAGCTCCCGCTACATCCCAAAACTCATCGGGTATTGCATCCCCTCCTCCTGTCAAGCCACTGTCCAGGTAGAGGCACATTAGCAAGTCTTTTCCCCTATTACCTCTCTGTACTTCACATCGTGTGCATTTTTTGGTATAATCTGAACATTTCTAAATTGTGAAATGTTGAATGATTTGGTTTATTTCTTTATGCTTTGAAAGGACTATCTTGCCAGTTCGGCTTCACTTTGATGGATTTTTTTATCATTGACGCCAACCATTGTGATATGTGTAAGGAGAAGATTGTTTGTTTGTGATTCTCCATGGGAGATATGGAATGGAATAGACTCAATGTTATTTAAGGCTACACAAAACTATTTTAGATGGAGAGATATTACACAAAACCATTCAGGGAAGGTTTGTTTGATGGCACTGGTTGTCTTGTGAGTAATGAGGTATGCATGGTAGTGTTAGAGCATATTCCTTTTGATGCGGTGTGGACATCTAAGTTGAAGAACTGGGAGAACAATCAACATAGCCGAATTAGACAATGGATGATGGTTTTTCTTGAGGGTGAGACACAATGCTCGTAGATAGTGGAGGTAGTGCTATCCAATTTCTAGAACCGGATTTTGATGATCAAGTGTAGGCTATTGGCGGCAAGACTGGTCAAAATATTTCTTCAGTTAGTTACGAAGTAAAGAAAATAATTGCAGTGCATAGGGCAACACAAGTCACACCCTTCATGATAAAATTGACATACATCTGGAGAGAATTTTGTTTTAGTGTTAACTTCAAGTTTTGGGTTCGAAATTCAAGCTAGACACACAATGTGAACAAAATTTAGTAAATCAGCCATAAACTAGGGGCCAATCTTGTAAATTGTTGGTTAAAAACTTAAAATTACTATATAGTGTGAGTGAAACTTTTGTTTTAGTTTCAAATTCAAATATTGGGTTCAAAATTCAGGGTGCATCGGAACATTTGAAAACTAGTAAATGGGTATCCATCAATTGACTAATCTGGTAAATTTGTTGCTAAAATTGACATAGGTTTAAGATAAACTTATTGTTTCAATTTCACATTCAAATTTTATGTTAAAATTATAAATTATAGAAAAATTAAAACCAATTCTACTAAACTAGGCATCATTTGGTGACTATTATGGTAAAATGTCAGCTAAAAATTAAATTGTATACAAACTTATTGTTTTAGTTTGGATTCTAAATTAATGTTGCAAAGATAATTTTGAAATGTCCATAATTCAATGAACAATCTTGTAAAGATTCATCTATAATCAATATGTGATTTGGGAGAAGTATGTTACCCTACTTTCAACGGCAAGTAGAGAGAAAAAGCGTTAACATGACAAAGATGGGGTTGGAACCATGTGGCATGGTAGTATTGACTAGAACAAACCCGAAGATAAACATGTTAAAAACTTTTAAAAGAGAAGGATGGTTATAATGTCAATGATTTGTCAAGTTTGAGGGGTAAAGTGAACCAAATAGAAGTGTGGGAGTTGTAAAGTGAAACCTAGGACAAGTTTATAGGGATAAATGGTAGGATGTCATTGACTATGATTTTGTTAAGGAACCAATATCATTGTATGGAATATATGAAAGGTTAGCTATTTATAGAAGTAGATGGCAGTTAGGTTGATTTGTTTGCTCAATGATTTTGGGGTATGCCTATAGTGACTGAAAAGTCTCGAGGCTCATTCAGTTTTTCTGTCCAATTAAAGTATAGTTGCACCATAAAAGTGTAATTGCGACAAATACAAAGGAAATGCAAATCTAAACTTATAGTATTAAAAAATTACAAAAAATAGTAAATATAAATATAATTGGGCTAAAAAGTTATATAATCGACTAACAACTTCATAAATTTAACCAAAAATTTACAAACATATCAAGAAACTTCACAAAAGTGTCTAAGACAATGTTAAGAATGACTAAAACTTCACCAAATTTGATGCTTACATTTTAGCAATATGCTGTTGGGAAACGTTGCATGGAAAACAAAAAAAATTCTACGCACACTACTAGAAACAGGCCTCTTAGTGGCGCACCTATTATTGCCATTAATGACGCACTATAGGTGCGCCATTACTATGCCTAGAGGTGCGCCATTACTATCTGACTTAGTAATGGCGCACCACATAGAAGTGCGCCATTACTAACAAATTTTTTTCAAAAAAAAATTTCAATTTTTTTTTGTTAATCTCAGGTCATTATGGCCTAATCTCGAGTCAATATGCTTAATCTTAAGTCAAATCGCACTCCGTGGTCAAACTTCCCAAAAGGTCACCCATCCTCACACTACTCCAAGCCAAGCATGTTTAACTTCAAAGTTCTATCCAACCCAGCACCAGCTCATTTAACAGACACTTGTTGATATATCTAGCATATCAATCCTATTAAACCTTGTTGATGTCTAGGACTTTATTCATGTTCATGAGTGTGATGAAATTTTGAAAAAATATTTCAAACTTCCGTTCATATTACGTATCATATTTTGAAAAAAAATTCCCCAAAAAAATTTGAAACTAATTTTTTTCCTGTTACTAGTGGCGCACCTAGCAAATGGTGCGCCACTACTAAGTTTGAATTTTTTTCCATTTCCCCCCTCTAGATCTTAAAAGCCCCGTATCTTTTGTTCTGTTAGGTTTTGGGGATTCTAAAAATCTTCAACGAGGGTTCTCCCCGTTGAATACGGATGTAACTTTTCGAGTAGATGATTTTTCATATAAAAAACTTTTTAATCCGAGTTCGTATGCAAAAGTTATGCCCATTTTACAAATTTCAGAGAGATTTTGCAAATAAAGTCGAAATTCATATTTGTAAATTTTCCCAACAAGTAGACCACATATCACATAGGAAACTTATTTTCTTTTATTTTTTTTAAAACTGAAAAGGCGGTCAAGGGGGGGGGTGTGCATTCGGTGGAATTTTTGGTCAAAGTTAGTAATGGCGCACCGTGGGTGTGGTGCGCCAATACTAGTTAAAACTAGTATGGCGCACAATACCGAGGTGCGCCATTACTAGTTTTGAAAAAAAATGTTAGTAGTGGCGCACCGAGGGTGTGGTGCGCCATTACTAGTTTTGGCGCACTATCCCCTGGTGCGCCATTACTAGTTTTGAAAAAAAAATAAAAAAAATCGTTAGTAGTGGCGCACCGTGGATGTGGTGCGCCATTAGTATTTGGAGTTTAATGGCGTACCTATATATGGTGCGCCACTCCCCATTAATATAGCAGTGGCGCACCACATACGTGGTGCGCCATTAATGTCCATATTAGCTATAGCCGTTTTTCTAGTAGTGGCACACGTAAGATCTATCCATGGAGATGCATAGCAACGAGAGGGGAGAGTGTGTCTACGTACCCTCGTAGACCGTAAGCGGAAGTGTTTAGTAACGTGGTTGATGTAGTCGAACTTCTTCGCGATCCAACCGATCGAGTACCAAACGTACGACACCTCCACGTTCAGCACACGTTCAGCTCAGTGACGTCCTCGCCGTCTTGATCCAGCAAGACGTCAAGGTAGTGGATAAGTTTTGGCAGCACGATGGCGTGGTGACGGTGATGGTGATGCTATCTCCGCAGGGCTTTACCTAAGCACTACGAAAATATGACCGAGGGTGTAAACGGTGGAGGGGGCGCCGCACATGGCTAAGGCAATGTTGTGGTTATGTGTGGCGCCCCCCTCCCACATATATATAGGTGGGGGGAGGGGAGGCTGCTAGGAGGCGCCCCAAGTAGGTATGAATCCTACTTGGGCTCCTGCCCTAGGCCGCCCCCCTTCCTTCTTTTGGCGCCAGGGAAAGGAAGGAGGAGGTGGCGCCCCCCTTTCCTTTCTCCCATAAGGAGGGGAAGGTAGGAGGAGGTGGAGCCCCCCTTTCCTTCTTCTAGGGCCGGCGGCCAGGGAAAGGGCACGCCAGCCTCCTTGTGGGCTGGTGTGTGCCTCTCCTTGGCCCATCAGGCCCATATACCTCCTGGGGCCTCCCGGAACCCCTTTTGGTGATCTGATGACTATCCGGTACCCCCAAAACTCTTCTGGTGTCCAAATATCATCGTCATATATATCATTCTTTACATCCAGACCATTCCAGAGCTCCTCGTCATGTTCGTGATCTCGTTCGGGACTCCGAACAACATTCGATAACCAAATCATATAACTCATACAACACTATATCGTCAACAAACATTAAGCGTGCAGACCCTACTGGTTCGAGAACTATGTAGACATGACCGAGGCACCTCTCCAATCAATAACCAATAGCGGAACCTGGATGCCCATATTGGTCCTACATATTCTATGAAGATCTTTATCGGTCGAACCTTATGACAACATATGTAATTCCCTTTGTCCATCGGTATGTTACTTGCCCGAGATTCAATCGTCGGTATCTTCATACCTAGTTCAATCTTGTTACTGGCAAGTCTCTTTACTTGTTTCGTAATACATCATCTTGCAACTAACTCGTTAGTCAATTTGCTTGCAAGGCTTCTTATGATGTGTATTACTGAGAGGGCCCAGAGATACCTCTTCGATACTCAGAGTGATAAATCCTAATCTCGATCTATGCTAACTAAACAAACACCTTCCGAGATACCTGTAGAGCATCTTTATGATCATCCAGTTACGTTGTGATGTTTGATAGCACACATGGTATTCCTCCGGTATCCGAAAGTTGCATAATCTCATAGTCGGAGGAATATATATTTGTCATAAAAAGCAATAGCAATAAACTGAACGATCAATATGCTAAGCTAACATATGGGTCTTGTCCATCACATCATTCTCCCAATGATGTGATCCCATTATAAAATGACAACACATGTATATGGTTAGGAAACCTTAACCATCTTTGATCAACGACCTAGTCTAGTAGAGGCTTACTAGGGACACGATATTTGTTTATGTATTTTCACACGTATTTAAGTTTCTGATTGAGGGGGTCCTGGATTAGGGGGTCCTCGGGTGTCCGGCCTATTCTATATGTGCCGGACTGATGGGCCGTGAAGATAAAGCAGAAGGTCATCCCCCGTGTCCGGCTAGGACTCCTATATGCGTGTATGGCAAGATTTGTGTCTTGATATTCTATTTCCCTTCCTTGTATACTGGCTTTGTACAACCCTAGGTCCCTCCGGTGTCTATATAAACCGGAGGGTTTAGTCCGCAATCAGAATATTCATAGGCTAGACATCTAGGTACCAATTAGCATCAACTACAAGGACTAATCAACACTACTAGCAACCCACAGGTACCAATTTGTGGTTTTGATACAAGATTGGATACAAGAGATGAACTGGGGTTTTGAGAGGAGATGGTGCTGGTGAAGATGTTGATGGAGATTGACCCCCTCCCGATGAGAGGATCGTTGGTGGTGACGTTGGTGATGATTTCCCCCTCCCGGAGGGAAGTGTCCCCGGCAGAACAGCTCCGCCAGAGCCCTAGATTGATTCCGCCAAGGTTCCGCCTCGTGGCGGCGGAGTTTCGTCCCGTAAGTTTGCCCATGATTTTTTCCAGGGTAAAAGTGATGATATAGCAGAAGATGGATGCCAGAGGCCCACCAGGGGGCCCAGGAGATAGGGGGCCGCGCCCTACAGGGGGGGGGGGCGCCCCCTGTCTCCTGGACAGGGTGTGGGCCCCCTGGCCTATTTCTTTCGCTCATAAATTCTTAATAAATCCGAAAAGTTGTTTCGTGGAGTCTCAAGACTTTTGGAGTTGTGCAGAATAGGTTTCCAATGTTTGCTCCTTTTCCAGCCAGAATTCCAGCTGCCGGCATTCCCCCTGTTCATGGTAAACCTTGTAAAATAAGAGAGAATAGCCATAAGTATTGAGATATAATGTGTAATGACAGCCCATAATGCAATAAATATTGATATAAAAGCATGATGCAAAATGGACGTATCAACTCCCCCAAGCTTAGACCTCGCTTGTCCTCAAGCAGAAGCCGAAATCGAAAAATATGTCCACATGTTTAGAGATAGAGGTGTCGATAAAAATAAAATACGGACATGAGGGCATCATGATCATTCTAATAACAGTAACATATATATATATATTGTCATATGATTTCCTATGCTCAAGTAATAAGCAATTCACAATGTCAAGTATGGTTCATAAACTTCATTGGGAACTAACAAACTAAAGTCTCAGTCATTGGAGCAATTGCAATTTATCGTAACATTAGAAAGAGTAAAAAAAAAGAGCTTTTAAACAAGCTCACATACTCAACTATCTCGTAGTCTCCCATAATTGCTAACACTCACGTAATACTTGTGGTTATAGAGTTTCAGCCGGACACTGAGAAAGATAGGGGCTTATTTTGTTACCTCCCAACGTATTCACCTTTAGGTGATGTCAACAATAATAGCCTATGCCAACTTACATCCAATTGGATATATGTATCATGATCTTTCAAACACGAGGAGCTTGTCAAAGGATAAAATGAAAAAGGGGAAAGGTGAGGATCACCTTGACTCAAGCATAAAGTAAAAAACATAAATTAAAAGATAAGCCCTTCGCAGAGGGAAGCAGAGGTTGTCATGAACGTTTAGGGTTGATGCACGAAATATTAATGCAAAAGAACGTCACTTTATATTGCCCCTTGTATGTGGACCTTTATTATGCAATCCGTCGCTTTTATTACTTCCACAACAAGTTCGTACAAAGCTTATTTTCTCTGCACTAATAAGTCATACATATTTAGAGAGCAATTTTTATTGCTTGCACCGATGATAACTTACTTGAAGGATCTTACTCAATCCATAGGTAGGTATGGTGGACTCTCATGACAAAACTAGGTTTGAGGATATTTGGAAGCACAAGTAGTATCTCTACTTGGTGCAAGGAATTTGGCTAGCAAAAGGGGATAAGGCAAGATCAACATGTTTGGAAGGTCAATGACAATATACTTTAACTGAGATGTCGGAAAACATAAACCATTACGTTGTCTTCCTTGTCCAACATCAACTCTTTTAGCATGTCATACTTAATGAGTGCTTCACAATCATAAAAGATGTCCAATATAATATATCTATATGTGAACCCCTCTTTCCTTATCACTTCCTATTAATTGCAACGATGACCAAGGCTAGTTTCATCAACTCTCAACAATTTTTATGCCTCATACTTTCTATGTGTGAAGTTATCACTATCCATAAGATCAATATGAACTCTTTTGTTCTTTCTACTTCCTCAAGATCATAACAACATAGCAAAGCCCTTGACTGAACACTAATCTTTATTATAGATAGCACACGGACTCGCTTACATAAAGAGATCACAATGCAAAACTCAAAACTACTTGATATCAAAAAATCTACTAGATCAAGATACTACTAAAAGGATCGAATTAAATAAAGCGGTAAAGATAAGAGTGTGATGGTGATACGATACCGGGGCACCTCCCCCAAGATTGGCAGTTGCCAAGGGGAGTGCCCATACCCAAGTGATTATTTCTTCGGAGGTGGTGAAGTGGGAATTGTTGATGATGTAGGCTGGTCGTCCGTCTTCCAAGGCATAGGCTCTCCATCATAAAAGGATGATCGAGTATCCAGGATCCTTAAATCTGCAGCCAAACTCATTCACTTGAATCTATATTCATACTCACAGTTCTGGTTTTGCAGGTCATAAATCTAGGCTTGGAGGTGCTCGATTTTCTCTTGAAGCTTGAAGATGGTCTCCCCAATGACTTTGGCATCCAGCTTGTGGTTGTTGGTGAACTCCGTGATCATCATCTGGTTGGCGTTGAGTCCACGCTCCACCACCCCTTGACACTTGAAAACTTCTTGCTCCATGGCTTCGAGCTTTATCTCCATGCTCCCGGTACGCCTTGGTCCCTCCACATCGCGGATGTGCAGCACCCCCTCATGCATCTCAATGGTTTGAGGGTGATGCAGCACCTCCACAAGATAGGAGTTGATAACCCTCTCGAAAAACTTATCCTTGGGAGCGCTTGGAGACGACATGATGCTCTAGATCTGAAATAGAAATAGCTCGAAACGAAAATAGAGGATATTTGCGTGATACGGTGGTCAAAACCTTTGGCAGTATATACAATGAATTTTTACCGACCAAAATACGTATCATACAATAAAACAGAGTCTGGGAGGCACACGAGGTGCCCACGAGACAGGGGGGCTCGCCCTACAGGGGGGGGGCTCCTCTCTCGTGGGAGCCTCGTGTCTCTTTCGGACTACTTCTTTCTTCCTAAAATTCTTAAATAATCCAAAACTGATAAAAAATGCCATTAGAGTTGTTTTTGAGTCGGTTTACTTACCGTACCACGTACCTATGCCTTTTCGGGGTCTGGAACATTCTGGAAAGTGTCTCTTATGTATTCCTCAGGGTTATGGTTTCAATAATATTAGTTTCAACATTGATAGGATTACCAGAAATATAATGTTTAATTCTTTGACCGTTAACCACCCTCGGATTTGTGCCTTCGAAGTTGTTGATTTTTATAGAACCGGAACAATAGACCTCCTCGATAACGTAGGGACCTTCCCATTTTGAGAGAAGTTTTCCTGCAAAAAATCTTAAACGAGAGTTGAATAATAACACATAATCTCCTACGTTAAACTCACGCTTTTGTATCCTCTTATCATGCCAACGTTTGACTTTTTCTTTGAAAAGCTTGGCATTCTCATATGCTTGGGTTCTCCATTCATCAAGTGAGCTAATATCAAACAACCTCTTCTCACCGGCAAGTTTGAAGTCATAATTGAGCTCTTTAATAGCCCAATATGCTTTATGTTCAAGTTCAAGAGGTAAATGACATGCTTTTCCATAAACCATCTTATATGGAGACATACCCATAGGATTTTTGTATGCAGTTCTATAGGCCCATAATGCATCATCAAGTTTTTTGGACCAATTCTTTCTAGACCTATTCACAGTCTTTTGCAAAATTAATTTGAGATCTCTATTGCTCAACTCCACTTGACCACTAGACTGCGGGTGATAAGGGCATCTCCAGCCGTGCCCCCAACAGGCCCTCCCCAGGCGATTTTGCCGCGCCGGCGCCAAAAAAGGCCCCAGTCGCGCCCCCAGAAGCCCGTTTTTCGCCGGCTCGGGCCAAAACTGGTGCCGGCGGACCCAGGCCGAACCCGGCGCCCTGGGGGGCACTTGGGGAGCCGGCGCAAGCGAAAAAGGCGCGTGGGCCCACCCTGGAAGCGACCCGAGGGTCTTTTCCCGCTGTTTCTTGACGCTTTTCCCTCGCATCTGTCCTGCTCGCTCGCCTTCCTCTCGCCATTCTATCCCTTTCTCCCGCCAAACCCCCTCCCGCTCGCCGCGAAGAAGCACGCCATGCCGCCGAAGAAGTACGCCATGCCGCGCGCGGCGGCAACCGCTACTGGCGCCGTGGTCCAGCCGAAGAAGAGGAAGCCGAGGGCGCCGCCATCGAAGCCACCGGGCCTGTCGAACGCCGAGTGGAGGGTGGAAGTTTAGCGGCGCGAAGCGGTCACCGCCGACAGGCGGAACAGGGCCATAGCCAAGAAGGCCCGCGACAACGCGGCGCGCGCGGCGGCGTCTTCCTCATCGGTCGACCAGGCGGGGATGAATCCACCCGTCGTCAGCCATGCGCAGAACGCGCCCTGGGGACAACAAGGCGCCGGATCTCCATGGGGTTCATCGTTGCCCGGCTACGCCGACGGCGACGCGCACGGCGGGTTCAACCCAAACGTGACCTTCCCTCATGGTCACCCCGCTACGCGCACGCGCTCGCCCGCCTTCGTCGGCGTGCAGTACCCTCCATACAACTACTCGCCGCCCGCCTCCTACGCGTCCACACCGACGCGCCATCTCTACCGCGGACCGCTACCCTTCTCGCACATCGACGACGCCGACGACACGGGAGCCAACATGGACGACATCATCGCGACAGGATCGACCGCGGCCGCCGAGTCTCCCGGGTTCGCCACCCAGGATGAGGTAGTGGACCTCAATGGCGACATGGAGGCCGAGCTCGGCTACGTCTACAGGGACGACGCGCCGGAACCCGAGGAGGAGGAGGACGAGGAGGAGGAGGAGGAGGAGGAACCGACTCCTATTCCGACGAAGGGGCGCCAGAAGAAGAAGAAGCGGGCGGCTAGGTCAGGCGAACCGCGCATCAAGTGGACGTCCAAGGAGGAGGAATGCCTCGCCGAGGCATGGAAAGTCGTCTGCCTCGACCTGGCCACCGGCGCGAACCAGAGCTTGGACACGTACTGGGACCGCATCAAGGCCGATTTCGACGAGCGGAAGCTCGTCGACCCCTACTTCAAAGGCGTGTACATGCAGCGTGGCTCCAAGGCGATGGCGAACCATTGGGGGCGTATCAAGTTGGCGTGCAACAAATGGCATGGAATCATCGAGAAGGTCGCGGCTCGCCCGGAGAGCCGCGCCAGCATTGAGGATCAGGTACGCACGCCGTTCGCCCGCATATCTTCGTCCCCTACGCCCGCCGCCCGCCAAATGTTTGTCTCTCCGCGCAGCTGCTGCGTATGTTCGCCATGTATCGGGGCGACAACCAAGATGCCGACTTCAAGCACCTCCACATCTACAAGCGCATTGACAAGTGCGAGAAGTGGGCGGAAGTCCAGCGTGCCCTCGACAAAGCCAAGGAGACATACAAGCCAGACGCGACGACCCCGGGCGCGTCAGAGGGACGGCCGGACGGCCACAAGATGGCAAAGAAGGGGAAAAGCGCTGACGCGGCAACCACACGAGTGCAGGAGTCCATCGAGCATTGCCTCGCCGACGCCCAGGCCCGGGCCGTCCTACGCGAAGAGAAGACCGAGGCGCGGTGGTCGTCGCTTATGAAGAACAACGCCATCAAGCTCGACCTGCTCCGGACGAACGTCGCCGCGAAGAAGAGGAACACCGACATGGCTTTTCTGATGAGCGGCGCGGACATGATTCAGAGCAACGACGTGAAGCTCAAGGCGTGGTACCTGGTGCAGCGCGGCCTCATCCTGAACGAGCTGCCAACGGCAACGCCGATGACGCCCACGACCACACGGACGCCAAGCCCGGACGGCGCCTCTACATCGCCGCCCAGCAGTGCCGAAGCCGCGCCGATGCAGCCCTGCGACAAAGCAGGCCCGACACCGACGAGCCCGCGCACGCCGACTCCGCCAACGCCTGGAGCCGACCAAGCCGAGTGAATCGTTGCGCATGGCGGCCCTCTGTTTTTTGTAACGCCAGACTACGTCCGATCACCGGATTTGTGGCGTCTTTTGAGAGCGGGAACGACCAAGTTTGAATTTCCCGCATCCTGGGGCCGGCGCGTGGGGGTGTGACTGGGAGCTAGGTCGCCCCCAGGGGCCGAACTAGCGCATGCACGCCCCCAGGCCGCTCTATTTAGGTGCCCTGGGGGGCCGAACGGCTGGAGATGCCCTAAGGAGATGCGATTCTATGATTGACATCATACTTAGCACGCATCTTACGGAAAGCACCATGAATAAAGTGTGAACCACCATCAGTCATAAGATATTTAGGGACTCCAAACCTCGGAAAAATAACTTCTTTAAGCATTTTAATAGAAGTGTTATGATCAGCACTACTAGTTGGAATAGCTTCTACCCACTTAGTAACGTAATCAACAACAACTAAAATATGTGTATAACCATTGGAAGCGGGAAAAGGTCCCATATAATCAAGGCCCCAAACATCAAACGGTTCAATAACAAGAGAATAATTCATAGTCATTTCTTGACGTCTACTAATGTTACCTATTCTTTGACATTCATCACAAGATAAACAAACTTACGAGCATCTTTGAAGACAGTAGGCCAATAAAAACCAGATTGTAGTACCTTGTGTGCAGTTCTATCTCCAGCGTGGTGTCCTACATAAGATTCGGAGTGACACTTGCATAGGATTTGTTCCTATTCATGCTCAGGCACACAACGTCTAATAATACCATCTACTCCTTCTTTATAAAGGTGTGGATCATCCCAGAAGTAATGTCTTAAATCATAAAATAACTTTTTCTTTTGCTGGTATGTGAAACTAGACGATATATATTTAGCAACAATGTAATTAGCATAATCATCATACCAAGGAGCAGTACGAGAAGCATTGACAAGCGCTAATTGTTCATCAGGAAAACTATCATTAATAGACAGTGGGTCATCAAGAACATTCTCTATCCTAGACAAGTTCTCTGCAACGGGGTTCTTGGCTCCCTTTCTATCAATAATATGCAAGTCAAATTCTTGGAGAAAGAGAACCCATCTAATGATTCTAGGCTTAGCATCTTTCTTTTCCATAAGATATTTCATAACAGCATGATCGGTGTGAATAGTAACTTTGGAATCAACAATATAAGGTCTAAACTTATCACATGCAAACACAACTGCTAAGAACTCTTTTTCAGTAGTAGCATAATATCTCTGGCAGTATCAAGAGTCTTACTAGCATACTGGATAACATTCAATTTCTTATCGACTCTTTGCCGTAAAACAACACCTACAACATAATCACTAGCATCGCACATAATTTCAAAAGGTAAATTCCAATCAGGTGGCTGAACAATAGGTGTAGTGATCAAAGCTTTCTTAAGTTTTTCAAATGCTTCTACACAATCATCATCAAAGACAAAAGGAATATCTTTTTACAATAAATTAGTTAGAGGCCTAGAGATTTTAGAAAAGTCCTTAATGAACCTCCTATAAAAGCCGGCAGGACCAAGGAAACTTCTTATACCTTTTATGTCCTTGGGACATGGCATCTTTTCAATAGCATCAACTTTGGCTTTATCAACTTCAATACCTCTCTCAAAGATCTTGTGCCCCAAGACAATGCCTTCATTAACCATAAAGTGACACTTTTCCCAATTCAGGACGAGACTAGTGTCTTCGCATCTCTGCAAAACTTGATCAAGGTTGCTCAAACAATCATCAAAAGAGGATCCATAGACGGAGAAGTCATCCATGAATACCTCACAAATCTTTTCACAAAAATCAGAAAATATAGCCATCATGCATCTTTGAAAGGTAGCAGGTGCATTACATAAACCAAAAGGCATACGTCTATAAGCAAAAGTACCAAAAGGGCAAGTAAAAGTAGTTTTAGATTGATCCTTCACAGAAACAAGTATTGATAGAAGCCAGAATAACCATCTAGAAAGCAAAAATGTGTGTGTTTGGATAGCCTTTCTAGCATTTGATCAATAAAAGGTAAAGGGTAATGATCTTTCTTAGTAGCTTTATTTAACTTACGGAAATCAATTACCATCCTATAGCCTGTAATAATTCTTTGCGGGATCAATTCATCTTTATCATTAGGAACAATGGTAATACCTCCCTTTTTAGGGACACAATGGACATGGCTTACCCATTCACTACCAGCAACGGGATAAATAATACCTGCCTCAAGGAGTTTTAGAATCTCCTTTCTTACCACTTCTTTCATTTTGGGGTTTAATCTTCTTTGAGGATCTCTAACTGGTTTGGCATCTTTCTCCACTGAAATTTTGTGTTGACATAATGTGGGACTAATGCCCTTAAGATCGTCCAGAGTATATCCAATAGCAGCTCGGTGCTTCTTCAGAGTTTTCAATAATCTTTCTTCTTCTTTCTCTGAAAGGTTAGCACTAATAATAACAGGATATATTTCTTTTTCATCAAGATAAGAATACTTGAGATTATGAGGTAAGGGTTTGAGTTCGAACACGGGATCACCTTGGGTGGAGGGGGATCCCCAAGAATTTCAACGGGAAGGTTATGTTTTAGCATAGGTTCTTGTTTAAGGAACACTTCATCTATTTCTTCCCTTTCCTTCATAAACATATCGTTTTCATGGTCTAACAAATATTGTTCTAACGGATCAGTTGGAGGAACATCAATGGAAGCAAGACCAATAATTTCATCATTACTAGGTGGTTCCCTTTCACGAGGTTGTCTACTAAACTTAGCGAAATTAAACTCACGAGACATACCATCTATGCCAACAGTGACAATATTCTTTTCACAATTAATCTTAGCACTAGCAGTATTCAAGAAGGGTCTACCAAAAATAATGGGACAAAAATCATCTTGTGGGGAACCAAGAACAAGAAAATCAGCAGGGTATTTAATCTTCCCACACAAGACTTCAACATCTCTAACAATCCCAATAGGTTTAATGGTGTCCCTATTAGCAAGCTTAATAGTAACATAAATGTCTTCTAATTCAACAGGTGCAATATCGTGCATAATTTCTTTATAAATATCATAAGGTCTCGCATTAGCATTAGCACCCATATCACATAAACCATGATAACAATGATCTCCTATTTTAACAAAAATAACAGGCGTGCCTACAACAGGTCTACGTGCCTTAGTATCGGGTCTAGCAATAATAGCAGTTTCACCCAAGAAAGAGATAACATACCCATCTAAGTCCTCATCCAAGAGATCTTTAATCATAGCAATACCAGGTTCAACATTAATTTGCTCAGGAGGTGTATAGGTCCTAGTATTACTCTTACGAACAACAGTTGAAGCTTTAACATGATCTTTTATCCTAACAGGAAAAGGAGGTTTTTCGACATAAGTAGTAGGAATAATAGGATCACTATATGTAATAGTCTTTTCTTCGACTGTAATAGGTGCAACTACTTTCACTTCAACAGGAGGATTATATTTAAACCACTTCTCTTTAGGGAGATCAACATGAGTAGCAAAAGTTTCACAAAAAGTAGCTACTATCTCAGAGTCAAGTCCATACTTAGAGCTAAATCCACGGAAAGCATCGGTATCCATAAAAGATTTAACACAATCAAACTTAGGTGTCATACCTGACTCCTTCCATCGTCAGAACCCCAATCTTCAGAGTTGCCTTTAATTCTTTCCAATAAGTCCCATTTGAAATCAATAGTCTTCAGCATATAGGAACCAGCACAGGAAGTATCGAGCAGGTTGCGATTATCAAGAGAAAGCCAAGCATAAAAATTCTGCATAATCATTTCCCGAGAGAGCTCATGATTGGGGCATGAATTTAACATTGACTTAAGCCTCCCCCAAGCTTGAGCGATGCTTTCTCCTTCACGAGACCAGAAATTATATATGTAATTACAATCATGATGAACAAGATGCATATGAAAGAACTTCTGGTGAAATTCCAACTTCAGCCGCTTATAATTCCAAAATCTCGTATCATCACATAGCCTATACCATGTCATTGCATCTCCCTTAAAAGATAAAGGGAAGACCTTCCTTTTGACAACATCATCGGGGATACGTGCAAGCCTAAATAATCCACAAACTTCATCCACAAAGATAAGGTGTAAGTCGGGATGCAATGTTCCGTCTCCTGCAAAAGGATTAGCTAGCAGTTTTTCTATCATACCCGAAGGAATCTCAAAGTGAATATTTTCATAAGGTTCAGTAGGTTTAGGATCATCTCTTTGCTCTTCTGGTTGGGGTGAAGATACCCCAAATAAGCCCCTCAATGGATTAGTTTCCATAGTGACAAGTAACAGAAAATTTCATCACACTATATAAATGTTTCCTTACCAAGTTCAACTCACCAAAAGCGCTACACTCCCCGGCAACGGCGCCAGAAAAGAGTCTTGATGACCCACAAGTGTAGGGGATCTATCGTAGTCCTGTCGATAAGTAAGAGTGTCGAACCCAACGAGGAGCAGAAGGAAATGATGAGCGGTTTTCAGTAAGGTTTTCTCTGCAAGCACTGAAATAATAGGTGATACATAGTTTTGTGATAAGATAAATAGTAACGAGCAAAAAGTAAATAAAGTAAATAAAGTGCAGCAAGGTGGCCCAATCCTTTGTGTAGCAAAGGATAAGCCTGGACAAATTCTAATAATGAAGAAGGAGCTCCCGAGGACACATTGGGAATTATCGTCAAGCTAGTTTTCATCACGTTCGTAAGATTCGCGTTCGGTACTTTGATAATTTGATATGTGGGTGGACCGGCACTTGGGTACTGCCCTAACTTGGACAAGCATCCCACTTATGATTAACCCCTATTGCAAGCATCCGCAACTACAAAAAGGAGTATTAAGGTAAACCTAACCACATCATTAAACATATGGGTCCATATCAACCCCTAACGAAGCAACGCATAAACTAGGGTTTAAGCTTCTGTCACTCTAGCAACCCATCTTCTACTTATTACTTCCCTATGCCTTCCTCTAGGCCCAAATAATGGTGAAGTGTCATGTAGTCGATGTTCACATAACACCACTAGAGGAAAGACAACATACATCTCATCAAAATATCGAACGAATACCAAATTCACATGACTACTAATAACAAGACTTCACCCATGTCCTCAGGAACAAACGTAACTACTCACAAAGCATGTTCATGTTCATAATTAGAGGATTAATAATATGCATAAAGGATCTGAACATATGATCTTCCACCAAGTAAACCAATTATCATCAACTACAAGGAGTAATCAACACTACTAGCAACCCACAGGTATCAATTTGTGGTTTTGATACAAGATTGTATACAAGAGATGAACTGGGGTTTTGAGAGGAGATGGTGCTGGTGAAGATGTTGATGGAGATTGACCCCCTCCCGATGAGAGGATCGTTGGTGGTGACATTGGTGATGATTTCCCCCTCCCGGAGGGAAGTGTCCCCGGCAGAACACCTCCTCCAGAGCCCTAGATTGATTCTGCCAAGGTTCCGCCTCGTGGCGGCGGAGTTTCGTCTCGTAAGCTTGCCCACGATTTTTTCCAGGGTAAAAGTGATGATATAGCAGAAGATGGACGCAGGAGGCCCACCAAGGGGCCCAGGAGATAGGGGGCCGCGCCCTACAGGGAGGCGGCCCCCCTGTCTCTTGAACAGGGTGTGGGCCCCCTGGCCTATTTCTTTCGCTCATAAATTCTTAATAAATCCAAAAAGTTGTTTCCTGGAGTTTCAGGACTTTTCGAGTTGTGCAGAATAGGTTTCCAACGTTTGCTCCTTTTCCAGCCAGAATTCCAGCTGCCGGCATTCCCCCTCTTCATGGTAAACCTTGTAAAATAAGAGAGAATAGCCATAAGTATTGAGATATAATGTGTAATGACAGCCCATAATGCAATAAATATTGATATAAAAGGATGATGCAAAATTGACGTATCAACCCCCAGGAGCAAGCCCAGTGGCAGCAAAAAGCTCCGGTGGCCACCGCGGGCTGCCACGCCTTCACCACCGAGCTGGGCAGTGTCGCCTGGCCGGGCAACTTCAAGCCAGATTTTCCTCCTCGCTACGACGGCACTGCCGACCCTGCGGAGTTCCTGCAGCTCTATGAGCTGGGCATCGAAGCGGCCAACGGAGACGAAAAAGTCATGGCGAATTGGTTCCCCATGGCTCTCAAGGATGATGCCCGCACCTAGCTCCTGAACCTGCCTTCGGGCACCATCTCCTCTTGGGATGAGATGCGCACCCGCTTCATCGCCAACTTCCAGGGCACTCGTGATCGCCCCCCAGTCATGAGTGACTTGCGCCGCATCAAGCAGCAACCCGGAGAGACCTTGCAGAAGTACATCCAGCGCTTCAACATCGCCCGGCTCTAGATTCCCAAGGTAACTGAGGAGGCCATCATCTCAGCATTCTCTGACGGTGTCCGTGACGTCAAGATGAAGGAAGAACTGGCGATCCACGAAGATCTGTGCATGTCTCTGGAGCTGCTCAGCCTGGCGACGAAGTGTTCAAGGGCTGAGGAGGGGCGCCTCTCCCTTCTCGAGCTGCCCACCGCAGATCCAGAAGAGAAGAAAGCCAAGGCCAAGGACGTGAATCGCAAAGGAGCAGTTGTGCTTGCAGCGGAGCCAGACATGAAGCGTGGTAGGGACCAGCCGGAGTCATCCAAGGGCATCCGGTATTGCGTGTATCACGACCTCCACACCCACAACACCAACGAATGCCAAGAGCTCAGAGCCGTGCGAGCAGGACGTGTCGGTCGACGCCCCGAGCACAACGATCAGGGCTATGGCCGCGGAGGAGGAAGAGGTGGAGGACGATGAGACGACCGTGGCCCTCGCCAAGGGTGGCATGAACGCCCTCGCGAGAACCGCTGGCAGGACCAGCCTCGCGAGGGGGCTTGGAGAGATCAGCCTCGTGAGGATCACCCGCAAGGCAATGCATGCCTTCCTCCTCTGCCACCACCACCAAGAAGGAATGACGACCATCATCAGGATGAGAGGGCTGGGGGCTTCCAGGAGCCACGTGATATCGCTTGCATCCTAGGCGGTGCCCATGCCCCAGCCTCTCAGCGCATCTTCAAGCTGTTTGCTTGCCAGGTGAATGCAATCCTCCCCAAGCTCGAGGCCACGCGCCCCTGTCAGGTGGTCCGTGTGCGCCATCACATTCAGCTCGGCGGATCAACTCAAGTGTGCAGCAACAGCCGGCGTCTTCCCAATGCTCTGCTCCCCAGTCATCAGCAACGTGCAGGTCACCAGGACCCTCATCAATGGCGGCGCAGGACTCAACGTTCTGTCCGTCAAGATGTTCAACAATCTCCAAGTATCGTACGATCAACTTCAATCAACCAAGCCTTTCTCAGGAGTCACTAACGGTTCCACCACCCCGATAGGGCAGGTCCGCCTCCACGTCACCTTCGGATAGCGCAAGAACTACCGTACCGAGCTCATCGACTTCGACGTTGCCCACATCCGCCTTCCGTACAACGCCATCCTCGGGTACCCAGCACTGGCCAAATTCATGGCAGTGATTCACCATGGTTACAATTTCCTCAAGATGCCGGGAAGCGGCGGAGTCATCACAGTCCCCTGTGAGGAGAAGGACGCGGTGTGCTCTCTCGAGCGTGCCTTCCAAGCCGCATCAGTCGAAGACCCGGACAACCAAAGTGGGAACCTTCCCGAGGTAGCCCCCAAGAAGTAGAAGGCGTCACCCAGCTCAAGGCCTCAGGAGGCAGGCACCTCCAGTGGCACCGCGCCAGGATCCGCGCCCGGCCAAGGGGCGCCTCCCTCCATCGCATAGGAAGGCGCGCCCGGCGCCCTCCTCTGGCAAGGCTCAGGGGCTCTCTCCTGGAGGGTCACTGTCTTTGCCAAGATCACGAGGGAGGCGCTCGGGCACCATTTGGAGGCGTGCTTCACGACACGTTTCCCTCAGGAAGGTGCAAGGCAAGGAGGGCCCAACCCTAGGGAGTTCATCGACAAGGTCTCTCAGGAGCTGCAGGAGTCAAGAGTCATACGCGGCAGCCGCCACCTACCCGGCATAGCTCCCCATCCAGGCGAGGATGGCAGGCTGCGCGTCTGCATCGACTACCCAGGTCTTGATCGGGTCGTGTCTCAAGGGAGGTTCTGGCCTTCGTGCGTGGGACGATGTGAGGGCCCACCTCACAGCTACATTCGCATGCCCTTTGGCATGCCGAACGCGGCTGCTGCTCGCCAGCGCCTGATGAGGAGCATCCTAGAGGCACAAGAGGCCAGGCACCGCGCGTTCCTGGAGGATATGGAGATGGACCTTGAGGAGCCACCCGGACCTCCAGAGCCTCACGAGGCTTAGGGTCCCGAAGGCTCATGAGGATTGGCTTCTTCATCACGCGTCATCAGCTACTCCAACACTCGCTCTGCAATGGCATCAGGTGACATCTTTCGAGTTTCATTTCAGCTGGGAGCACCCTCAAGGCTGCATCATTCCCAGGTCGCGTGGGTCAGCCCCCGTGACATGTATCAGTTTTGCTCATGTCTTTAGTTTACCATGTTGGGGGCACCCCTCGGGCTGCATCATCCCCAAGTCGCTCGGGCCTAGCCCAGTGGCATGCGTCTTTCCTGCATCTATCTAAGTTGGTTTGCCTTGCATATTTGACCTGCTATGATTATCGTCCACTGCCTACTACGAGCCACTTTTCTCCCTCATGCAAATAGCTTGCATGTTAAAAGGGGGGCGCCTGAGCATCGCAACTCATGGGCTCTTACTGGCTCTCCAGCCCTTACCCCCTGGCCTTGACCACGACATTGCGACCTGGCATACTAGCGGCGGCTGAGCCCGCTCGAGGGCCGGGACCTGAGTACGTAGAGCATTTGCATCTAACCACCCCGCAGGAACATACCGTCATCAAAGGCCGAGAGCCAGGTGCAACCCGCCTTGAGGTAGGGCCTAGTGAGTCCCGCGCTGGCTCACGGGTGCCCAGATACACCTCGTCTAGCCCTACCGTGCCGGCCACATGTCAGGGAGGGGCTGTACACGCCCCGGGGGCTCCTCCCGGAGGGGGGGCCCCTCCCACGTACCAGCGGAAGCACCATGCTCCGTGCTGGCTGACGACACTGCCGAGGAGTGGCTATGCCCGTACACATATGGAAGCGCTATGCTCCGCGCTGGTGATAAACAACTGAGGGCAGTCCACGGCTGTATCAACCTCAGGGAGCCCAGAGCTTCGTGTCTGGCCTCGTCGCAATGCCTCCCTTCGGGAGCACCGCGCGAGGGGGCTGGACGCCACCCCCGAGCGCATGCCACCTAGCCAGGTCCCTCGGACCTGGTCATCGCACGCCCCTCCACAAGCGGAGCCAATGTATGAAGACCGTTCGAGCGTTAATGGGGACTCCTGAGCATCGCGACTCAGGAGCCTAACTGGTCACGTAGCCCCTCACTCCATAGTTCCGAAAGGCTAATGGCGGTTGAGGTACGCGCGGGGTCGGGCCCTGCCGACGTAGAACAACAAATCCACTCCTACACCCCCTCCCTATTTGCTGTTTGCGCATCAAGGGGGACTCCTGAGCATCGTGACTCAGGAGCCTAACTTGCCACGTAGCCCCTCACTCCTTAGTCGGGGCTAACGAAGGCTAAGGTATGCGCGGGGCCGGGCTCTGCCGACGTAGAACACAAAGCAAATAGGAAGGAAAACCGCAATTTCGGAAATTCAGAAGCAAATATTACAAACCTCAAATTGTTCACGAAGTGCCAAACACAAGTTTAAACGCCTCCACGAGGCACGGTACATGTTGCAGGAATTGTAATAGGAAGGAAGCCGCGAGGAGATCACACTTGGGCAGCGCTGCCGCTCGTGGTGGGGTTGCGCTTGTCAGCCCCACCTCCTGAAGCCGTGGAGCCAGCAGTGCCCCGCTCGGTGCGGTGTTGAAGGCGCGGAACTTCGCCAGCAAGGCCTCCGGTCGGCCCTTCACAGCCTCAGCGGCAGCGGGGGCAAACTCGCCGCTCACAGGCTCCAGCAACCCGTCGAGGTCGGCGTTGGGGTCGCGAAGGTAGACGTGGCTAAGGACGCACGTCAGTGCTGCAGAAGAAAGGACACGAGCTTCGGCCTCGGACATGGGGCCAATGCCGTTCACAACATCCTCAAGCGCTTGCACCAAAAAGGGAAGCAGCTCGGCGGGGCCGTCCTCGGCGCCAGCAAGCGGCTTCTCCAAGCCTCCCTCATAGAGCGTCTTTAGCGACTTGCGAGACCTCTCCTCCAGACTCACGAAGGCCACTTGGTCCTCAACCAAGACCTTCGCCTTGGCGTCCAGCTCGGTCCTCTCCGTCCCCAGCTTCTGCTCCAGCGTCTTCAGTCGGCTGCGTTCGGCGGCCAGCTCGGCTTCGCATCCCTTGATGGCGTCCTCACGAGACTTCATCTACTCCTCCTTCACTTGGCGGTCGTGAACCTCCTTGGCAAGCTCTTCACGCAAGCCCTGCAGCTCGTCCTCCAGCGCCTTGCAGCGGCCTTGGACACTTGAAGCCTCCTTCAAAGCTGCGTCGCGGGCGGCCTTGGCTTTGGAGGTGACTTGCTTCTCCTCCTTGGAGGCCGTCACAACCTGGCTCAACGCCACTCGGACAGAAGCATCAGAGCGGACCTAGCCAGAGACCAACTCCAGGTGCCCAGCCACCAGGCGGGGGTTGGCGCCCTGGAAATCTTATCGCAGCCGACTCAGCTCGTTGGCAGCACGATCCAAGGCGACGGAATAGGCAGAGGAGACGGAAGCCGGTGGAGTAGGAGGAGAAGACAACAGCGTAATCACGGCCTGAGGGGTCGGGACCTTCTGAGCCTTGGTAGTCTCGGCGACAGCATCAAGCGCGGGCGCCTCCTAAGTCAGCAGGGTCACAGGGGCTGGCTCCCCGCCAGGGCATCCCACATGACCTTGCAAGGACGACCGGGTAGGGGAGGTGCGAGCCCCGCTGCCTCCCTTCAACCTCTTCACTGCAGGCGGTGGCCTTGCTAAGAAATGGGAAATGTCAGGCCTTGGCGGCAAAAACAGGAGCAAAGCAGATTCAAGCACTTACTGATCGGCTGCCACGGGTTCCAACAGCCTTCGGCCGAGCTTGAAGCTTGAAAGCCTCCGAAGGGGATCAGCCTCGGAAGGACCAGCAGCGGAGGAAGGTGCACCAAGGGGGCTGGAGTTGGCTTTAGGTAGCACCGGGGCTAGAGTCGACCCTCGGGAAATCAGCCCTGACCTGTCCTTCTTCGGGACCAAGGGCGGGTCCTCTCTCCCCCGCCTGGAGCTGGCCTCATCGTCGTCCGGCATGGAGCGGAGGGCGCTGGACCTGCGCCAGGGGGAGGTCTCCCCCATCTCCTCGGCGGTCGCCTCCGAGTCACACTCTTCCTCCTCCTCCTCATCTTCCTCCTCTCCCTCGCCGGAGTCATCGGAAGACAAGTCCACTATCGCTGCTGATACGTCTCCAACGTATCTATAAATTTTGATTGTTCCATGCTATTATATTACCCCTTTTGGATGTTTATGGGCTTTATTTTACACATTATTATCATTTTTGGGACTAACCTACTAACCGGAGGCCCAGCCTGTATTGCTGTTTTTTTGCCTATTTCAGTATTTCGAAGAAAAGGAATATCAAACGGAGTCCAAACATAATGAAACCTTCGGGAGCGTGATTTTTGGAATGAACGTGATCCAGAGGACTTGGATTGCAAGTCAAGAAGCAGCCGAGGCAGCCACAAGAGGGTAGGGCGCCCCCCCTATAAGGCGCGCCCCCTGTCTCGTGGGCCCCTCGGGCGGCCACCGATGTACTTCTTCCTCCTATATAAGCCTACGTACCCCGAAAACATCCAGGGAGCACCCGAAACACAATTTCCACCGCCGTAACCTTCTGTATCCGCGAGATCCCATCTTGGAGCCTTCGCCGGCGCTCTGCCGGAGGGGGAATCGACCACGGAGGGCTTCTACATCAACACCACCGATGAGTTGTGAGTAGTTTACCACAGACCTTCGGGTCCATAGTTATTAGCTAGATGGCTTCTTCTCTCTTTTTGATCTCAATACAATGTTCTCCCCCTCTCTTGTGGAGATCTATTCGATGTAAACTCTTTTTGCGGGGTGTTTGTCAAGATCCGATGAATTGTGGGTTTGTGATCAAGTTTATCTATGAGAAATATTTGAATCTCCTCTGAATTCTTTTATGTATGATTGAGTTATCTTTGCAAGTCTCTTCGAATTATCAGTTTGGTTTGGCCTACTAGATTGATCTTTCCTGCCATGGGAGAAGTGCTTAGCTTTGGGTTCAATCTTGCGGTGTCCTTACCCAGTGACATAAAGGGTTGCAAGGCACGTATTGTATTGTTGCCATCGAGGATAAAAAGATGGGGTTTATATCATATTGCATGAGTTTATCCCTCTACATCATGTCATCTTACTTAATGCGTTACTCTGTTCTTTGTGAACTTAATACTCTAGATGCAGGCAGGAGTCGGTCGATGTGTGGAGTAATAGTAGTAGATGCAGGCAGGAGTCGATCCACTTGTTATGGACGTGATGCCTATATACATGATCATGCCTAGATAATCTCATAACTATTCGCTTTTCTATCAATTTCTTGACAGTAATTTGTTCACCCACCGTAATACTTATGCAATCTTGAGAGAAGCCTCTAGTGAAACCTATGGCCCCCGGGTCTATCTCTTATCATATTTACTTCCAATCTACTTTTATTTGCATCTTTACTTTTTGCATCTATATTATAAAATACCAAAAATATATTTATCTTATCATACTATCTCTATCAGATCTCACTTTCGCAAGTGGCCGTGAAAGGATTGACAACCCCTTTATTGCGTTGGTTGCGAGTTCTTTGTTTATTTGTATAGGTGCGTGGGACTTTTGAGGAGCCTCCAACTGGAATGATACCTTGGTTCTCAAAAACTAAGGGAAATACTTACACTACTATTGTTGCATCACCCTTTCCTCTTCAAGGAAAACCAACGCAAGCTCAAGATGTAGCAAGAAGGATTTCTGGCGTCGTTGCCGGGGAGGTCTTCGCTCAAGTCAAGACATACCAAGTACCCATCACAAACTCATCTCCCCCGAATTTACATTATTTGCCATTTGCCTCTCGTTTTCCTCTACCCCACTTCACCCTTGCCGTTTTATTTGCCCTCTCTTTTCCAATCTCCTCCCTCTTTTCGCTTGCCTTTTTTCTGTTTGCTTGTGTGCCTATTTGTCCTTATGGCTTTGCCTAAGAGTACCGACCTCCTTCTCAGAAGGATGGATGAGATTGAATCAAATATTAGAAGCTTTATGAATTTGCAATTTGAGCATAATAATTTCTTTAGAAAAGAGCTTAAAGAACAAAAAGGTTTTTTGAGTTTTATTAATAAGGAGCTTGATGATATGGATAAAGAATTTTATGGTGTGAACTCTCAAATTACCCGACTTGAAAATGCTATAGCCGAGATTTCTGATAAGCAAGCTACCTTAGTCAATAAGATGGCTGCCAAACCAGAAAAGTTAGAAGAAAATAATGATGAAGATCTTAAAGTTGTTAACGTGTCTCCTATTAGATCTTTGTTTTGCAATATGAATCTTGAAAATTATGGGACTGAATATGAGTCAACTTTACCTAGAAGGTGTCCCAAAAATTCGGAGTTTTTAGATCTTGATGCTAAAATTGGTAAAACTGGGGTTGGAGAGGTCATGACTTTAAATAGCATTGAACCCACTATCTCGGATTTCAAGGAATTTGATTATGATAATTGTTCTTTAGAAGGTTGTATTTCCTTGTTGCAATCCGTTGTTAATTCTCCACATGCTTATTGTCAAAATAAAGCTTTTACCAAACATATCGTTGATGCCTTGATGCAATCTTATGATGAAAAACTTAATTTGGAAGTTTCTATACCTAGAAAACTTAATGATGAGTGGGAACCTACTATCAAAATTAGAATTAAAGATCATGAGTGTTTTGCTTTGTGTGATTTGGGTGCTAGTGTTTCCACGATACCGAAAACTTTATGTGATATTCTAGGTTTCCATGATCTTGATGATTGCTCTTTAAATTTGCACCTTGCAGATTCCACCATTAAAAATCCAATGGGAAGGATCAATGATGTTCTCATTGTTGCAAATAAAAATTTGGTGCCCGTAGATTTTATCGTTCTTGATATAGATTGCAATCTTTCTTGCCCTATTATTCCTGGTAGACCTTTCCTTAGAATGATTGGTGCGATTATTGATATGAAGGAAGGGAATATTAGATTCCAATTTCCATTAAAGAAAGGCATGGAGCACTTTCCAAGAAAGAAAGTCAAATTACCTTATGTCGGGGAAACTGATCCACGAACACCTATGGGACCGGCGAACCGAGCCCCTTTCGGTTCGGCGGGGGGCGGAGATCGCATGAAGAGCGGATCGAGGTGAAGCACACGAGCAGTTTACCCAGCTTCGGAGCTCTCCGGAGAGATAACACTCCTACTGCTGCATGTCTGAGTGTATTGAGTTCTTGCTCGGGAGCGCTGAATGCTACAGTACACACTAGCTGCTAACGAAACCGAGCGTGAGTGTTTTTCTGCCTTCCCCCCTACGTTGCGCATGGGCCTCCTTTTATATGCTAAAGGGGTCACCGACAGGTGGCAACGTAGATAAGGGTAAAAATGGAAAAGGAATTGCGGTTGGTACAACTACCTATACAGTGTATCATACCTAACCCTGACGGCAGGGGACAAAGGCATTAAATGCCCGTCTGAGTCGCCCAAATAGTGCAAAAAGGGACCGTCAGGGACGCCACCGCTCGCCACGATGGCAATCTTGTCAGCGTCGCTTGCCACCGCGCACCGCTGGCTGCACAGCCTCTTGCCACGCGTGCCTGGAAAGGCCCCAGGGCGACACGTTGGTGGATGTGCTGGAGCGCGGGTATAGAGTGGTAGCTTGCCGCGGCAAGCGCCTTGCCGCGGTCGTTGTCTTGTCGCGTCCGGAAGCTTGTCGCTCACCGGGCCTTGCCGGGACGCGTGGCGCGTCGCGGCAAGTTCCTTGAGATGCCTTGGTTGGCCTTCCCGGCAAGCTCCTCTTGCCGGGGCCTTGTCTCCTTGGCTTGAATACTTTGTTCTTGAATGGCTCCAAAGGAACCACGGAGGACCTTGGCGGTCACCCGACAAGCCTTGCTGCGTGGTGCTGCAACTGCTCGTGCACAAGTTCGGGATACTAGGGTACCCCTACTCTAGTACACCGACAGGAGCCCCCGGGCCTGGGCCACACACGGTGCCGAGCGCTGTTGGGCCAGGCCCAAAACAGGGCACGGGCACACGCGGCCTGGGTTACGCCGTATCTCACTCCGTATCCACCGCGCCCTCCCCGAACGGCACGCGTCGAATGCAGCGTCGTGGGAGAGATCGTGGGTGGTTTCTTTATTCGGAAAGACAGAACGCCCGCCCCTCCCTCTTTATAAGCATGCGAAACAGGGGCAGTTCGCCCATCTCGCCGGTTGCTACTCCAATCTCAAAAATCTCCGCCGCTCCCCCCTTCTTCCCAAAGCTGAAAGAGAGCAGCGCTCCGCCCCCCATCACCACCGGCACCACCAACGCCGTCGATCTCCCTCACCACCTCCGCCATGGCTCCGAAAGCCGACAAGGGGAAGGTCGTGAAGTCGGCCGAGGCACAGCGGCTCGCGGCGCTGCGAAAGGAGGGGCAATCTTCCCCCCCCCCCCAGCTCGCCGCGAAGGAGCTGAGGGAGTACTACTACCTCTTCTGGTCGACGGAGATGCGAGCGCATCCGCGTACGAAGGTACTCCCAGCTGCCGCTTCGGAACTGGCTCCGAATGGATACCCTTTCTTCGCGCTGTTCTTCTACTGTGGGCTCTGCCCGCCTTTCTCTGAATTTTTCTGCGATATTATGAACACCTACGGGTTCCGCCTCCTTGACTTCACCCCCAATGCCGTTCTGACCATGGCAGTTTTCGCACATCTCTGCGAAAACTTTGTCGGAGTCCATCCAAATGTAGCTCTTTTTCGCCACTTCTTTATGCCCCGAGTTGAGAGAGGAGAGCCTTTATCCGGCGGAATCGCCTGGATCTCGAGAGCTGGCAAGAAGGAAGCTTATCTGGAGGGAGAGCTCCGCAGCAAGTGGGAGGAATGGAGAGCAGAATGGTGCTGGATTGTCGAGGAGAACCCGCAGCCATTTACCGCCCAGCGCCAAGCCCCAATAGCGCGCGGCAACGATTGGAGCAACGTGGCCCCGGAAGACGATAGGCTGAAGATTGCCGTCACCCGGATCTTACGCCTCAGGCTTGCCGGGCTCACCATAGGCGCCGTTGGCGCAAATTTTCTTCGCCGCCGCATCGCCCCCCTGCAGGAGACGAGGAGACCCACCTGGGAGTTCCAGAACGCGGCGGATATCATGAGGCTGCGCCCGGGCCTCAACTTCAACTTCACTGTCCTGGAACTAGACGCGATGATCCTGGAACTGTTCAAGCGCGATCCTCAGCATCCCGAAGCGTTCATGTTGCCGAGGGGTGTCGTTCCGCTGTGCAACAACTCCTCGCTCGACCGCATCCGTGCAATGATGCCGCTGTGCGATTCACATGGAATTGTCCCAACTTGGCAAGAGCCTACAGACGACGTCGTGCGGGATTTCTTTGACGGCTTGGTAGAAGTGCCAGTCCGCTCCGATGAACAGAAGAGCCTTACTCATGACACCACCGATGCGGAGATGCAGCGCATCGCCACTAGGCTGGAAGAGGTGGCGGCAGCCGCTGCCGCGGGCGAGTTTGGATTCACCGTGGAGGAGGCAGAGGCAGCAGAGGCGGCAAGCCTTGTCGAGCGAGAGGAGCTTGCCGGCGAGGAAGAGCTTGTCGGGCCTGAAGCTGAGTCGAGCGAGCCCGCCGAGGGCGCGAGCGACTCATTGAAGATCGGCTCCTCCTCCTCCCCACCTTCAGCCAGCTCGCCGCAAGCGGAGCCGCCAGATCCGCCAAGAAGGCGTCTCCGCAAGGCCGGGGACGTAGCGGGGCGGCAGACGAGTCAACAGCCGCCGTGCCGCGCGACACGCTCTACCGCGGCAAGCACTGTTGCCGCGGGAGCGCCTCATGCCGCTGCGGCAACTGGAGCGGGGTCTTCCCGGTCCACCGCTACTACTCCTGCCAAGCGGATAAGGGAACCTACTCCTCCGCCTCGTCGCACCGGAGGCGAGCCAGACTTCGATCTCTCCGCGCTCAGCTCCGACGAGGAAGAAGAAGAGTAAGATTCTTTGCTGTACTTGTAGTTCTTCAATTCTTGCTGTTTTGTCTTGTATCTGATTTGCTTTACTCCGAACCCATTCCTTTTCAGGACTCTGGCCCAGAGAGCGGCGAAGAGAGCCAAGGTCCCGGTGATTGTCATCGAGGATGAACCCACCGCGACAGCAGGGGGCGTGTCCGAGACCACCTTGCCGGACCCGGCAACTTTTCCCCAAAGTAGCCCCCAGCGTAAGTATATAGTTTAGTTCCTGCTGTCAGGCGCGCATGGGTGCTCTTTCTTTGCTGATATCTGACTGTTGGTTTGTGTAGGAGTAGAGCAGCCTCACCAGGAGTGCCCGGAAGCTGCTCCTGAAATGCCATCTGCTTCGACTACACCGCCAAGGGAGGATTCCCCGGCAAGGGAGCGTTCTCCGGCAAGGGAGAATTCTCCGGCTAGGGACAGTTCTCCGGCAAGGGACAGCACTGGCGACCCCCCCGGTGGTTGAGACCATGACTGCAGATCCTAGTACAGGTAATCCTCTTGCTTGAAAACTTCCCTTGGGTTCTTCTTCTTCTGATTTTTTTTTGGATATTTGCTTGACTTTTCTCCTTTTTCCGTTCGTCAGATCCATCTGCCATGGAGCCGATGGAAACCGAGGTCGCCGGCGAGGAGAACGCGCGTAGCAATACCGACGACGCCGTGGCCACCGAAGGAGAAGCCGGCGCTGATGAGCCCGCCGGCGAAGAGGCCGCCAAGGCTGCCGCCGCAGAAGCTGGCAAGGGATCCGGCGATCGCACTGACGGCCCCGAGGCCGCAGGAGCGTCAGGCGCTATGCCGACCCCTGATCCCTCTGCCGCTGCTGCAGCGCCAGGCTTCGAAGAGACCCATCCCGGCGCCTATTTGAAGGCCGGCGACGACATCTTCATCAAGCTCCCCTGGGCGTCAAGCCCTAGGGCGCCGGTTGAAGGAGAGATCTTGGATGGAGAGGTGCTCGCCTCCGCTGGGCTGACGCTGGTCGACGCGCCAAGCAGCAGCAACGACGAGCCTGAGGAGGAGCGGCTGCTGCGGAAGCTGTTGTCGCTTTACCGCGCCCGACAGGCCAAGCTGGAATCCCGAGAAGCGCTTGTCACGAAGGCGGGAGTGGAAATCGAGAAGCGCACGGAGGAGCTCCGGGGTCTCAGGCAGGAAGCTCTCCGATCCCTGGCAGAGGAGCGGGAGCAAGTCGCCAAGGAGCGGAAAGCCTTCCTCCTCGAGAAGGCTGAAGTTGAAGAGCAACAGCGGCTTGTTGCTGAAAAGCTATCTGCGCATGAGGGCGAGTTGGCGCAGCGCAAGGTCAACCTTGACAGCCACGAAGAGTAGCTTGCCGTGCGCGAGCAAACATTTGGCAGGGCTCTCAAGGAAGAAGAGGATGCCGCCGCAGCTGCCGAGACCGCCAAGAAGGATCTGGAGACGAAGGTGGCGCAGCTGGAGGCTGATCTCAAGGCGGGCGGCGAGGAGCTTGCTGCGCTCAAGCATGAGCGCGAGAAGGACGCCGCCGCTCATGGCGAGCTGCAGGGTCGTCTCGCTGAGAGGAGCAAAGAGCTTAGCGCCGCCAAGGACTCCAACGCAGATCTTGAGTTGAAGCTGGTTACTTCGACTCAGACGCTGGACAGCGCCTGGGAGCGGGAGGTGGCCTTGACGGAGAAGATCAAGACCGATGAGTCGCTGTTGGCGAGTGCTACCGCCGCCCAGAACACTTTTAGGGGAAATGTGGAGCACTGGACGGAGGGTCTCGTGGATGTTGCCGCCGCCATCGACGGGGAGTTGGCGCAGCTGGGGATGGAGGATCTTGGGTATTCTTCCGATGAGCACCTCCAACCCAGCGCCAAGCTCAGCTTGTTCTTCAAAGGCGTGGCGACGGCCCTCCAGCGACTCCGAGAGAAGATCCCAAAGCAGCTGGCCGACGAGTCGCGCAAGATCTGCGCGGGAGCTCTTCAAGAGGTGCTGGTGAAGGTGACCTTCCGCAACCCAGGCCTCAACCTCACCAACATCCTCAAGTCCCTGCCGCCGGATGCTGATCTGGAAGCGCTCAAGGCCCTTGTCGCACCCATTGTGGACAAGGTGAGCGGGATCAAGAGGGTTGAGGGCGATCGCATAGATTAGGCCGCCCGTTTTCTCTTTTTTCTTTGTCGCTGCTGGTCATGTCATGAGAACTATCTGTTAGAGCTGCGACAAGCTATCTTGTAATATAACTCTATTTTGGGTAGAGATTGATGTGTTATTTCCTTTACTTGATTCCTTCCTTTGTATGTTTTTTCCCTATGCTTTTAGGGAACTTGTCGGCGCAGGCACCTGGGCCGCGAGCGCAGAGTGCGGGACATCAGCAGCCTGCTGGCGGTGCCGCTTCCGACAAGAAACCTTGTCGCAACTAGTCACAGCTCACTTAAGTTGTTGAGCGGACTCGAAACAAAGTAAGGGCGCAACTAGCTACGAGTTGGTTCCTCCGCACACAGGTTTTCCATACAAAGCACGGTCGTTCGAGGAAGATAACTTAAAAATTTTAAAACTGATTGCTCAAACTTCAGCAACTTAGCTTTTCTGTCATTTGCTTCCCGGTAAGGCGAAACTTCCTTGAACGATGCCTGGTCCACACCATTATCTTCTCCTTTCCCCCCGGCAAACTTGTGGGCGAGGGAACCTTCCTTTCCTTTTTGAGAAAAAGAAAGAAGAGAAAATAAAGATATGGAGCCTTACGGCTCGTTATTCCTTACCGGGGGTAGGCGTTGCACAAAGTGTCAGATAACGCATGCCAAAAAATAGTAGAAAGCATGAAATTGACAAGATGTGCGGAGCACATGAGCTTTACTTATGCACGGGGTCTGCGCCCGGCTTCGTACAAAGGATTACATGCAACATCGGCAAGACTTGTACAAAAGGTGGTTGCCGGAACAGGTTCCGGCAACCGCGCCTTACGGGTAAAACTTACGAAGTTGCTCAATGTTCCAGGAGTTGCTCACCGGAATGCCATCTTCGGTCTCAAGGCGGACAGCGCCAGGCCTAGTGACTCGTTTCACCCGGTAAGGGCCTTCCCACTTCGGCGTCAACTTGTTGGAATTCTTGGCGGACTGAATGCGCCGAAGAAAAAGGTCGCCTTCCTCGAGACTTCTGGCATTAACTTTGCGGCTATGGTAGCGGCGCAAAGCTTGCTGGTATCGAGCAGCTCGTACAGTAGCCTGAAGACGGTCTTCTTGAAGGAGCAGCGCGTCATCCTGTCGCAACTGCTCTTGCTCAAGCTCATCATAAGCGAGCACTCGAGGTGACCCGTATATGAGTTCCGTGGGGAGAACTGCCTCTGCTCCATAGACTAGAGCGAAAGGTGTCTGGCCAATGGCTCGATTTGGCGTCGTCCTGATCGACCAAAGAACCACCGGCAACTCCTCAATCCAGTTCTTTCCGCACTTGCGCAGCCTGTCGAAAGTCCTGGTCTTGAGCCCGCGCAGCACTTCAACATTGGCCCTCTCCGCTTGACCGTTACTTCTCGGATGAGCAACAAAAGCGAAGCAGACCTTGGCGCCAAGATCTTGGACGTACTGCATGAAGGTGCGGCTCGTGAATTGCGTGCCGTTGTCGGTGATGATCCTGTTAGGGATCCCGAAGCGGCAAACAATCGACCTGAAGAACTTGACTGCTGACTGTGCTGTCACCTTCCTCACTACTTCCACTTCCGGCCACTTTGTGAACTTGTCGATTGCGACGTACAAGTACTCAAAGCCCCCAACAGCTCGGAGAAAGGGGCCGAGAATGTCGAGCCCCCAGACCGAAAATGGCCAGGATAAAGGGATCGTCTGGAGAGCTTGAGCTGGCTGGTGTATCTACTTGGAATGGAACTGGCACGCTTCACACTTGGTTACTTGTGCAGTTGCATCCTGGAGGGCTGTCGGCCAAAAGAAACCTTGCCGGAACACTTTTCCGGCAAGTGCTCTTGCGCCAATGTGGTGACCACATATGCCTCCATGTATCTCTGCCAACAGCTTTTGTCCGTCTTCCCGGTGAATACACTTCAATTTCACGCCGTTGAGTCTTCTTCTATACAGTGTGTTGTCGACAAACTGGTACATACTTGACTGCCGGGCTACTCTTTCCGCTTCTTCTTGATCTTCGGGAAGTTCTCCTGTCTGAAGGAGACGGACAATCTGCTGTTCCCATGCTGGAGCTTGCGGCTCGACAACAAGGACTAAAGGCACATCTGCTGCTGCGGGAACATCCGCTTCTACGGCGAGAACCTGCGACTCAGCCGGAGCTTGATATTCCCCGGCAAGCTTGCCGGAGCAAAACTTGTCGGGAGCGTCTGCTTCAACGGAACAAACCCTAGGGCTTGCCGAAGCAGACTGCTCCTCAGCACCCTTGGTGATGATCTTGGGGACCTTCTTGGCGGCGGCTTCGGGGAGCTCTGCCGGAAAATAGTCACCGGAAAGCAACTTCCTCTTCTTGCTCTGTCCAGTTGATGGCGTTACAGACGGTTGAGCCAGTTTGAGCACAAAGATCCCTGGTTCCACATGTAACTTAAGTGCGGCGCACTTCGACAGGCCATCGGCAATGTCGTTCTGAGCTCTTGGAACATGTTCCATCTGTAGGCCGTCAAAGTGCTCTTCTAGTTTTCTCACTTCATCAATGTAGGCTTCCATCAACGGACTCTGATAATTCTTGTTCACTTGGTGGACGACAAGCTGTGAGTCACCCCTGACAATGAGCTTCTTGATCCCAAGGTCTGCTGCGATCCTGAGACCGGCAAGCAAACCTTCATATTCTGCGGTATTGTTCATTGCTTGCTCCTTGGGAAAGTGCATCTGGACTACGTACTTGAGGTGCTCTCCGGTGGGTGCAACAAGTAGCACGCCCGCACCGGCGCCTTGCAGCGAGAAGGCACCATCAAAGTACATCAGCCACTCTTTGCTTGCTTCCTTGACGGGGATGCTCGTTTCTGGAATTTCTTCATCTTGTGTTGGCGTCCACTCTGCTATGAACTCTGCCAATGCTCTGCTTTGGATAGTTGAAGTGCTCTCAAACTTGAGGCCAAAGCTTGACAGTTCCAGTGCCCACTCGACAATCCCGCCTGTTGCTTCTGGATTTTGCAGTATCCTCTTCAATGGAAAACGAGTGACGACTGTGATCTCATGTGCTTGGAAGTAATGGCGCAGCTTTCTCGAGGCCATGAGAAGGCCGAAAAGCAATTTCTGCACACCAGAGTACCTTGACCTGGCCCCCTGCAGAAGGGAACTGACAAAGTAAACTGGGCGCTGCACCATTCTTTTCTGCATCTTCTCACGCGCCTGCGCAGATCCATCTTTGTCGGGACCAGAGCTTGCCGTTGAAGTCCCCTGCTTGTCGCTGGATGCATCTGCCGTGGTTGCTGGCTCATCATTCGCCTCCCTCTCCGCTACTTTCGCAGCACTAACCACTTGATTGGTTGCCGCTATATATAGCAGCAACTTCTCTTGTGGCCTAGGTGCGACAAGTGTTGGAGTGGAGGACAGGTATCTCTTTAAGTCCTGCAGTGCAGCCTCCGCTTCCGGAGTCCATTTCATTGGGCCTGCCTTTTTCAAAATTTTGAAAAATGGCAGGGCGCGCTCAGCAGACCTAGAGATAAACCTGCTGAGAGCAGCTACGCAACCGGCAAGTCTTCGGACATCCTTGACGCGCTTTGGTGCTTCAATCTGCTCAATGGCCTTGATCTTGTCGGGATTGGCTTCAATTCTCGGGCTTGCCGGAGGGGACTCCAAACACACACTTCTCGGGGTTAAGCTTGAGGTTGATCTTGCGCAGATTTGCAAAGGTTTCGTCTAAGTCTTGGATCAAAGTCGCCTTGTCCTTGCTCTTGACCACTATGTCATCCATGTAGGCTTCCACATTTCTGTGTATTTGCGGCTCAAAAGCGTCATGGACTACCCTTGCAAATGTTGAACCAGCATTCTTTAAAACGAAAGGCATCCGTATGAAACAGTATGTCCCACATGGGGTGATGAACGCGGTCTTCTCCTCATCCTATTCTGCCTTGAAGATCTGATGGCATCCTGAGTATGCATCAAGAAATGAAAGCAAGTCACATCCGGCCGTGGAGTCTACAATCTGGTCTATGCGCGGCAAGGGAAATGGGTCTTTGGGACAAGCTTTATTGACATCGGTAAAGTCGATACAAAGCCTCCATTTCCCGTTTGTCTTGCGCACGACTACAGGGTTGGCCAACCACGTAGGATGGAGCACTCCTCTAACAAGGCCTGCTGCTTCCAATTTCTTGATTTCTTCTGCGATGAATTCTTGGCGCTCCACTGCCCGTTTCCTAACTTTCTGCTTGACAGGCCGCGCATGAGGACAGACGGCAAGATGGTTCTCGATTACTTTCCTAGGAACACCGGGGATGTCAGACGGTTGCCACACAAATACGTCGACGTTTGCCCACAGGAAAGCAACGAGCGCGCTTTCCTATTTAGGGTCGAGAGTGGCACTGATGGTGAAGGTACCACCAGTGCCATCCTCCTTGGCGGACACCTTCTTGGTCTCTGGTGGAGCTGCCATTGTCTTCTTACACTTGCCGGTGGAGCTCGATGGTGCGTCCTCGACGGTAGCGCAGCACTCCGAAGAGGTGCACTTGCTAGAGTGGGCATCAGAACTCTTGCCGGACTTGGTCTTCTTCTTCGCCCCGGGAGCTTCAACAGCAAGTGACTTGCAATCTGTTGCGGATGCTACTTCCCAGTAGATCTTGTCAGCGCAGATAAGAGCATCCTTCTTGTCGCCAGGGATAGAGATGACACTTATCGGGCCTGGCATCTTCAACATGTTGTATGCATAGTGAGAGGCTGCCATGAATTTGGCAAGTGCTGGACGGCCGAGTATCCCATTGTAAGGCAATGGAAAGTCAGCAACGTCAAAAGTGACCCTCTCAGTCCTGAAGTTCAACTCGCTGCCAAATGTCACCGGCAACGTGATCTTTCCCTTCGGCTTGCTCCTTCCCGGATTGATTCCTTGGAATGTGCCGGTCTCTTCGAGCTCGCCATCAGGGATCTGGAGTTTCTGGAGTACCGCGGAGGAGATCAGGTTCAAGCCTGCCCCGCCGTCAACTAGCATCTTAGCGACCTTGAGGTTGCGGATAGTTGGTGAAACCAACATCGGCAAGCACCCGACCGCAGTTATGCGATCAGGGTGGTCCTTAATATCAAAGATAATAGGCGTGCTGGACCATTTCAGAGGCTTGCGTGACTCGACGGGTGGTTCTGCCGCATTGACTTCCCGCACCCACTGCTTGAGCTGGCGGTGTGAAGTATGCAGAGAAGCACCGTCGTCAACGCACAGGACCTCTGTGGCTTTCTGGAACTCCTGCTCATCGGTCTCGTCATCATCCATATCTTCATCGTCGTCATCATCTTCATCCTTGTCGCGGCCGCGGGGAGGTCTGTCTCCTTGCCGCTGCTTGGCCTTGCCGCGGCGTCCTCCTCGGCCGGGGCGTTTCTTGCCGGCTCCTCTAGCACCTTCCTGAGCCTTCTCCTTGTCGCGTCGCTCGTATTCAGCCTTTTGCTGCTCGACATGCTGCTCGACCTTCTTGCAGCTCTGGAGGTCATGGCCCTTGGTGCGGTGGATCTTGCAGTACTGCTTTTTGGTGCCGTCCTGCTTGTCGGCGACCGCCACAGCCTGGTAGTTGGTGCCTGCGGCAATCTCTTCGCCGGAGCTACCATCTTTGGCTTTCTTGGCGCCACCTCCTTCGCCGGACTACTCAACGACTAGCACATCTTTGCCTTTCTTTTTCCTGTTGTTCCGCCGCCGGTTTCTTTTTGCCGGGGCAGTCTCCTCACTATCAGATCCTCCTGCTCCTATATTCTCTCCGGGGAGTTTCCTCCCTTCCTCAGCATGTGCACACTTGTCGGCCAGGGCATATAGCTCACTGACGTCTCTGATCTTGCACATCGCCATCTCCTCCTGCATCCTGCGGTTTCGCACATTCTGATGGAACGCGCTGATTACCGCGGCAGGGTGGACATCTGGGATGTTGTGCTGTACGCGACTGAATCTCTGAATGTACTTGCGCAGGGGCTCTCCTTCCTTCTGGGCGAGCAGATGAAGATCGCTCTCTTGGCCATGAGGCTTGTGGCCGCCTGTAAAGGCGCCGACAAACTGATGGCATAGGTCTGCCCAGGAGGATATGGAGTTGTCCGGCAAGTGCATGAGCCAGGATCTAACATTGGGCTTAAGCACCAGCAGGAAGTAGTTGGCAAGGATCTTGTCGTCCCACCCCCCGGCAGCTTGCACCGCGATGGTGTAGATGTTGAGGAACTCCGACGGATGCGACTTGCCGTCGTACTTCTCTGGCACGTCTGGCTTGAAATTCTTCGTGCTGGGCCACTGGACTTGCCGCAGCTCACGAGTGAACGCAGGGCAACCTACCGCGTACGGCAAGTCGCCTGGTTCCCCTGGTGCATGCATGTCGACAGAGGGCCCAGCGCGCTGGTCTGATTGACGCCGCGCTTCTCTTCGGCGCTCTATGCGAGTACGAGCGTCTTCTTGCTGTCGTTCGTGAAGAACTTGGCGCTGATCGCGACGAGCTCGTGGATCTGATGATGCGGTGGAGTCGCTGTCGAGGTGGATCCGGCGAGTCGGCGATCTTGGCCTTCGGGGTGGAGAGTGCATGGTGGTTGCACCCCCACCGGTTTCATCGCCATCAGCTCGTGCCTGGCAGTCCTGCCGCGGCAGCGATGTACTCGGCTGCCGCGGAGTGTCGCCGTTGGCGAAGCCGATGAGACTCTGAATGGTGGCCCTCCATCCATCGATCTTGTCCGCCGTTGGAGGGTAATCCAGGAGCAGTTGAGCTCGCGCCAAAGCTTCTGCTGGAGTGGTGGGCGGCAGTGGCGAACGGTGCGAGGAGCGGGATATGCTCGGACTTCTAACTATGTTAGAAGGAGCAGTATCCCGTCCAGGCGACCGTGTCTCGCTTGTGCCAGCATGTTGGCATGCATGCTGGTCTTGAGCACCCCGAGATCCACCAGCTCGATCTTGGTCCAACAAACGTATGGCACTGCGAATACCATGACGCTGTCGGTCCTGCGCCTCCTGAGATGGGCGCGGTGCATGTACGGACGCCGAGGTCTGCGCAGTCTTTTCCTTGGGCCTGGCAGCACCGTGAGCTCCCTCGTCGATGCCCGTTCTTCCGCCGGCGTCTACCCCACCACCCGTTTGCTCCGGTGATGGTGGGATCGACGTGGACGGAACAGCTGCCGCCGAAGCCTTCTTCTTCGGTGGCATGTCGATGAAGAAGATGAAGATCTAGCTCGTGTGAACGCCGGATCAGGTTCACACAACCTCGACGCCCCCTACCTGGCGCGCCAAAGATGTTGGGGAAACTGATCCACGAACACCTATGGGACCGGCGGACCGAGCCCCTTTCGGTTCGGTGGGGGGCGGAGATCGCATGAAGAGCGGATCGAGGCGAAGCACACGAGCAGTTTACCCAGCTTCGGAGCTCTCCGGAGAGATAACACTCCTACTGCTGCATGTCTGAGTGTATTGAGTTCTTGCTCGGGAGCGCTGAATGCTACAGTACACACTAGCTGCTAACGAGACCGAGCGTGAGTGTTTTTCTGCCTTCCCCCCCTACGTTGCGCATGGGCCTCCTTTTATATGCTAAAGGGGTCACCGACAGGTGGCAACGTAGATAAGGGTAAAAATGGAAAAGGAATTGCGGTTGGTACAACTACCTATACAGTGTATCATACCTAACCCTGACGGCAGGGGACAAAGGCATTAAATGCCCGTCTGCGTCGCCCAAATAGTGCAAAAAGGGACCGTCAGGGACGCCACCGCTCGCCACGATGGCAATCTTGTCAGCGTCGCTTGCCATCGCACACCGCTGGCTGCACAGCCTCTTGCCACGCGCGCCTGGAAAGGCCCCAGGGCGACACGTTGGTGGATGTGTTGGAGCGCGGGTATAGAGTGGTAGCTTGCCGTGGCAAGAGCCTTGCCACGGTCGTTGTCTTGTCGCGTCTGGAAGCTTGTCGCTCACCGGGCCTTGCCGGGACGCGTGGCGCGTCGCGGCAAGTTCCTTGAGATGCCTTGGTTGGCCTTCCCGGCAAGCTCCTCTTGCCGGGGCCTTCTCTCCTTGGCTTGAATACTTTGTTCTTGAATGGCTCCAAAGGAACCACGGAGGACGTTGGCGGTCACCCGGCAAGCCTTGCCGCGGGGTGCTGCAACTGCCCGTGCACAAGTTCGGGATACTAGGGTACCCCTACTCTAGTACACTGACACCTTATGAATCTATCATGCGAGCTACATATGAATCGAGTGCCAAAGATGACACTAATTAGATCTATCTTCGCTTTTATGCCTAGCTAGGGGCGTTAAACGATAGCGCTAGTTGGGAGGCAACCCAATTTTCTTTATGTTTCTTGTTTTTGTTGCTGTTTAGTAATAAACTTTGCATCTACTTTCTGTTTAGATGTGTTTTTATCTTTTAATTAGTGTTTGTGCCAAGTAGAACCTATAGGATAACCTATGATGATAGTTGATTTGATTCTGCTGAAAAACAGAAACTTTGCGCTCACGAGAAAAAAATCAATAAATCACAGAGACGTGCTTTTGCGTTGATTCTTTTTGTTGCTGATCAATAAACAAATTTTCCAGTACGTCCTATTTTTATAGGAGTTTTAGAGTTCCAGAAGTTTGCGTTAGTTACAGATTGCTACAGAGTATTCTGTTTTTGACAGATTCTGTTTTTCTTGTGTTGTTTGCTTATTTTGATGCATCTATGGCTAGTATGTAAGGGTATGAACCATATAGAACTTGGAATACAGTAGGTTTAACACAAAAATAAATAAAGAATGAGTTCATTACAGTACCTTATGTGGTGTTTTTGTTTTCTTTCACTAACGCACCTTATAAGATTTCTTGTTGAGTTTTGTGTTGTGAAGTTTTCAAGTTTTGGGTAAAGCTTTTATGGACTATGGAATAAGGAGTGGCAAGAGATTAATCTTGGGGATGCCCATGGCACCCCAAGATATTCAAGGATAGCCAAAAGCCTAAGCTTGGGGATGCCCCGGGAAGGCATCCCCTCTTTCGTCTTCGTTCATCGGTAACTTGACTTGGAGCTATATTTTTGTTCGCCACATGATATGTGTTTTGCTTGGAGCATCGTGTATTATATTAATATTTGCTTTTTAGTTTAACACAATCATCCTTGCTGTACACACCTTTTGGGAGAAGCCTATTTGATTAGAATTTTCTAGAATACTCTATGTGCTTCACTTATATCTTTTGAGATTGATAGTTTTTGCTCTAGTGCTTCACTTATATTTTTTAGAGCACGGTGGTAACTTAATTTTGAAGAAATTGCTAGTCTCTCATGCTTCACTTATATCATTTCGAGATTCTTTTAGAAAAGCATGGTATTTGCTATGGTTACAAATTTGGTCCTAGAATGATGAGCATCCAAGTTGGGTATAATAAAAACTATCATAGGAAGTAAAATTGGATGCAATGATCAATTCGTTGCTTGATAATTGTTTTGAGATATAAAGGTAGTAATGTTAGGGTCATGCTAGTCGATAATTATGAAATTGAGAAATACTTTTGTTGAAGTTAGTAAGTCCCGTAGCATGCACGTATGGTAAAAGTTGTGTGACAAATTTGTTGCATGAGGTGCTCTTTTGATTGTCTTCCTTATGAGTGGCAGTCGGGGACGAGCGATGGTCTTTTCCTACCAACCTATCCATCTTGGGGCATGCGTAGTAGTTCTTTGCTTCGAGGGTTTCTACATCAACACCATAGCCCTTCCGATGAGTTGTGAGTAGTTTCCCACAGTCCTTCGGGCCCATAGTTATTAGCTAGATGACTTCTTCTCTCTTTTTGCATCTCAATACAATGTTCTCCCCCTCTCTTGTGGAGATCTATTCGATGTAAACTCTTTTTGCGGTGTGTTTGTCGAGATCTGATGAATTGTGGGTTTATGATCAAGTTTATCTTTGAGAAATATTTGAATCTCCTCTGAATTCTTTTCTGTATAATTGAGTTATCTTTGCAAGTCTCTTCTAATTATCAGTTTAGTTTGGCCTAGTAGATTGATCTTTCTTGCCATGCGAAAAGTGCTTAGCTTTGGGTTCAATCTTGCGGTGTCCTTACCTAGTGACAGAAAGGGTTGCAATCCACGTATTGTATTGTTGCCATCGAGGATAAAAAGATGGGGTTTATATCCTATTGCATGAGTTTATACCTCTACATCATGTCATCTTGCTTAATGCGTTACTCTGTTCTTTGTGAACTTAATACTCTAGATGCAGGCAGGAGTCGGTCGATGTGTGGAGTAATAGTAGTAGATGCAGGCAGGAGTCGATCTACTTGTTACAGACGTGATGCCTATATACATGATCATGCCTAGATAATCTCATAACTATTCGCTTTTCTATCAATTGCTCGACAGTAATTTGTTCACCCACCGTAACACTTATGCTATCTTGAGATAAGCCTCTAGTGAAACCTATGGCCCCCGGGTCTATCTCTTATCATATTTGCTTCCAATCTACTTTTATTTGCATCTTTACTTTTTGCATCTATATTATAAAATACCAAAAATATATTTATCTTATCATACTATCTCTATCAGATCTCACTTTCGCAAGTGGCCGTGAAGGGATTGACAACCCCTTTATTGCGTTGGTTGCGAGTTCTTTGTTTGTTTGTGTAGGTGCGTGTGACTTTTGAGGAGCCTCCTACTAGATTGATACCTTGGTTCTCAAAAACTGAGGGAAATACTTACGCTACTATTGCTGCATCACCCTTTCCTCTTCAAGGAAAACCAACGCAAGCTCAAGACGTGGCAGCTGCCAGACCCTCAGGAGCTTCCGCCGGCACCAGACCGTCCCCGTCAAAGGTGGGCATGGCGCCCACCACCAGCTCCCAGTCATCGCGGAGGACCAAGGGGACCAGAGCGCCCTCCGGGCTCGCCACGTCCTCTCCGACCAGGAAACGAAGAGCCGCGGTCAGATCCTCGTCAGCCAGGGCCTCCGAGCTCAGGCGGAGGACGGCATTCGCATCCTCGAGCCTCCACAGCGGGCGTGAGAGCACCTGAAGTGGAGCCACCCGGTGCTCTAGGTACTCCCTCAGGAGCGTGGCACCGGTTAGCTTCGCCGCTCTCAGGTTGCCTGGCCTCAGGTCAGCATTCATCTTCTCCAGCACCAGCTTCGCCCGACGGTCGTCAAGCTTCCCACGAGACCAAGCCTCGACAGCCTCGGGCTGCTTCATGGGTAGCGCCAGCAGGAAGTTGATGCATCCGGCATCCATCATGACCCACTTGCCCCGGAAGCCTTTGGCCTTCTTCCCAGCCTTTGAGATGGCATTGGCTTTGGAGTACGCAACAAAGCCTGCACACGCCGAGATGTTGGCGCCAGAAACTCGGAGGGAGAAGAAGTGGCGCAGCAAGGATATGGAGGGCATCACCCCAACGTGTGCCTCGCAGTAGTAGGCGAAGATCGCCAGAAAAAGAATGGAGTTGGGGTGGAGATGCAGAGCGTGCAAATTGTACTGGCGGAGGACAGCAAAGAAGATCTGAGAGAAAGGGGGCACCAGACCAGCAATGACGATGCTCATGAAGAAGGGATAGAAGGTGCTCCCCTTGCCCTCCGGCTGCGTGGAGCCAGGCCGGAGCACGGTCTCCCCCATCTCACTACCCTGCTTCACCGTCATCAGGAGCGCGAGGGCGAGATTCTTGTCCTTTATGTTTGGGGGATCCAGAGCTGGCGAGTACCAGGACGACGGAGCCCGATCGGGGTCTTGCGGGACGCCATCTCTCACCGGAGGTGAAAGGTTCAGGCGGATCTGGTGATTTCGGAAGCAGGAGGGCGGAGAGCAAGAAAGGAGATATGAAGCAAGGCGAACAATGAAGGTAAGCATAACCCAGACCAACCTTTTATCAGACAGGCAGTTGCCGAGGCAGGGTGGGGAAGCGGAGATGCCCACGTCCAGTCAACCACCACGCGTTGCCCAAGGCCACAGGCTGTTGGGGCCCGCGGCACCCCGCACTTGCCCTTTCGCTTCTCTGCTAAGTCCAAGCGCGCCTTGGGCCCGGGGGCTACTGTCGGCATTCTGGGAACGGGGGTCCCTAGACTTGCCTGCCTGCGGCCTGCAGCGTGGCTCAAGTGGTGGTCTAGTATGGCCCATCTTCATTAGCTCAAGCTCAAGACCCTCGCGAGGGTCCAAGCCTCGCGGGGTGGACGACACAAGGCTTCCTCAAGAGCAGCCTCGCCAGGCAGGCTCGCGAGGAGGCGGAGAGATCAAGGCAGGGGTACCTCGCGAGGTACCCATGACGCAAGCCATGACGATCGAGACCAGGCGGGCGCCGACTTGTTCAGTGTCCTTGTTTCCTCTTCGGTGTAAAGGGGGCAACCGCAGGCACGGAGTAACGAGGCGTCAAGCAAAGGTTGCCATTCCGGTGCAACGAGACCAAGACCAGCAGAGCGGCAGGAATGGAGGTCACCATGGAGCCCAAGGCGGCGTCATCGCCAGTGCCTTTGGCAGTCGAAGACCACCTTTAGTCATGATAACTTGTACTAGATGTTCCCCTTCAAAATGGCCGTTGTTGGCGCCCTTCCCGCTCAATATTTGGGAAGAGGACCAGGGGCTCTATATATAGGGCTAGCCACCATGGTAGAGAGGATCTGATTGAGTCCTCACCTGATACACAGGAAATCGAACCCACCTAAGTAGAACACCACACCAGCCCAAGAACACCCCTCGCGAGGCTGTTCTTCCTCGGTACTGTTCATCATCACCCCCTGAGGCAATCCACCACACCACACACTAGATTAGGGTATTACACCACGACAGTGGCCCGAACCATTATAAACCTAGCGTCCCTTGTGCCGTTCAGCGTTTTAGCTTAGATTCTCAGCGAGGCATTCGGACGTGGATCGGTAGGTGAAAGATCTTCGCGCGCACCCCAGAATTTGAACCTTAAGGGTTTTTCCGAAACCCGATATCCGACACCAGCGGAAGAAATACCTAAGGGGGGCCACCCATCACCCACGAGGATGGGGGGTGCTCCCTACCCCCTGGGCGCGCCCCCTGCCTCGTGGGCCACCTGGCAGCCCTCCAGGGCCCATCTTATGCTCTATGAAGTCTCTTACGCTAGAAAAAAATCATAGGCAAGCTTACGGTATGAAACTCTGCCGCCACGAGGCGGAACCTTGGCGGAACCAATCTAGGGCTCCGGCGGAGCTGTTCTGCTGGGGAAACATCCCACCGGGAGGGGGAAATCATCATCATCGTCATCACCAACGACCCTCTCTTCGAGAGGGGGTCAATCTCCATCATCATCTTCACTAGCACCATCTCCTCTCAAACCCTAGTTCATCTCTTGTATCAAATCTTTGTATCAAAACCTCAAATTGGTACCTGTGGGTTGCTAGTAGTGTTGATTACTCCTTGTAGTTGATGCTAGTTGGTTTATTTGGTGGAAGATCATATGTTCAGATCCTTAATGCATATTAATACTCCTCTAATTATGAACATGAATATGCTTTGTGAGTAGTTACGTTTGTTCCTAAGGACATGGGAGAAGTCTTGCTATTATTAGTCATGTGAATTTGGTATTCGTTCGATATTTTGATGAGATGTATGTTGACTCTCCTCTAGTGGTGTTATGTGAACGTCGACTACATGACACTTTAGCATTGTTTGGGCCTAGAGGAAGGCATTGGGAAGTAATAAGTAGATGATGGGTTGCTAGAGTGACAGAAGCTTAAACCCTAGTTTATGCGTTGCTTCGTAAGGGGCTGATTTGGATCCATATGTTTCATGCTATGGTTAGGTTTACCTTAATACTTCTTTCATAGTTGCGGATGCTTGCAATAGGGGTTAATCATAAGTGGGATGCTTTTCCAAGAAAGGGCAGTACCCAAGCACTGGTCCACCCACATATCAAATTATCAAAGTAACGAACGTGAATCATATGAGTGTGATAAAAACTAGCTTGACGATAATTCCCATGTGTCATCGGGAGCGCTATTCTCATTATATGTCGGGTGTTGGGTGCGACATATGCCAAGGGATGGCTTATCATGGTGGGAGAGAGTAGAACGTCGCCGGTGCCTGGAAACGGGATGAGGCGAAGACATGCACGCCGGTGGATCTTACCCAGCTTCAGGGCTCTCAGAGGAGATAACACCCCTGCTGTTGCTCTACGGGATCTCCGCATGATCACTATGGCAACGTGAATACAAGGTTGCTTCTAGAGCTGTTTCCTGGAGGTAGGAGAAGGCAAGGCTAGCTCCCTCCTTCCTATATGATCGGGTCTAATGCTAAAGAAGCTATCCCCCTTGCATGGGTGACCCGGGGGGCTTATATAGGCCCGCCCCCCAGGGATACAATGGTAATCTGGCTGGGCGCGGGTCCCGGCCGTCTGTCTCTCAGGCCGCCGTCTTCTCCGCCGACTGCTGGGGCCCGCCGACTGGTGGGCCCCGACGACAGGCCTGGTACTATAGTCGTGCTTCTAATGACGCTGGCTTCGTCATGGGGTCGTCGCAACAGTGCCGCCGCCTGGCGGACGATCACTGTCGGTGTCAAAACCGGCGGATCTCGGGTAGGGGGTCCCGAACTGTGCGTCTAGGCGGATGGTAACAGGAGACAAGGGACACGATGTTTTACCCAGGTTCGGGCCCTCTTGATGGAGGTAAAACCCTACGTCCTGCTTGATTAATATTGATGATGTGTGTTACAAGAGTGGATCTACCACGAGATCAAGGAGGCTAAATCCTAGAAGCTAGCCTATGGTATGATTGTTGTTCGTCCTATGGACTAAAGCCATCCGGTTTATATAGACACCGGAGAGGGCTAGGGTTACACAGAGTCGGTTACAATGGTAGGAGATCTACATATCCGTATCGCCAAGCTTGCCTTCCACGCCAAGGAAAGTCCCATCCGGACACGGGACGAAGTCTTCAATCTTGTATCTTCATAGTCTTGGAGTCCGGCCGGGTGTTCGGGATAAATTTGAGCACTCTTGTTCCCATATTTGGGTCCATCAAGGGAGGCGCTCAACACAACGAACAAGGCAACCGGACTTATAATGCTTGAACACTCTCACTTAGCCATAGAATTCTATAATTTTAAATTTCGGCGAAGCCCCTAGTCTTCGGAAGGCCGAATTTTGGGCGCTATCCACGCCTGGGCCGGACAAAAACCGGCTCCTCGCTCTAAGCGGCATAAGTCTTTAGGGACTCACAAAAAACCTCTCGAACAGCGACCAGCTCTCGCCTCATCATGACGGTCAGTTTTAGCTTTCTCCCCTGAGGCGTTAACCCAGCTCAACTGGGGCACAATCGCAGTGGTTCTCCCAGTGCTACCTTAGCCGATACAACGAAACGTAAGGTACCAAAACATGGGAGCCGGGCAAACCCAACTATTGACCCAAGACATGATTCGGTGCTGATGCATATAATGCTATAAGTTCGGGGTGCCGCAGTTGTGAAAGTGTTCGGGCTTATCACACCATGATGCGAGAAACATAAGCCCCTGGTGTATTTAGCCGTACCAAAACGTACGGATGCGACATGTCACAAATGAACATATGTATAAAAGAGGAATGCAATTGGAAGAAAAAAGGTGTTGCATTACTTATTCAAGAAAAAAACTGATGTAAGTGCAGAACGATACAAATGGTGCGATAAGCAAGGGATTGGACTGTTAAACATGTCCCCCTCCAGGGGTAGGCTGTGAAATGGTGCATAAAACAGATTTATTGCTCGTAATGGAGACCACCTGGATATTCGTTGTAGCCTTTCTTCTTCCCTGGCTGTTGCATCGTGAGTTCGGCAGGTCTACTGCCGGACAGGGCCTCTGACGAACGGAGTCCTGTGGGTAAAAATAAAAAGGAAGAAGAAAAAAAAGAACAACACACTTGAGAGCCCCTGGTGTGGTTGAGCCGTAGTCTGGGCCTATCGTGGTCGCGCCCCTCTCCCCATGCCCATGGTATCTTCAGAGCGTAATGGTGTACGCGAAGGACCTGTCTTGACGTTTTACAGGGGCTGGGGTTGGGGCCACACTGCTACGCGTGCTCGGAACGTGCCAGGTGGTCTTGTTGTAGGTTACTCCGGGCGCGCTTAGCTGTGTCCGGCCGCTTAACGGCCGAACTCGAGAATTGCCTTAAGAGGCTGCATTGTACTTCTGCCGCGAGAGCCGCCGTATGTTCCTCCGTGCGGAGAGAACGTTCAGTGTTTCCATTCACCGTGATGACTCCTCGAGGGCCTGGCATCTTGAGCTTGAGGTATGCGTAGTGCGGCACCGCGTTGAACTTTGCAAATGTGGTACGTACGAGCAGGGCATGATAGCCGCTGCGGAACGGAACTATGTCGAAGATTAACTCCTCGCTTCAGAACTTATCCGGAGATCCGAAGACCACTTCTAGTGTAACTGAGCTTGTACAATTGGCTTCTACACCTGGTATGGCGCCTTTAAATGTCGTCTTGGTAGGTTTAATCCTTGAGGGGTCTATGCCCATTTTGCACACTGTATCCTGATAAAGCAGGTTCAGGCTACTGCCGCCGTCCATCAGGACTCTGGTGAGGTGAAATCCATCGACGATTGGGTCTAAGACCAATGCGGCAAATCCGCCGTGGTGGATGCTGGTGGGGTGGTCCCTTCGGTCAAAAGTGATCGGGCAGGAGGACCATGGATTGAACTTCAGGGAAACTGGCTCCATCGCGTATACATCCCTAAGTGCACGCTTCCGCTCCCTTTTGGGTATGTGCGTTGCATATATGATGTTCACCGTCCGCACCTGTGGGGGGAAACCCTTCTGTCCTCTATTGTTCGGCGGTCGGGTCTCTTCCTCGTCATCGCTATGCAGCCCCTTGTCATTGTTTTCGGCAATTAACTTGCCTGCCTACTTGAATACCCAACAGTCCCTGTTGGTGTGGTTAGTTGGCTTTTCGGGGGTGCCGTGTATCTGGCACAAGCGGTCGAGTATTCGGTCCAAATTGGACGGACCCGGAGTAGTTCTTTTGAGTGGCTTTTTCCGCTGACCGGGTTTAGAGCCTCTGAATCCGGCATTGACTGCCGTATCCTCACTATTGTCGCCGTTAATGCGGCGCTTGTTTTTGTTACGACGCGACCTGCCATTATGGTCCTTGATATCCGGACTGCCAGAATTTTTGCTGAGGTTGTTGCTGCATGCTAGCCAGCTGTCCTCACCCGCGCAGAAGCGGGTCATGAGTGATGTGAGGGCTGCCATGGATTTCGGCTTTTCCTGTCCCAGGTGCCGGGCAAGCCATTCGTCGCGGATATTATGCTTGAAGGCTGCAAGGGCCTCCGCATCAGGACAGTCGACGATTTGGTTTTTCTTGGTTAAGAACCGTGTCCAGAATTGTCTGGCCGATTTGTCTGGCTGCTGAATTATGTGGCTTAGGTCATCAGCGTCTGGTGGTCGCACATACGTGCCTTGGAAGTTATCGAGGAATGCGGCTTCCAGGTCTTCCCAACTCCCAATTGACTCTGCTGGCAAGCTGTTAAGCCAATGCCGGGCCGGTCCTTTAAGCTTGAGGGGGAGATATTTGATGGCGTGAAGATCATCACCGCGGGCCATGTGGATGTGAAGGAGATAGTCTTCGATCCAAACCACGGGGTCTGTTGTGCCATCGTAAGATTCAATATTCACGGGTTTAAACCCTTCGGGGATTTGATGATCCATTACTTCGTCTGTGAAGCATAGTGGGTGTGCGGCGCCTCTGTACTGGGCGATATCACGACGGAGCTCAAAAGGGCTTTGTCTATTTTGCTCGGCCCGATCGGACTTACTGTGTCCGGCGCGACGGTTGTCGTCATGTATCATGGGGCGCCCACGCGATCCATAGAAAGATCTTGATTGTCTTGCCCTATCCTCCAATATATCTCGCAAGTCCGGAGCGTTCCCCTGTGGCCTTGTGCCTTTCGAGCGATGCCGGAGTACGGGTCTAGTGATGGGCCTAGAGGCCTCTCTGTCGCGACCACGGGGTGGTCGGTCAGCCGTATTGTCTCCTGGTGATGCGGTTCACACGCCTCCTCCTCTAATCGGGGGAGCAGCTTGCGTTTAGGGTAGCTTTTGGAGGGGCGTTCGAGCTCATGCTCTTCGGCCGCGAGGACTTCAGTCCATCTGTCGGCTAGCAGATCTTGATCAGCTCTAAGCTGTTGCTGCTTTTTCTTGAGGCTGTTCGCCATGGCCGTAAGCCTGCGTTTAAAATGCTCTTGGTCGACGGGATCCTCAGGCACGACGAATTCATCGTCGTCGAGGCTTGCCTTGTCTCTGGAGGGAGGCATATAATCCTCTACCTCGTCTTCTGCCGCTCTCTCATGAGGGCTGGCGTCTCCGTCCTCCTGCGCTGGATCTCGCTGGAGTAGGTTGTCTTCGGCACTGTCCGGTGTATTATTATCTCCGGTGCCGGAATCTTCATTCTTGCTATGGCGGGATTTAGAGCGGCGCCGCTGACGCCGGCGCTTGGGCTGTTTCTTGGAGGGGTCATCCTCTGCTGTTCCTTTGCCATTCCCATCCTTTGGGATATCCACCATGTATATGTCATATGATGAGGTGGCTTTCCAGTGCCCGGTGGGCGCTGGTTCTTGGTCGTCTCCGGCATCGTCGTCCATACCGTCGATGTCTTCGGAGTCGTAGTCTAGCATGTTGGTTAGATCATCGACAGTGGCTACCAAGTGGGTGGTGGGTGGGCTTTGAATTTCTTCGTCGTTCGCATCCCAACCGTCCTGACCGCAGTCCGGCCAGGGCTCTCCTGATAACGAGAGATACTTTAGCGAACTCAAGATGTCGCCGAAAGGTGAGTGTCGGAAGATGTCCGCTGCGGTGAACTCCATGACCGGCGCCCAATCGGATTCGATCGGAGGGGGCGCGGGAGGTTCGGAGTCCGGCAAGGAGTCCGGCACCTCGGAGTCACAAGCTTCATGAGGGACAAGGTCAGTGTTCGGCTCTATCGCCGTAGAGGTTGCAGCCCCCGAGGCGGTGTCTAGCCATCCGTCCTCGATCTGCGCAGCCGGCTCCGAATTGAAGATCGGAGCGGGCTCGAGTGCAGCCTCCGGGATACTGTCCGGCTGCAGAGCGAAATCATGCTCGCCGTGATAGTGCGGCATGCTCGGCTGTGGCTCGAATCCATCTAGGATCAAGTCCCCGCGGATGTCAGCCGTGAAGTTCAAACTTCCAAATCTGACCTGACGGCCAGGGGCAGAGCTTTCGATCTGCAAGAGTTGGCCAAGCGAATTGGCCCGCAGTGCGAAGCCGCCGAATACGAAGATCTGTCCGGGGAGGAAGGTCTCACCCTGGACTGCGTCGTTGATGATGATCGAAGAAGCCATCGAGCCTATCGGTGACGACACAGAGGAACTCTCAATGAAAGCACCAATGTCGGTGTCAAAACCGACGGATCTCGGGTAGGGGGTCCCAAACTGTGCGTCTAGGCGGATGGTAATAGGAGACAAGGGACACGATGTTTTACCCAGGTTCGGGCCCTCTTGATGGAGGTAAAACCCTACGTCCTGCTTGATTAATATTGATGATGTGTGTTACAAGAGTGGATCTACCACGAGATCAAGGAGGCTAAACCCTAGAAGCTAGCCTATGGCATGATTGTTGTTCGTCCTATGGACTAAAGCCATCCGGTTTATATAGACACCGGAGAGGGCTAGGGTTACACAGAGTCGGTTACAATGGTAGGAGATCTACATATCCGTATCGCCAAGCTTGCCTTCCACGCCAAGGAAAGTCCCATCCGGACACGGGACGAAGTCTTCAATCTTGTATCTTCATAGTCTTGGAGTCCGGCCGATGATGATAGTTCGGCTATCCGGACAACCCCTAGTCCGGAACTCCCTCAATCACTGTCGCCATTCCCCGTCTTGTCTGGTTAATGGCGTGTGGGGCCCGTGGGAGGGGCCGGCCGAATCTAGGGGGCCGACTCCCAACGGGTCCGTCCTTGTGGCGCTCTCACCGTCTTCTGTACCCTCGCTGAAGGGCGGGTCCCGCCGTCTCCGGGCCGTACAGGTAAGCCGTCGTGGGTACAGTGCGCCGCCACGGGGGCTGAGGTCAGGGTGGGCATGGCTACAGTGCCGCGCCACGATGGAGATCTCCAGCGATACGGCGCACTGTAGCCATGTCGGCCCTTCGTAAGCGGGGCAGGGACGGCCATGCAGTGACCGTACCCCGCCCCGTCCATCGTGGTGAAGGCAAGGGGTGGTTGGAGTGGCGGGCCGACTCCCCATAGCCGGCTTCTCTGGAAGCCATCAGTTAAGAGTTGGCTTATCTTGAAGTCGTCCCTGGGATTCGGCCGTGAGGGATAGTCAGCGGCCGTGCCACCGACTCCCAGAAGGCGGCTCCTTATCGCAGAGTCTTGAGGGGCGCAGTCTGCCCCGATGTTTTGAAAGGTTCTAGGGCTCGGGTTAGCCTACCCGTGGCCCATTACTCCGACAGTAGTCCCTGAAGTTGGTGAGGCGCCGAAGGTGATATATCGAGGAGTCTCAATAGTTTCTTCCTTCTGGTGGAATCTGGACCTTGCTCGTCGTCTTCCTCCAGGCCGACTAGCTGGAGTCGGACTCGCAGAAAGTCGTCTTGCCTCTTAGAGAGTTTGGATGTCGCAGCAGGGTCCAAGCAGTGTGCCTGATAAGCTTCCGGGCAGCCGCCCGTTGCGGGTCCGTCGCGTGGCGCCACGTGGCGGGGTCAGTCTGCCCACCCACGCGCGCGATGGGACAGGGCTTCAGGCGCGGCCCGCCACTACTGCGCCTCGGCACGCGAGCGGATCCGCTGCAGCCGGGCGGATGGTTGGGATTCCCACGTCGTAACTGCGCGCAGTTATTCTGTGTGGTAAATCCTGGGGGGCGTGGGGTCCCGTGCACAGTTAATCCCACGCCCACCCCATCGGCTTCTCAGCCCACGAGTCTATAAGTAGGCAGGAGGAGTGGCGCAGCGGAGCACGCGCACCCATTTCCCCTACTCCCCTTCCTTTCTTCTTGCTTCTTCTTCCTCTTGCTGCCGCCGCACCGAACCACGCCACGCTCGCAGTGCTGAGCTCTTCCTCCGCCGCCGCGCCTCCCGCCGTGCGCTCCAGTGTGTGTGACGGCTCCGAGGTGGACGACGACCATATCGAGTTCCTCCACAGGACGCATCGCCTCCCCGGCACAGACCTAGTGCGAGCCCGCGCCGCGCCGGAGAGGGAAGTGTTGCCGGCGCCGGAGGAGGGCGAGCGGGTCATATTCCGCTCACACCTCATGCGCGGCCTGGGGCTGCTGGCGAGCGGCTTCTTCCGCTCCTTCTTGGAGTTTCACGGGCTCCAGCCGCACCACCTCACCCCGAATACAGTGGTGCTGCTGGCTGCCTTCGCCACCCTCTGCGAAGGCTTCCTCGGCGTTCTCCCCACCATCTAGCTATGGGGGGAATTCTTTCAGTCCAAGCGCGGCACGCATGTTGCCGGCGTGCCGGCCCAGTGTGGCGCTTTCATCGCGATGCGGAGATCGACGACCGACAACCCATTTCCCACCATTCCGCTGATCAAGTCGGTGAAGATGTGGCAGCGGTCGTATTTCTACGTGAAGAACATCGCCCCAGACGGTGACTGGGTCAATCTGCCGCCTTACGAAGCCGGCGCTCCAGCTGGGAGGCTCCCCTGCTGGTCCCACTGAGTCAAGACGCTGACTCCCGCCGGAGCCGCCGCCGTTGCGCGACTCCGAGTGCTGAAGCAGTCGGAGGGTCTGACCGGGGCCGACCTGCTGGCCGCCTTCGTGGCGCGCCGAGTCCTCCCGCTCCAAGTCCGACCTCATCTGATCTGTCAGATGAGCGGTCACCGAGACCCGAGTCGGATGTGCTCCAAGGACATGCCCCACGCGGAGGTGGCGGACACGGTGAACTACATCGCGAACTGCAGTCTTACGGCGGATTGGCTGTTCGGCAAGGAGCCGTACTCGCGCGCCAACCCCCCGCCTGCTGTAAGTCGTCTCTCTTTTTCTTCTGTCTTCTTTTGCAGCCGAATCCAACTTCTGATCTTTTTTGGTTTTTTCTCGAGTCAGAACCCCCTCATCCAGCTCTCAACCGGCACCAAGGGCCTGGCCCGTCAGTTTGTCTCTGACCGGGCGGAGAGCGATGTCGACGACCCCGACTTAGGGGCAGCGGCGATGGAGGCCGACGCCGAAGGAGGAGGAGGAGGGGGAGGAGGAGGCTTCAGGCCCTCGGCCATCTTTGCCGACTGGCCTGACGACGATGCCGAGGGGGAAGTCGTCCCGCGCTGCCAACCACGGGTCGGCCAGCCGGGCGCGCCGGCTTGGATGGTCAAGGCGACGCGAAGAGGTGCCGGGCCGGGCCGAGCTTGCTTGGTGGTCGGTCGAAGAAGTTCAAGGGGGCGGCCGCCGCGACCAAGCGAGAAGAGGCGATCGCAAAGGCCAACCGCTTCCGTAAGGAAGTGAAGAAGCCGCCACTGGTTTCCGCGTAAGTGCCTCCGCCTTTGTCTTGTTTTCTTACTAGTAGTTTTGTCCAAATCTTTTTACACGCCCTCATCGCTCCAGGGTTCCTCTTACCTTCGAGAGGGTCGCCGCCGCCTCCGTCGTGGGGTCCGCAGAGACGTCCACGACTACTCGGCGGATTGATCCCGCCGCCGACCTCCGGGAGGCGACGGAGCGGAACGCACGAGAGAAGCATGACGAGGACGAGGCCGCCCGTCTGGAGAAGGCGGAGGCCGAGAAGGCGGCGGCCTCCGCCCAGAGGAAGCTGGATGAGGCCGAAGCCGCTGTTGAGGCAAGGCGGCAAGCAGCAGAGGCCGCGCACCGCCAATCGGCGCTACTTGTCGTTCCGCTGAACTCCGTGTCGCCGCCCCCGGAGTTCACGGGGCAGACTGGGGAAGCCGGCGGTGAGCACCCTATCATGGAGAAGGAAAGCGGCGAGGCCTCCATGTCGAACACAGCCGTGCCGCCTCCGCCGCCTCTGCCACCGTCTGGGAGCGCGCGAGGTAAACAGCCGGCGGGCCCGCTGTGCCGCCGACTACGGACGAGTCCGAGGCGAGGCTGCTCCTTAAAGTCGCCTCGCCAGTGCGCCGTCGCCTCGAGAAGGCGACTTCGGCGCCACGCCCATTGGAGACTGGTGCCGCCAGCTCAGCCATCCCAGACACTGAGGCGATGAGTGCCGCGCCCGTTGGGTGGGTGCGAGGAGGCGGCACAGGCCCGTTAAACCAGACGCTTCTGGATGTTCAGGCGAAACTGCGAGCCGAGGGCGACGCCATCCAGAACTGTACCAAGGCGCATCTGGCGTCGCGAGCAGCCATCCGGTTATGTTTTCATTTTTGACTTTGGTTTTTCTTTGCTCTTCTCTGTGGGGGCGCGCCGCCGCACCCACTGGGTGTAGTCCCCGAGTTTCGGGCCGGCTGCTGAGCAGGCGGCCCGGAACTCCTTCTGGCGAGTTCCAATACTTATCTTTGTCTAAAATTCTTATTTCAGGAGTATCACAACCTCCGCGCCACTGCCTTCAACTGCAATGTCGAGGAGCTGGGCAGGCGGACTGCCGACTTGTCGGAGAGCCGGAGTGACTCCTCCTTCTTCTTCGCGGGGGCGCGCTGGCGCACCCGCGAGCTGTAGTCCCCGAGATTCGGGCCGACTGCTGAGCAGTCAGGCCGGGTCTTCCCGGCGACATTCTTTGCTGACGACTTAATGTCTTTTTCCTTTGTTCTTCAGGGGCCAATGCCACTCTTCAGCAGCAGCAGGGCGAAGCCAACACCACCTTGTGCATCAAGGGGGACGAGTGCAACAAGCTTGCCGTGGAGCGCGACCTGCTGGCCGCACAGCTGGCTGAGCAGAGGGAGCTTCTCAAGAAGGCGCAGGACGAGGCCGAGAAGAGAGAGACTGCGCTCCTGGCCGAGTTCGTAAGCGAGCGCTCCTCCCGGACCGACAAGGAGGCACAGCTGACCTCTGGCTTCCATGAGATTGAGGACATCGTCGAAGGTGAGTTTCTTTTCTTCCTTTCTTTCTTTGAGCCTCCGACTATGGGTCGGGCTGACTTCTAATTTTTTGACTTGCTTCTTTCCCGTCTTGGCAGACTTCTTCCCTGGCCACTCGCAGGCGGTCACATAGGCCATCGAGGCTGATCGCGAGGTGTGGAGGGCGAATGGTGAGGAGATCGCCGCCAACGCCCCCCGGACCCTCAATGAGCAGCTTCTGAGCATCGAGGCCCATCTTCGGCCGACCCATCGGATGATGCGCCGACTTCAATGTGCCGACGCCCGGGCGGTTGCCGCCCTCTGGCCAGACATGCCGGTTCCGTGCACTCCCAGTCAGACTGCCGACTGGCTGGAGGTCACGGCTGGTCGTCTTGAGGCTTGGAAGGGTTCCTCGGCCCGGGCCAGAGCGCGCCGGGCCTTGGAATTCGTCAAGGCGTGGTATCGGGGCTGGACCTGGACCGGCTGGCCGCGTTCCGGTCAGAGGCCCAGGTGGAGCTGCTAGCTGTGGAAGACGCCCTCGTCGCGCGCGCGGAGGTGATCGCCGACTATGCAGACACCAGCGTCTTCATCCCTGATCGGGCTAAAGACGGCAGGGAGGCGCCGCCGGAGTGGTTCGGGATGAACCCAGATTATGACGAGGACTCGGCGGAGGTGATTGATTCCAGCGCCGAGGAGGAAGGCGAGGCGGAGGACGGAGGTGAGACGGGGGCGCCAAAAGACGGAGTGGGCGACCAGCCTCAGCTCGGCCGCGCCTCCTGCAATGAGCCGCGCCCGACCGAGCCAGCCGCCGCCGGAGACGACCAAGCCGAGACCGTCCAGCCGGCCGCCCCAGCGCCTGACACCGCCGTCTCTTCCGACCCTCCGAACCCGTCTGCCACTTCCTTGGCTGCCGTCTTGCCTTCATTTTATCTGTTCTAGTAGTCTTTGAAGAACTTGTTAATTCGAACAACTCCACCCACGGGGTGTATTTTGAACTTCTGCTTGAAGATTCGGCCAAGGGCCTATGTAAATATTTATCCGATTTCTATCTTTCCTTGCTCATTGCTCCTTTGGCTTTTTCCTTTGCCGCCTTCCCTTAGTCGCCGCCTTACCAGTCGGACAGCCGTTCTATGGCTGCCACTAGATCAAATTCTTGGCTACTTTGGGAAGGCAAGTACTTGGCCGTTTTTTAGAGTCTTCTCAACAAGTTGGATAGAAAGCGGCAGGCCGACTACTAAAGAGTTGGCTCTGCTAAGAGAGGCAGGAAGCCGGCTTAAGCTATGTTTATGCTTTGAGTCCTTAGCCATTTTTCATGCGGATGCCCATTCTTCCTTACTCCTGTCCACTAAACAGTCGCTCTGCAAGCTGCGGCTTCTGACAGGAGATGGCTTATGCGTCACGCACTACTTGTCCGACTGCAGGAAGCATTTCATAGAGCAAGGCGGCAAGTCCCCGAGCCGACTGGTCAAGCCCGGTGCCAAGCGGCATAACAAAGAGTAGTATACTTGAAGGCATAATTCTTATCATATAGGTAACAAAAAAGGGCGGTCCCCGAGCTCGTCTCGGGGGGCCCGAAGTCTTGGTACTTTAATACAAAGGGTAGTGTGATACATACTGCATCAACTGTAAAATCTTCGGAGAAGATTTGCATTCCACGGGCGTTCTGTCTCTTTGTCGGAGTCGTCCCTCTTGCGTGCTCGGGGCTTCTGAGCGTCGATCAGGTAGTAGGAGTCGTTTCCCAGCACCTTGCTGATAATGAAGGGGCCTTCCCAAGGCGCCGACAGCTTGTGCTGGCCGGCTGTTCACTGGATCAGCCGGAGCACAGGGTCGCCCTCTTGGAAAGATCTCGGCCTGACCTTCCTGTTGTAGTATCGGTGCAGGCTCTGCTGGTAGATGCTGGACTGGCTGAGTGCCAACAGCCGGCCCTCTTCCAGCAGATCGACACCGTCTTGACGTGCTTCTTCTGCTTCTTCCTTGGTGTACATGGTGACTCGCGGAGAGTCGAACTCTATGTCCGTCGGGTTGACGACTTCGGCACCGTAGACAAGGAAGAAAGGTGTGAAGCCGGTTGACTTGTTTGGAGTCGTGTGCAGACTCCAGAGGATGGCTGGCAACTCGTCAAGCCAACAGCCGGCCGAACGCTCCAGTGGTTCGACCAGTCGAGGCTTGATGCCAGACAGGATGAGGCCGTTTGCTCGCTCTAACTGGCTATTTGACTGCAGATGGGCAACGGGCGCTAAGTCCAGTCGGATGCCCTGAGTCACGCAGAAACGGGCCAAGGCACCTTTGGCAAAATTTGTGCCATTGTCGGTGATGATGCTGTGCGGTATGCCGTATCGAGTCGTGATGTCAGCGATGAAAGTCACTACAGTCGGACCATTCAACTTCTTGATGGGCTTTACTTCTATCCACTTGGTGAACTTTTCCACCGCGACAAGTAAGTGAGTTAGGCCGCCTCGTGCTGTTTTGAATGGTCCCACCATGTCCAGGCCCCAAACCGCAAAGGGCCAGGCAATGGGGATAGTCTTGAGTGCGGAAGCCGGCTGATGTGGCTTGGAGCGGAACATTTGGCACCCTTTGCACTTTTGGACTAATTCTTTGGCCTCTTCTAGGGCAGTTGGCCAGAAGAAACCGTGTCGGAAGGCTTTGGCGACGAGTGCTCTTGAAGCCGCATGGTGGCCGCACTCGCCTTCATGGATGTCTCTGAGAATTGCTTGGCCTTGCTCTGGCTCGACGTAACGCTGGTAGACACCAGTGATGCTGCGCCTGACCAACTCTCTGTTGACTATGGTGTAGGCTACCGCTCGATGTTGTACTTGTCGAGCCAAGATTTCATCAATTGGTAGTTCTTTGCTCACTAGGAACTTGAGGATGGGCTGGGCCCATGAGGGTGCTGCTAATTCTTCAACTGCCAGTACTGTGACTTGGACGAGGGCGGCTGGGCTGGGAGGCGGCGGGTTAGAGTCCGCGGCCGCTTGCTGGATTGACGAAGTCCCCGGGCCGACTGGAGCAGTCCCCGGGCCGAGTCCTGGAGTCTTCAGACTGGTCGCCGCAGTCCCCCGGCCGGATTCTGAAGTCCCTGGGCCGGCTTCGACTGGAGCGTTCTTGGAGTCGGATCCGACTTCTTCGGGTGGAGCCGGCACAAAGATGGAGTCTGATTCTGGTGAAGGCTTGACAGATGGCTTGAGGAGGCGTCGAAGGGCTATGCCAGATGGTATTGCTTGGCGGGTGGAGCCGATTCGTGCCAGGGCGTCTGCTTGGTCGTTGTCATTCCTTGGCACGTGGAGGAACTCGCACCCCTCGAAGTATCCGCTGAGTTGCTGTACAAGGAAGCGGTAGCTCGCCATGTTTGCATCCTTGGCGTACCAAGTCAGAGTCGCCATAACACAGGATCCGGCAAATGCCAAGTTCTTTGGAAAGTCGGCCTCGTACTCAGCAACGTTGTTGGAGGCGGCGAAATGGATCTACAGTGCATATCTGCGCTTGTCGCCTTTGGGGGAAGTGAGGACGACGCCGGCTCCCAAGCCGGTGCGCATCTTGGAGCCATCGAAATGCATCCGCCAATGGGTGGAGTCGGGCACTGGCGGCAAGTACTGGGTCTCGGCCCAGTCGACGAGAAAATCGGCCAGTGCTTGCGACTTGATGGCGGTGCGGGGCTGGTAGTAGATGGTGTAGGGAGCCAGATCGATGGCCCATTTGGCCACTCGGCCAGAAGCATCTCGGCTTCCGATGATCTCGGCTAGTCGGGCTGTGCAAACCACAGTGATTGGATGCTCCTGGAAGTAAGGTTTCAATTTCTTGGCGGCAAAGTGCACGCCGTAGCACATCTTCTGGTAGTGGGGGTAGTTCTGCTTGGAGGCCGACAGTACTTCGCTCAGGTAATATACCGGTCTTTGGACAGGTAGCGCCTTGCCTTCCTCCTTGCGCTCAACTACAATAACTGTGCTGACTACCCGACTGGTGGCGGCAATGTATAGGAGCATGGGCTCTTTAGGAGTCGGAGCCGCCAACACAAGGGGAGTAGTCAGCATTTTCTTTAACTGGATAAAAGCTTCGTCCGCCTTGGGGTTCCACTCAAAAAAGGTCTTCTTCTTCATGAGTTGGTATAGAGGGAGAGCCTTCTCGCCCAGCCGACTGATGAAACGGCTGATGGACGCCAAGAAGCCGGTGAACTTTTGCACATCTAGCAGTTGGCAGGGTACCTCCATCCTCTCGATGGCCTTGATCTTTACAGGGTTGCACTCTATGCCGCGTCCAGAGACCAGGAAGCCAAGGAGTTGGCCGGCTGGTACTCCGAAGACGCATTTCTCAGGGTTGAGCTTGATCTGGAATCGGCGCAGGTTCTCGAAGGTTTCCTTGAGGTCTTCCAGCAATGTTCCACGCTTCTCCGTCTTCACCACCACATCGTCCATCTAGACGTGGGCGTTTCTGCCGAGTTGCTTGAGGAGGCACTTCTGCATGCAACGCTGAAAGGTGGCGCCGGCATTCCTCAAGCCGAACGTCATGGTCAGGTAGCAGAAGGCTCCAAACGGCGTGATGAAGGCGGTCTTCAGTCTGTCAGCCGGGTTCAGCTTGATCTGGTGATATCCAGAATATGCATCTAAGAAGCTCAATAGCTCGCATCCGGCTGTGGAGTCTATCACCTGATCAATTCTCGGCAGAGCAAATGGGTCCTTGGGGCAAGCTTTATTGAGGCTTGTGTAGTCGATACACATCCGCCACTGCTTGTTCTTCTTCAGCACCAGGACCGGGTATGCTAACCACCCTGGGGAAAATACTTCCATAATGAAGCTGGCTGCCAGGAGCCGGGCTATCTCTTCTCCAACAACTCTTCTCTTCTCTTCTGACAGGCGGCGCAAGGGCTGCCTGACGGGCTTCACATCAGACCGGACATGTAACTTGTGCTCGGCGAATTTCGTCGGTACACCTGGCATGTCTTTAGGGGACCATGCAAAGATGTCTCAATTCTCACGGAGGAAATCGACGAGCTCGCCTTCCTATTTGCTGTCAAGGTTTGCACCTATGACAGCGTACCTCTCTGGGTGCTCCGGGTCCAAGGGTATCTTTTTCGTTTCTTTGGCCGGCTTGAACGATCCTTCAGCATCCGACTCCTTGGGGTCAGGCGACATCTCGGGCTGCTTGCCGGCCATCGCCACAACCCGATCAAGAAGCCGCTTCTCAGCTGCGATCACCAAGGACTCGGCCAGCCGACTGCTTTCGGCCGCGCAAGCGGACGACTTTCTGTAGTCGCTGGCTATGGTTAGAATCCCCTTGGAACTCGGCATCTTCATCTTGAGGTAGGCGTAGTGGGGGACCGCCATGAACTTGGCCAAAGCAGGTCGGCCAAGCAATGCATGGTACGGGCTTTCGAGGTCCACCACTTCAAACCAAACTGGCTCTCGGTGGAAATGATCTTTGTCCCCAAAGAGGACGTCTATCAGGATTTTGCCGATTAGCGAGCAGGAAAGGGCAGGAACAATGCCGTGGAACACAGTCTGGCTGCTCTGAAGCTGTCTTTGCTTGATTCCTAACTTCTCCATGGTGTCTTTGTACAGGATATTGATGCTATTGCCTCCGTCTATCAGCACTCGCGAGAAGCGAGCGGCCCGCCCATCCGTGGCAAGGGTGGCACCTAGGACCAGGGCATAGGACCCTGGACTCGGCATCACTTCTGGGTGATCAGCTCTGCTCCAACTGATAGGCCTCTCAGACCAGTGCATGAACTCTGGAGTGCTCGACGCGACTGTGTTCACCTCTTGCTGCTGCAGCCGCCTGCTGCGTCGATCATCAGCCACACTGGTGAACACCACATAGGCTCCGTGCTCTTCTGGGTACTCATCTTGTATTGCGCCGACTGGCCTGACAGCTGGCTGCTGGGGCGGCGGCCCAGCAGGCGGGGCAGGTAGGAGGCCGTCTCCCTTGGCGATTCTGGTGAGCTAGTGGCATTTCCGGGTGGTGTGGTTCGACGGCTTCGCGCCACTGTGGAACTTGCAGGGGCCATCTAGGGTCTGCACGTAGGAGAAGGCCGGCAACCAGTTGGACTTGCCGCCTTTCTGTCGCTTGGCTGGAGGCTGCTCCTCTGGCTGTTGGTCTTCGACTGTCGCAACTTGCCGGCTGCTGGAAGCTGGCTGTGGGGCTTTGCGCTTGTGGTCGTTCTGCTGTTGTCGCCGACTGGCGTCCCCAGCCGGAGTTCTGGGAGCCTGATGGTTGACTTTGCCAGTCACGCTAATTTGAATCTCCGCCTTCATGGAGGAGTCGGCCGTGGCGTATTTCTCTGCTATGATCAGCAGCTCGTCCAGGGTCTCCGGCTCGTCGCAGAGGAGCTTGTGCTTGATGAGGGTGCCTTCCCTACACCCGGCAGTGAAGTACTCGATATCCTGCACCTCGTGCACGCCCTCGCAGGAGTTCTGAAGCTCGGCCCAGCGTGTGAGGTAGTCGCGAGTCGACTCGTTGGGGCCTTGCACGCACAAGGAGAGTTGACGAGGCTTGGGAGGCCGCTTGTATGTGCTCGTGAAGTTGCGGACGAAGGCTTCGGTGAAATCGACCCAGCTGTTGATGCTGCGGGGCTTCAGGCTGTTCAACCATGTCCGGGTCATGCCCTGGAGCATGAGTGGAACGTACTTTACGGCAACATGCTGATTGCCGTTTGCTATGTTGACGGCCGTGGAGTAGTCAACCAGCCAGTCTTCCGGCTTCACGGAGCCGGTGTACTTGGGCGTATCTCGGGGGAGCGTGAACCCTTTGGGAAAGGGCTCGTCTCGGATGCGAGGTCCGAAACAGGGAGGACCCAACTCGTCTTCTTCTTCCAGCGCCAGGGATCGGTGGAGTCGGTCGATCCGGTGGAGGGCGTCATTTTCTCCGACTCCCTCTCGGCGGCCAAGGCGGTCGCCGAGAGTCGGATGCTCAACGGGTGGCGGGGAGACTCGCCTTTCTTTGCGAGGAGGAGGAGGCAGATAGTCATCCCGCCGTTCTACTGCTTTGGGGCGGCCGTCTTGGTCGCGCTCGATGGTGATGTGAGTCCGACTGTGGCTGACAGCCGGATCCTTGCCTTTCCTTCCGCGGACACCGCCAGTTGGTGTCTGAGACGTCACGCCTTGATCTCGGCGGTGAGGCAGGTCGTCGTTTTGTCGTTGCGGCGCCTCTGTGCGGTAGCCGGCTTCGTTCTGCGCGGCAGCCGCGTCGAGGAGCTGCTGAACTCGCTCCGTCATCAGGCGGCGCTCCTCACCCTCGAAGTTGTCTAGCTCGTCTGCCGCCGCCTAGGCGGCGCGGATGTTCTCCGCAGGCGTGGCGTATACGGGGCGATTAGCCTCGAACAGGTTGGCGATGGCCACACCGTGCTGCCAGACCGCGCCTAGGTGGCTAGGCCCAGTTGGGGCCGGCGAGCCGCCCACAGCGCGATCCATCTCACGTTGGTAGGCTTCTGACAAGCGTCTCATGCTTGCCAGCTTCTTCGTGCCTTCGACGAGCTGAAGGCGGTGCGCCTCTAGCGTCTCGGCGTCGGCGTCTCCTAGAATGGGCGCGGTCAGGTCTTGCAGAGCCGCGTCAAGTGGATCATGAGCTCCTTCGCCGGAACGCTCGCCGTGATCAAGGACGGTGCTTCCGCCGCTCTCCGCACGACGGAGCGGCTCATCGTAGACCACCACGTTGGTGGGGAACGCGTCGAGCGACGCGGTGTCGGAGTCGACCAGCATCGGGTCAGTGTAGCCTATGGACTCCAGGTCCATGGCGGGCTCGCCGGCGACATGGAGTTGGTCAAGGAGACCCGCGAGGAGGCTCTCGGGGCCGCTCATGCCTACGTCGGATGCAGGCTCGTCGGAGAGGCGAACCTCGCCGACAAGTTCGGCGAGGCAGCTGGCCGCGCAGGCGATCTCAGCGCCATGCAGCGCATCGGCGCAGACTCTGTCTGGCGTGCCGGGCTGGCTGCGCTCGCCAGGGAGGAATAGGGTTCCCGTCCAGAGCAGGTCTCCGGACGACGGTGCACCTCGCCCCATGGTGGGAGCCAAATGTCGGGGGTTGGGTGCGACATATGCCAAGGGATGGCTTATCATGGTGGGAGCGAGTAGAACGTCGCCGGTGCCTGGAAACGGGATGAGGCGAAGACATGCACGCCGGCGGATCTTACCCAGCTTTAGGGCTCTCCGAGGAGATAACACCCCTACTGCTGCTCTGCGGGGTCTCCGCATGATCACTATGGCAAAGTGAATACAAGGTTGCTCCTAGAGCTGTTTCCTGGAGGTAGGAGAAGGCAAGGCTAGCTCCCTCCTTCCTATATGATCGGGTCTAATGCTAAAGAAGCTATCCCCCTTGCATGGGTGCCCCGGGGGGCTTATATAGGCCCGCCCCCCAGGGATACAATGGTAATCCGGCTGGGCGCGGGTCCCAGCCGTTTGTCTCTCAGGCCGTCGTCTTCTCCGCCGACTGCTAGGGCCCCCCGACTGGTGGGCCCCGCCGACAGGCCTGGTACTGTAGCCGTGCTTCTAATGATGCTGGCTTGGTCATGGGGTCGTGGCAACAGTGCCGCTGCCTGGTGGACTATCAGTGTCGCCATTCCCCGTCTTGTCTGGTTAATGGCGTGCGGGGCCCGTGGGAGGGGCCGGCCGACTCCAGGGCGCCGACTCCCAATGGGTCCGTCCTTGTGGCACTCTCGCCGTCTTTTGTACCCCTGCTGACGGGCGTGTCCCGCCATCTCCGGGCCATACAGGTAAGCCATCGTGAGCATAGTGCGCCGCCCACGGGGGCTGAGGTCAGGGTGGGCATGGCTACAGTGCTGCGGCATGATGGAGATCTCTAGTGATACGACGCACTGTAGCCATGCCGGCCCTTCGTAAGCGGGGCAGGGACGGCCACGCAGTGACCGTACCCCGCCCCATCCATCGTGGCGAAGGCAGGGGGTGGTTGGAGTCGCGGGCCGACTCCCCATAGCCGGCTTCTCTGGAAGCCATCAGTTAAGAGTCGGCTTATCTTGAAGTCGTCCATGGGACTCAGGCATGAGGGATAGTCGGTGGCCTTGCCGCCGACTCCCAGAAGGAGGCTCCTTATCGCAGAGTCTTGAGGGGCGCAGTCTGCCCCAATGTTTTGAAAGGTTCTGGGGCTCGGGTTAGCCTACCTGTGGCCCATTACTCCGACATTATAAGAACTTTTCCAGGCTTGTCCTTTGCTAAAAAAAGGATTGGTCCACCTTTCTGCACCTTATTTACTTTCATTGCTTGTTACTCGTTACAAATTATCTTATCACAAAACTATCTGTTACCTACAATTTCAGTGCTTGCAGAGAATACCTTACTGAAAACTGCTTGTCATTTCCCTCTGCTTCTCGTTGCGTTCGACACACTTACTTATCGAAAGGACTAGGATAGATCCTCTATAACTGTGGGTCATCAAGACTGTTTTCTGGCCCGTTGCCGGGGAGTGAAGCACCTTTGGTAAGTGGAACTTGGTAAGGAAAGATTTATATAGTGTGCTGAAATTTACTGTCACTTGTTACTATGGAACATAATCCTTTGAGGGGCTTGTTTGGTGTATCTTCACCCTGACTAGTAGAGCAAAGATCTACTCCTCAACCTACTGAATCTACTGAAAATGTTTACTTTGAAATTCCTTCGGGTATGGTAGAGAAACTGCTAGCTAATATTTTTGCAGGAGATGGAACATTGCATCCCGATTTACACCTTATCTATGTGGATGAAGTTTGTGGATTATTTAAGCTTGCAGGTATGCCCGATGATGTTATTAAGAAGAAGGTTTTCCATTTGTCTTTGAAGGGAGACACATTGACATGGTATAGGCTATGTGATGATATGGGATCTTGGGGCTATAAACGATTGAAATTGGAATTTCACCAGAAGTTTTATCCTATGCATCTTGTTCATCGTGATCACAATTATATATATAATTTTTGGCCTCTCGAAGGATAAAGCATCGCTCAAGCTTGGCAGAGGCTTAAGTCAATGTTATATTCATACCCCAATCATGAGCTCTCAAGAGAAATAATTATTCAAAACTTTTATGCTCGGCTTTCTCTCAACAATCACACCATGCTTGATACTTCTTGTGCTGGGTCTTTTATGATGAAGACTATTGAATTCAAATGGTATTTATTGGAAAGAATTAAATGCAACTCTGAAGATTGGGATTCCAATGATGGTAAGGAGTTAGGTATGACACCTAAGTTTCATTGTGTTAAATCTTTTATGGATACCGATGCTTTTCGAGGATTTAGCACTAAATATGGACTTGACTGTGAGATAGTAGCTTCTTTTTGTGAATCATTTGCTACTCATGTTGATCTCCCTAAGGAGAAGTGGTTTAAATATAATCCTCCCATTGTAGTAAAAGTAGTTGCACCTGTTATAGTTGAAGAAAATACTATCACTTATATTGATCCTATTGTTCCTACTACTTATATTGAGAAACCACCTTTCCCTGTTAGCATAAAGGATCATGCTAAAGCTTCAACTGTGGTTCGTAAGAGTAATACTAGAACATATACACCTCCTGAGCAAATTAAAGTTGAACCTAGTATTTCTATGGTTAAAGATCTCTTGGCTGATAATATTGATGGGCATGTTATTTATTTATGTGATGAAGCTGCTAGAATTGCTAGACCTGATGCTAAAAATAAACGTAGACCTGTTGTAGGCATGCCTGTTATTTCTACTAAAATAGGAGATCATTGTTATCATGGCTTATGTGATATGGGTGCTAGTGCCAGTGCAATACCTTATTCCTTATGTGAAGAAATTATGCATGATATTGCACATGCTGCGGTAGAAGAAATTGATGTTACAATTAAGCTTGCCAATAGAGATACTATTTCACCAATTGGGATTGTTAGAGATGCTGTAGTCTTGTGTGGGAAAGTTAAATATCCTGCTGATTTTCTTGTTCTTGGTTCCCCACAAGATGACTTTTGTCCCATCATATTTGGTAGACCATTCTTGAATACTGTTAATGCTAAGATTGTTTGCAAAAAGGATGTTGTTACTATTGGGTTAGGGGATATGTCCCATGAGTTTGATTTTGCTAAATTTCGTAGACAACCCCATGATAAATAATTGCCTAGTAAGGATGAAATTATTGGTCTTGCTTCTATTGACGTGCCTCCTACTGATCCTTCAGAATAATATTTGCTAGACCATGAAAATGATATGTATATGAATGAAAGAAGGGAAATAGATGAAGTATTCTTTAAACGGGGACCTATTTTGAAACATAACTTGCCTATTGAAATCTTAGGGGATCCTCCACCACCCAAGGGTGATCTCGTGTTTGAGCTTAAACCATTACCTGATACTCTTAAATATGCTTACCTTGATGAAAAGAAGATATATCCTGTTATTATTAGTGCTAACCTTTCAGAACAGGAAGGGGAAAGATTATTGAAAACTCTGAAGAAGCATCGTGCTGCTATTGGATATACTCTTGATGATCTTTAGGGCATTAGTCCCACCTTATGCCAACACAAAATAAAATTGGAGGAAGACGCCAAACCAGTTATTGATCACCAACGACGATTAAATCCTAAGATGAAAGAAGTGGTAAGAAAGGAAATATTAAAGCTCCTTGAGGCATGTACAATTTTTCCCGTTGCTGATAGTCAGTGGGTAAGTCCTGTCCATTGTGTCCCTAAGAAAGGGAGGTATTACTGTTGTTCCTAATGATAAAGATGAATTGATCCCGCAAAGAATTATTATAGGTTATAGGATGGTAATTGATTTCTGTAAGTTAAATAAAGCTACTAAAAAGGATCATTACGCTTTACCTTTTATTGATCAAATGCTAGAAAGGCTATCCAAACATACTCATTTTTTGCTTTCTAGATGGTTACTCTGGTTTCTCTCAAATACCTGTGTCAGCTGAGGATCAAGAAAAGACCACTTTTACTTGCCCTTTTGGTACTTTTGCTTATAGACGTATGCCTTTTGGTTTATGTAATGCACCTGCTACCTTTCAAAGATGCATGATGGCTATTGTCGGTGTCAAAACCGGCGGATCTCGGGTAGGGGGTCCCGAACTGTGCATCTAGGCGGATGGTAACAGGAGACAAGGGACACGATGTTTTTACCCAGGTTTGGGCCCTCTCGATGGAGGTAAAACCCTACTCCTGCTTGATTAATATTGATGATATGGGTAGTACAAGAGTAGATCTACCACGAGATCGGAGTGGCTAAACCCTAGAAGCTAGCCTGTGGTATGATTGTTATTCGTCCTATGGACTAAAACTCTCCGGTTTATATAGACACCGGAGAGGGCTAGGGTTACATAGAGTCGGTTACAATGGGAGGAGATCTTCATATCATATCGCCAAGCTTGCCTTCCACGCCAAGGAAAGTCCCATCCGGACACGGGACGGAGTCTTCAATCTTGTATCTTCATAGTCCGGGAGTCCGGCCAAAGGTCTTAGTCCGGCCATCCGGACACCCCCTAATCCAGGACTCCCTCAGTAGCCCCTGAACCAGGCTTCAATGACGACGAGTCCGGCGCGCAAGTTGTCTTTGGCATTGCAAGGTGGGTTCCTCCTCCGAATATTCCATAGAAGATGTTGAACACCAGGGTAGTGTCCGGCTCTGCAAAATAAGTTCCACATTCCATCGTAGAGAGAATAATATTTGCATCAATCGGATCTGCTGACGTATTCCATGGCGTGACATCATGCCAGGGCCAGGCTTTTATTCATCTTACTGTTCCACCCCAGCACGTTTTGCGAGGCGGTTTTGTTGGCACGTCTTTGTCAAAGCAGAGATCGTGTCCCCTTATTCCGGGATTCTCATCAATACGGGGGTGGGTAACCCAACCGTGACTTAGGTATGACTCCCTAATTGAAAGCAAGTCTCAAACGGTTACGAGGAGGGCTCTTGGTATTCACCTCCTTTATAAAGGAACCAAGGCCCGGCTCCCTTCTTCTCAAACCAATCAAATCCGCCCCTCGCTTCGAGTTCCAACACCCAAAGCTCTAGTTTTAGGCGCTTCGGACTTTTGACGATGTCCGGCTCCGACCTTCAAGGCCGGTGGATGCCTTCCTCCATTACGAAAGAAGATGTACGAAAGCTGAGAGATGCCAGGTATCTAACCGGTGAAATCTCGCATAGACTGCCTGCTCAAGGGCAAGCTGTTCCCGCTCCCCAGCCCAGTGAAAGTGTGGTGTTCGCATCTCACTTCCTTCGGGGGCTAGGCTTCCCGATCGATCCCTTTGTGAGGGGGCTTATGGTTTACTACGGGCTGGAGTTCCACGACCTAGCTCCGGAGTCCATCCTCCAGATCTCATCATTCATTGTCATGTGCAAGGCCTTCCTCCATATCACCCCTCACTTCGGATTGTGGCTAAAAACTTTCAAAGTGGAACCGAAAATGATCGAGGGGCAGCACGCTGAGTGCGGAGGGGCTATAATAAGCAAGATGGATGACACTCTATGGCCTGAAGGCTCTTTTCAAGAGGAGCTCGGCTTATGTCAACGGGACTGGTTTTACATAACAGCCCCTAGGGGCACCACATGGGTGGCACCACCTAATTTTCGCTCGGGTCCCCGACCATGGCTGGCGTCATGGGTTAATGAAGGACTTATCTGGGGGTCGCCCAAAGACGTGCCCTTGCTGCAGGGCCGTATTCGAGATCTTCTAGAAAGAGATATCAATTTGACTGTAGTGGCGCAAGTCATGGTGATTCGCCGCACACTGCCCTGCAAACGTCGACCTCTCCGCCTGTGGGAGTTCAATCTGGAGGTACCACGAGTCCTACAACATTTCATGGGAATGACACCCGTGGAGATGTACAAATTGTTCTTCGGATCACAAGCAAGGTGTCCGGATTTGTCCGAGGACACAGGTCTGAGCTGCAATCACCCGGATGCTAAAGTAAGTAGCCCCATATTTGGATACACCATCCATATTTTTATCAAATCTACCCTTTAGCAGAGTTGTCTTTTGAACAGGAGTGGATGGCGAAGGCAAAGCTTATCAGGTGTCCAGCCCCCCCTGCCCGAGACCGTGCCGAATCCCATGCTGACCAGGATGCTGGAGGTCGCGCCGTTAGCGGAAGGCGAAGGGAGGAACCAAGGAGCTACCTCCTCCACGAAGGAGGCCATTAGGAAGGGAAGAATCGAAAATTCCCCCGACCAGGGAAAGAAAAGGACTGCCTCTGAAGACCCGGAGGTGATAACCTCAAAACGGGGAAAGAAATCTTCCTCAGAGGGTTCAGCACCGGAGAACGCCCCGGCCGAATCGCCCCCTAAAGGGGACCCGCTCTCCCCCGAGACGTAAGTGAAGGGAGGGGTTCCGTAATGAATCACACTCATGTTTTATTCCTGAGGAAAATAACCGAAACATTATCTTGCAGTTCGGATCTCAACCCTTCTCAGCAGAGCTCATCTTCAGGGGATCTTCGTCCAGAGATGATAGAGAGCGAAACGCCTCCCCTTGTTGCACCGTCTCACGAGGCTGGCGACCCCGAGGTATCGTCCCGGAGGGTTTTTTCAAGTCCGGACCATGGAAAAGGTCGGCAGGCTAGTCCGGCACCCTCTTGCGCGCCGGCAGAGGGGCTGAAGGATCTGCTTGGTAGGGCATCCATGTCAGAAGAACACCGTATGTTGATGGATACGGTGATTGGAAGGATTTCATCCGCGGAAAGCGGATTGTACGAGGCTGCCAGGAGTTTACTAACAGGCTTTGAGGCACGTAAAAAAGTGTACCTTTTGGTAGAGCCGCATATTAAATGTGCCCTGTATGAATAGTAGCCCCTGAGACTCTGTGTGTCATCACGAGTGATGGCGCACAGAGGATCATAACCCCAGTATAATATGTCTCCTATTCCATGAAGGTGGCGAGGCGTTCTGTGGCTAGCCCGACTGATGAATCTGCTGAACTAAAGTGGCAACTTGACGTAACAGATGCCGACATCACGCTTGTAAATAAGCGGCTAGACGAGGCTCAAGGTATGTTCAAAAGACACCCAATAATAGGAGCTCGATGCTCGGGCCTTATATATATATACTTTATGTAGATGGTGCTGCTGCCGTGGAAAACCTTCGGGCGGAGCATGCCCAAGCCAAGGAGCAAGCAGGGAAAAGTGATGCGGCTGCCGTTAAAGCGGCTGAAGATCAAAAAGCCGAACAGGCTGCTCACTGCCAGAGCAAGAAGGAAATAGCCGAGATGGCCATAAAATTGAAGGATGCTACCGACCGCTGTAAATTTCTTGAACAATAAGAGAGGGCGGCTCAGAAGGACCTTGAAAAGATCACTAGCGAAGCCAAGGATACTCGCTCTGCCATGAGAGCGATGAAGGAGGAGCTGCGTCAGGCCGAAGATATCACGGCTGGAAAGCCTTATATGCTGCGGATGAAGTTTGAAGACCCCAAGTATGTTCCATTAGACCGGCAGTGGAGTGCGGAAAACACTTATCTGGATTTGGCAGCAAGTGCGGCGGACGCGACCGAACACTTCCGCAGCCGAGGTGACCATGGATTGGAAGAGCTTTTTTGGTCGCAGTACTACAATCCAAAACGCCCACTGTCAGTATCCGACCATTTGGCCGCCTGGGTGGAGCTGAACAGGTTATCCGGACTCGCCATGAGGTATGTTGCGAGTTGTATGTGGCCGGAGAAGCCGGAGCCGAAGAGTTATTTTGGCTTGGTGCAATAGTTCCTTGGTTCGGTGCCGCATGCTGATGCAATGAAGAGGTCGGCATGCATCGAGGGCGCACAGATGGCTCTTGCCCGTGTCAAAACATACTGGGTAGATATGAAGGCCAGTATTGTTGCGGCCGAGGATTCGGACGAAAGCCGAGTACCTGCCAAGCACTATTTTGAGGAAGTTCTTCCTGGCGCTCATATAATAGAGTCGCAGTGCTCGAAGGATGTTGTGTTCGAATAGCTTATACTATTTGTAAAACGAATTTTTTTTAATGAAAAAAGCTTTTTATACTTGAGCTTGCAAGAATCATGATGCCTCCTGTGCGACCGTTTAATGTATATATTTGTATATAACCTGAAAGATGGCAGTCGTTGGCTTCAGCCCCCATGCATAGAATGTGGGGGTGTTCGCAAAAAGGCGCCGTTTCACACTTAATCCAACGTCTTAGTCCTACAAAGGAGGTGGTGGCGCGGCGAACTAGGCAACCGGACTATAATGCTTTATCACTTTCACTTAGCCATAGGAGTTTGACAGTGGGGCTACTGAATAGCCCCTAGGGGCACCGCGCTCTCCCGAATTCGGGGTGCGAGTGTGCCTCACCGGGAAGCGGCCCTTCGTTAATGCGGGGGAATCCTAAAGATTCCGAAAGTCATCGAGTGGTTGACCAATCTCTCGCTATATCATGACAGTCAGTTTTCGGCTTTCTCTACTGAGGTGCTCACCTGGCCGAACCGGGGCACAATCGCAATAGTTCTCCTGGTGTCACGTTAGCCGATATAACGGAATGTATGGCAGCAAAACACAGGAGCCGGGCAAACCCAACATTTGACCAAAGACATGATTCGGAGCTGATGCATATAGGGCCAAACTCGCGACGCCAAACACTCCCTAAGGTATTCAGTCTTTATGAAGACGGGCCGAAATAGAGCCCTTGGTAAAAAAGCCCCTAGTGTCCAGGTACGCGCAAAAATTCTAGCGTGGCCACATGCCAAGACGCCAGCCTCCTCCCCGGTTATATAGAAAACTGGGGGATGTTATCAACAAGAGACAGTAAAAAAGGTTTACGCAGGGTCTTAATCTGAAAAGAATCCTTGAAACGGGTCCCTGCTGCACGTCTGCGCCTGTGTCTCCGTTGTGCCGTATCCTGGACGGGCGTAGCACGATGTTCGTCTGGACTTTTGACGTGGCTTGCTCTCTCCCTGGCTGTTGCATCGTGGGTTCGGCGAGTGTATTGCCGGACAGGACTTCCGAATAGTTGGGTCCTGAAAGTGTGTAAAAAGGAAAACAGCGAAATAGGGAGCCCCTTAGTGCGGTTGAGCCGCATTCTGGGCGTGCCGTTGTTGTGCCCCTCCCCTTATGCCCATGGTATCTCTAAGGCGTAATTATGTACGCATGGTACCAGTATCGCCATTTGGCGGGGGCTGGGGTTGGGGCCGCACTGCTATGCTTGCTCGGAACGTGCCAGCCGGATTTGTTGTGGGTTACTTCGGGCTCGCTTGACGTTGTCCGGATGTTTGATGCCTGGATTGGAGAACTGCCTTGAGAGACTACTCTGTACTTCTGCCGCCAGGGCTGCCATGTGCTCCTCCGTTCGGAGAGAGCGTTCGGTGTTTCCGTTTACCGTGATGACTCCGCGAGGTCCTGGCATCTTGAGCTTGAGATATGCGTAGTGCGGCACTGCAGTGAATTTTGCAAATGCAATTCGTCCAAGCAGGGCGTGATAGCCGCTGCGGAATGGGACTATGTCGAAGATTAACTCCTCGCTCCGGAAGTTATCCGGGGATCCGAAGACCACTTCGAGTGTAACCGAGCCTGTACAGCTGGCCTGTACACCTGGTATGACACCTTTGAAGGTTGTCTTTGTGGGTTTAATCCTTGAAGGATCGATGCCCATTTTTCGCACTGTGTCCTGGTAAAGCAGGTTCAGGCTACTGCCGCCGTCCATTAGGACTCTGGTAAGGTGAAATCCGTTGATAATTGGGTCTAGGACCAGTGCGGCGAATCCGCCGTGACGGATGCTGGTGGGATGGTCCCTTCGATCGAAGGTGATCGGACAGGAGGACCATGGGTTGAACTTTGGGGCGACTGGCTCCAACGCATAGACGTCCTTGAGAGCACGCTTCCGCTCCCTTTTGGGAATGTGGGTTGCGTATATCATGTTCACCGTCCGAACTTGCGGGGGAAATCCCTTCTGTCCTTTGTTGTTCGGCGGCCGGGGCCCCTCCTCATCATCGCTATGTAGCCCCTTGTCTCTGGTTTCGGCACTTAACTTGCCTGCCTGCTTGAACACCCAACAATCCCTGTTGGTGTGATTGGCTGGCTGTTCGGGGGTGCCGTGTATCTGGCACGAGCGATTGAGTATCTGGTCTAGGCTGGATGGGCCCTGAGGGTTTCTTTTGAATGGCTTCTTCCACTGACCCGGTTTAGAGCCTCTGAATCCGGCATTGACTACCGTATCTTCAGTATTGTCACCGTTAATGCGGCGCTTATGGTTGTTGCGACATGACCTGCCGTTGTTGTCCTTGGTATCCGAATTGCCAGGGCTCTTGGTTATGTTATTGCTACGAGCTAGCCAGCTGTCTTCTCCCGCACAAAAGCGGGTCATGAGTGTCGTGAGGGCTGCCATAGATTTCGGCTTTTCCTGTCCTAGGTGCCGGGCAAGCCATTCGTCTCGGATGTTGTGCCTGAAGGCTGCAAGGGTCTCGGGGTCCAGACAGTCGACTATTTGGTTTTTCTTGGTTAGGAACCGTGTCCAGAATTGTCTGGCCGATTCCTCTGGCTGCTAGATTATGTGGCTTAGGTCATCGGCGTATGGTGGTCGCACATACGTGCCCTGGAAGTTGTCAAGGAATGCGGATTCCAGGTCCTCCCAACAACTAATTGACTCCGCTGGCAGGCTGTTAAGCCAATGTCGAGCTAGTCCTTTAAGCTTGAGCGGGAGGTATTTGATGGTGTGTAGATCATCACCACGGGCCATGTGGATATGAAGGAGATAATCCTCGATCCATACCGCAGGATCTGTTGTGCCATCGTATGATTTGATGTTTACGGGTTTGAATCCCTTGGGGATTTGATGATCCATTACTTCATCTGTGAAGCATAGTGGGTGTGCGGCGCCCCTGTACTGGGCTATATCACGACGCAGCTCGGACGAACTTGGTCTGTTGTATTCGGCCGGGTCATACTTATTATGTCTAGCGTGACGGCTAGCGTCACATGAAGCGGGGCGCCCGTGCGATCCGTAGATCGATCTTGTTTGCCTTGCCTTATTCTCCAAGATGTCTCGCAGGTCTGTTGCGTCTCCCCGTGCTCTGGTATGTTTTGAGCGGTGCCGGGGTGCAGCTTGGGTCGAGGGCCTGAAGGCCTCTCTATCGTGGCCACGGGGTGGCCGATCGGGCGCATCTTACGCTGGTGATGTAGGTTTAATTGCTTCCTCCTAAAGTTGGGGTAGCAGCCTGCGCTTTGGGTAGCTCTTGGATGGACGTTCTAGTTTATACTCTTCGGCCGCCAGGACTTCGGTCCATCTGTCGGCTAGCAAGTCTTGGTCAGCTCTAAGCTGCTGCTGTTTCTTCTTGAGGCTGCTTGCCGTGGCTACGAGCCTGCGTTTGAAACGCTCTTGTTCGACGGGATCCTCTGGCACGACTAATTCGTTGTCGTCGAGGCTTGCCTCGTCTTTGGAGGGAGGCATATAATTGTCGTCCTCCTCCTCTTTGTCGGCCGCTCTCTCATGAGGGCTGGCTCCTTCTTCCTCCTGCACTGAATCCTGTTGGAGGGGGTTGTCTTCGGCATTGTCCGGCCTGTTGTTATCTCTGGTGCCGGAATCGCTGTTTTTGCTTTGGCGGGACTTAGAGCGGCGCCGCTGACGTTGGCGCTTGGGTTGTTTCTTGGAGGGATCATCCTCCGTTTTCTCCTTGCCATCCCCCGCTTTAGGGGTGTCCACCATGTATATGTCATATGACGAGGTGGCTTTCCAGTTCCCTATAGGTGCTGGTTTTTGATCATCTCCTTCATTGGCGTCCATGCCGTCGATGTCTTGGGAGTCAAAGTCGAGCATGTCGGTTAAATCGTCGACAATGGCTACGAAGTGGGTGGTGGGTGGGCTTCGAATTTCTTCGTCGTCCGCATCCCAACCGTGTTGGCCGTAGTTCGGCCAGGGCTCTCCTGACAAAGAGAGAGACTTTAAGGAATTCAGGATATCGCCAAAAGACGAGTGCTGAAAGACGTCCGCGGCGGTGAACTCCATGACCGGAGCCCAATTAGGCTTAATCGGAAGAGGTGCGGGATTTACGGAGTCCGGATCGGAGTCCGGCACCTTGGAGTCATGGGTCTTGCGAAGGACTAGGCTGGTATCCGGCTCTATCGCCATAGAGGTTGCATCTTCCGGGGCGGCGTCCAACCGTCCGGCCCCGACTGGCGCAGTGGGCTCCGAGCTAATGGTCGGAGCGGACACCTGAGCGATGCTCTGGGTGTTGTCCGATGGCAGAGCTAAATCATGCCCATCGTGACAGTACGGCGCGCCCGGTCGTGGCTCGAATCCGTCGAAGATCAAGTCCCCGCGGATGTCAGCCGTGTAGTTTAAGCTTCCAAACCTGACCTGATGGCCAGGGGCATAGCTTTCGATCTGCTCCAGATGGCCAAACGAGTTGGTCCGCAATGCGAAGCCGCCGAATACGAAGATCTATCTGGGGAGAAAAGTCTCATCCCGGACCGCATCGCGATTGACGAGCGAAGAAGCCATCGGGCCTAAAGGCGACGACATGGAGGAACTCTCAATGAAAGCACCAATGTCGGTGTCAAAACCGACGGATCTCGGGTACGGGGTCCCAAACTGTGCATCTAGGCGGATGGTAATAGGAGACAAGGGACACGATGTTTTTACCTAGGTTCGGGCCCTCTCAATGGAGGTAAAACCCTACTCCTGCTTGATTAATATTGATGATATGGGTAGTACAAGAGTAGATCTACCACGAGATCAGAGTGGCTAAACCCTAGAAGCTAGCCTATGGTATGATTGTTGTTCGTCCTATGGACTAAAACTCTCCGGTTTATATAGACACCGGAGAGGGCTAGGGTTACACAGAGTTGGTTACAATGGGAGGAGATCTTCATATCATATCGCCAAGCTTGCCTTCCACGCCAAGGAAAGTCCCATCCGGACACGGGAAGGAGTCTTCAATCTTGTATCTTCATAGTCCGGGAGTTCGGCCAAAGGTCTTAGTCCGGCCATCCAGACACCCCCTAATCCAGGACTCCCTCAGCTATATTCTCTGACTTTTGTGAAAAGATTTGTGAGGTATTCATGGATGATTTCTCCATTTATGGATCCTCTTTTGATGATTGCTTGAGCAACCTTGATCGAGTTTTGCAGAGATGTGAAGATACTAGTCTCGTCTTGAATTGGGACAAGTGCCACTTTATGGTTAATGAAGGTATTGTCTTGGGGCATAAAATTTCTGAAAGAGGTATCGAAGTTGATAAAGCTAAGATTGATGCTATTGAAAAGATGTCGTGTCCCAAGGACATTAAAGGTATAAGAAGTTTCCTTGGTCATGCCGGTTTTTATAGGAGGTTCATTAAGGACTTCTCTAAAATTTCTAGGCCTCTGACTAATCTATTGCAAAAATATATTCCTTTTGTCTTTGATGATGATTGTGTAGAAGCATTTGTAATACTTAAGAAAGCTCTGATTTCTACACCTATTGTTCAGCCACATGATTGGAATTTACCCTTTGAAATTATGTGTGATGCTAGCAATTATGTTGTAGGTGTTGTTTTAGGACAAAGAGTTGATAAGAAACTAAATGTTATTCAATATGCTAGTAAAACTCTAGACATTTCTCAGAGAAATTATGCTACTACTGAAAAAGAATTCTTAGGAGTTGTATTAGCTTGTGATAAGTTCAGACCTGATATTGTTGATTCTAAAGTAACTGTTCAAACTGATCATGCTGCTATTAAATATCTTATGGAAAAGAAAGATGCTAAACCTAGACTTATTAGATGGGTTCTCTTGCTACAAGAATTTTATTTGCATATTATTAATAGAAAGGGAGCTGAGAACCCATTTGCAGACAACTTGTCTAGGTTAGAGAATGTTCTTGATGACCCACTACCTATTAATGATAGCTTTTCTGATGAACAATTAGCTGTCATAAATGCTTCTTGTACTGCTCCATGGTATGTTGATTATGCTAATTACATTGTTGCTAAATTCATACCACCTAGTTTTACATATCAGCAAAAGAAAAGGTTCTTCTATGATTTAAGTGTGGGGACCGATTCTCTGGGTATAAATTTCCAGAAAATGGCCCTTGTGCTCACCAGCCCCAGGATAACTGTTAGCTGATGAGGCACCAACTTGTTACAGAAATTCCAAGCAAAATACAAAATATGTAGTACAAGACCATTCTGGCCTGTGAGTACAACAATATGGTTCTAGGGGTTGATGGCGGAAGCGGTTGTGGATCATCAGTGTCTATGGGACTCCAATTTCCACAGGAATAGCTGACCAGGTTAACTCCTATCTTCGCGAGGCTGCTATCATCGTTGCTTAGGTTCCTGGACTGTCGGCACGGTCGCTCCTCTCTACGCAAGAAAAATCTGGCCAAGACAATAGACAGGGACAAGCCAGTGAGTACTTTGAATGTACTCGCAAACATTATGAACATAGGTATAATATAACAATGATGTACTGAAAATATTCTATGCTTATGATGTCTGTCACAAAATGTAAATAAAACTCTGATGCGTGCAAGCATGTTATTTATGAATATGCAATAACATAGTAGTATTAAATTATGAAAATAAATAACATAAAGGGGCTTTAAAAGAAATGCCACAGTCGGGCGTCTTGGCGACACCACATAAAGGGCTTTAAAAGAAATGCCACAGTCGGGCGTCTTGGCGACACCACATAAAGGGCTTTAAAAGAAATGCCACAGTCGGGCGTCTTAGCGACACCACATAAAGGGCTTTAAAATAAATGCCACAGTCGGGTGTCTTAGCGACACCACATAAAGGGCTTTAAAAGAAATGCCACAGTCGGGCGTCTTAGCGACACCACATAAAGGGCTTTAAAAGAAATGCCATAGTCGGGCGTCTTAGCGACACCACATAAAGGGCTTTAAAAGAAAACATAGTGAATATCCAAGAGGTAGAACCATCCCAGGGATATTCGATAATACCAATAATATCACGGGTTAGTCCACAACAAAATAATAATCATAAATATCATAAGTCACAAGTTGTGTTTCCAGTTCTGGTTTAACAGTTTCACCTCCGAAGACCGACTCTAAGACCGACACTTGACCCATCCCAGACTGTAGTCCTTAACCATGGACACGGCTATTCGAATAGGTTTAATCTCTGCAGAGGGTGTACTCTTTACACACAAGTGACGAATTCCTTTAGTCCATCGAGACTATTCCGTCCATGGCCTTTTAGTTGAAAACACACCTAACTTGCACACACCAGCTTAACTCACATGTGTCTGGAATCACCCACGACACTTGTCAAGCAAAACTCTAAGTGGGGAGGCTACAACCTCGACGTAACATGGGATCACAAAATTTATACCGCGCACAAACTGGGGAGCTACCCCCTTCGGCTAGAACCAAAACACCCATGCTCCCGGACCCGGTGGCATGACTACCGGATGCCTCCAGTATCTTCCACCATGGCCTCTCTATACGGTGTGTGCTAAGAAGGGATTGACAACTTACTGAACTGTACCCTACTTGTTGTAGAGCCGAGTGGTAGTACGCAGCAAGTATGGGGGTTACCGGCACAAGACTCGATCTACGGTCGACTCAGGAGGTTGAAATAGTTCCTGCATGATTAGCATAACAATACATATACTTTAACCAACAGATAGAAACACCACGCGACATACCCCCTCATGCCATACTAGACACGACCGTCTCGACGGTGAACTAGGAACAAGACCGTGTCTAACCAAGACAGAGGCCTTCTCGGCTTTCCTCCCGGTATGCATGAAAGGCATATGACGGTGATTTCCATCACAACCATATCAACTCCATTTGCATGAAATTCCTTAACATGCACTCATGAGTAGGAACACATCCTCACATAAAATGACGTATGATCGTGTCGGGGTGGTGTTGTCACCGAGTCAAACAACACACACAAAAAATTACACCAGGGTTCAGAATGCTTGCCTTCAGGTCATGGGAAAGCAGGGTGCATTCCAAAACATCTTGAAATCTTCAAAAATCCTATTAAAAGAATATATATAAATTAACACACAAAATCAAAACAGCACAAAAAGTTGTTTTGAATTTTTTTCAAATAAATCTTAAAATAAACTAGACAATATTTGAGAGAGGTAGGAAAAAGAATTAATTTATTTGGAGTTGTATTTAATAAGATAGAGCTGGTCAAAGCTTGGTCAAAAATCTGTTATTTAAATAAAAACAAAAAAGAAAACGTTTCGAATAAGCACGTACACGTCGAAGGCGTAATCTGGAAATGCGCTTCCACTTAACCCACGTGGACTGGGGCAGGGTCACTGACAGTGGTTCCAGGGGGGCCACTGGTTAGGTTTGACCAGTCCATCCCTCCTCTTCTTCCTTCGCCCGAACGGAGGCGCGGCGGCGGCGATCAACGCCGACGAATGGCTGCTCCCCGCGGGCTCCAGTGAGTCAAGATGGATCCGCAAGACCGGGGTGGTCCTCTCGGTGGTTGTTGGGTCGGCGGGGGTGGAGGGAGTCGCTGACGGTGAGCTTCGCAGCGGAGGAGGCCTCGGGAGCAAAGTGCTTTTGTGGCTGTGGTGGTTCCCGATCAAAATCGAGTAGGGGAAAGGGTTCACGGGAGGAAGAGAAGGCTCCTGGTGGAGAGAGTGGAGAGGGGGAGGTCTTAGTAGTGCCGGAATGGCCGGGGCGGTGGCGGCGGCAGGAGTTGCCGGAGACGGGGAAGAAAACCTCCCCGGGTCGATTGCAAGCTAGGGGAGCGCCATAGGGGTGGCCTGAGGTTGCCTGTGTGCGGGAACGGGCCCGGGGCTTCCTTAAATAGGCGAGTCAAGGCGGTTCGGCGGAGGCCGTGGATAAGGGCGCCGACGACCGTCTTCTGTAGCTGCAGGGCATCGTGGCGAGGCTGGGGATGGCGGCAAGAGCTAGCGGATGAGCGGCTACTGCTCCAAGGGCGAGCTGGCGAGCGAAGGTGTCTTGGGCGGTGCTGGCCAGCGCAGGAGCTGTCGGGTGGCGGTGGCGGCTAGCTCCTGGCCTGCCGGAGACGTGGCAAGAGTTGCGGGGCTCGTGGGGTGCAGCAGGGGACACGGCGTGCTGGCTGCGGTCGGCCACGAGTCGGAGTGAGTGCGGGGCGTGACGCGGTGGCTCGGGCGCACGTGTGTGCCAAACGCACGCTCTGGGCGCGCCCAGAGCACGCCCGAGACGTGCTCGATGAAATGCCATGGCATGCTAGGGGGGTTCCAAACCACAAGAGAGTTAGCAGAGTGGGGTTATAGGCTAGGGCAAATCCATGAGACATGCTGGATAGGTCAGGGGCTCAAGTTCACAATGTAAACTTGAAATCATGCCAAATCTGGCTATGCACTCAGGGTATTTGACAAAATGCCAAAGGCACCTAGGCAGTTCTTGGGGTGGCCCAATCTCCCAGAGTAGTGTATCTTTAGAAAAAAAGAGGGGTGGTGAAGTTAGTTTGCCAAAAGGAGAAACTTGCTAGTGCAAGTTTTGCAAAACTACAATTCTGGACAGGGAGAAAATGGCATCATTACAAGGACCAAAAGTGTCCTAAAGAGTGCATGCTCCTGGACTTAGGGGTTTTGCAGGGTTGACTATAAGCATGAGAAAGCACAAGGTCACTTGAGCAAGAATGAAAGGGGTTGCAGTAGAAAACACAAGTCTGGTCCAGAATGGAAAAGAGGTTGATACAGTTAATTTTTTCCAAAGAACAACACTATGTTTTTGCATAATGTTGGATGGCATGCTACCACTGACATCCCATAATTTTGGTGGAGGCTCTAGGGAAATATTTAACTAGGCTATAGTGCAAAAGTGCCCACTGGACCAGATTTGAAAAACAGGTGTAACACTGAAAATATGCAATGAAATAATTATATAATTGCACAAAAGTGATTTAGAGACATCACATGACATCTCCAAATCTTGGTTGGATTTTTAGATAAATTTGACAACTGGTTGTAGTTAAAAAAAAGAGCTCCAAAACTTAAAGAAAGTCATTTTAATGAATAAAGCTCGGGGTGAAATAATTTAATAAATAAATCCATTGATTAAGAAAAATGAGAGAGCATAGAAGTCCAATATTTTTTTTTGGAAAGCTCCACTTGGGAAAAATAAAACTGCTTAACGTCAAAAGAAAAGTACTGAAATCAACAGAAATAAAAAAATTTAAAACTCCTGGCAAAATTTTAAATGACAAAAACCTGGTTAAAATTTTGGGGTGTTACAATTACTAACCCCCTTAAGAAAAATCTCGTCCTCGAGATTTGCTATGGGTTGTAAAACAAAATACTTTTACCTGGTCAAAAGATCATTTTACTAAAGCGGTAAAAAGGTGGCTACAGTGAGAGGGCAATAAGTGGTGAGTAACTACAGTGTGGAATACTGGCGTTGTGTGGAGAAGTTTCACGTTTAGGAAAACGAGCGATTTCTACGTTGGACGCCATGAATTTAGACTAAATTCTAAATTCTACAATACGTTGGTCGTACCCGAGAGCACAGTGCTCCCTTTGGCTGACAGGTGGGACCGGGGCCCACTGTCAGTCTCTCCTTCCTCTGGCTCTCTCTTCTTCCTCTCTCCCACGCGCTTTCTCGGCTTTCTCCACCGGCGATGTTTAGCGCGTAGGGCATCTAGGCCGTACTGCGGTAGTGCGTCGCGTGCTTGCTGCTAGTGCAGCATGCACTCACCTCGCGGGCCAGTGCGCTGTCGGCACTGCTCGTGGATTCGCCTCCGAACACCGGCGATCGGGCGACGAGCGGCGCTGGTGGACTTCGCCCACCGTACACCGATCTCGAGCTATAAAACGACCGCGGTGCTCCTTCCTCATCTTCGCACTTGGCCTCGTTACTCCTCCTCCTTCTCCTCCATTACTGCTTATCGGAGCTCGAGACGAGGCTCCAATGGCGGAGACGGTGCCAGACTAGTACGTGATTCTGGTGTGTGGAGGGCTGGCGGCAGTGCTCGGGCTCTCGGTGCTCCTGTGCGCGATGATCTATGATGATCGTCGTGATGCTGCTGCTCGGGTGCTGGCTCTCCGTGGTGGCGGTGATCACGGGGATTAGGCGTAATTCCGGTTATTCACCATTATCGGTGTGCCGGAGGTGATTAGTATCCGGATGATTATCCGCTAATTTCTCCCTTGGAGGCATGTGGAGTACTTAGAGGGGTGGTTGGTGAGATGCAACATGGTTGCGTGTACTTGCAAGCAGTGTAAGAGTCCGAGTGGTTATGGGTCTGCTGCCGTGGTGCTGCGTGAATAAAAATAATTCATGCAGTGAGGACATAAACAATGCAGCAACTCAGGGAAAAGAAATCTCATTCCAGGATTTTCGCGGTTACATAGGTTAATCACGAAGAAAAACTACTCATATAGGTAGAAACTAATTATTCGACTCGTCGCACAAATTTGAGGTACCATGCATAAGTTACAACGTAGTAATAAATGCTGAAATAACACACACAGCAGTGACGTCTAAAATGAGAAAGGTGACTGGACGGGGTCTCGAGAAAAAGTTTCTGGCAATGGAATACACTCCTCTTCTATCGAAGGAAGTGGATTGATCAGTCAATGTATGTATCTCTCCGGGTCGGGCCTCAGTGGTCTGCCGATGGCAATCTGAGGATTCAGATCAGTGAGACTCTGGAGATAATCCATCACTCGCTGGTTCAATTGCTCTTGAGTGATGATGTATTGGATAAGGTTGGCTAGCACTGGGTCTCTCTCAATCCGCCCACCGGGAAAAGATGTTACTCCTCCGGGCGTTGCACGGCTCAGAAAGTAATAATATCCTCGTTTGCGGGCATTGGGTACTGCGGATCGAAGACGAGCAATCGCTTTGTTCGCAGCAGCTTCTATGGCCAAGCTTGGGGTCGGCATAGATTTCCCCACGAAGGAAACCTCCGTTGGATCTTGGTTGGGGTCTACAGGAGGGATGTGTACTGCTGCCCAATATTCCAAGGTGGAAGGGGTGATTCTCGATTTGAACAGCTCGTACTGGGGTGGCTGGGTAGAACCCATGGTACTGCAGGTAAAGTCCCACAATATCTTGACAAAGCTACCTGGGGTTGCGTATAGGGTTCTCCGATAAATACTAGGGCTCGGCATGGCAAGAAATGGTTGTGAGAGTGGTGCACGAGGTGAGGGTTGCTGGGTAAGGTCACAAGGTGGCCATCTTATATAGCATATGGGCTGGTTTATTTACCGTGGTGAAAGGTAATAAATATGCCAGATCATCTCCAAAGGTCGGGGTCAGCGTCAGAGATACACATATCTTATAGAGAGACGTGTTACTGTGGGTGTCGTCGGGGTTGGTTTTGGTAGCTGTGCCCTAAAAATGTGCAACTATGCGCTGACAAAATATGCAAGGCTACTTATTAAAACAGAGGCACAACGACAGGCTGCGTTTATTTACAAGGTCGCACAATTACAAGCAAGGATACACTGAGACTTGGTACTACTAGTACGGCTTATTATACCTCGTTTATGTCTAAACGGGCGTGCCTGGTGGATGTCGAGGCTTCTCCACGTGTCTCACTGTCGGGATTAGTCGGAGATGGTGGAGGAACTGCAGGGTCGGGGTAGCGATGATGACCATCGCGGGGATTGTTGGCCACAATCCCGTTGGAGTGTGCTCCCAAAAGGTGACGAAGCACTTCTAGGGTCATCAAGACACCTTGGCCTCTGGCTGAAGTTGACCTTAGGGTCTCGATCGGGTGTCCGAACAGCACGACTGGGTTGTCGGCGTCGGGCTCGGCATCCCTGCTTGCCGGGGCTCTGCGAACCAGCTCTCCTCGAGCTGCGATCAGATTAATAGTGGTTTGATCGAATAATGCCTCTAGTGCACTTATATAGCGCACTAGGTGCAACAATGGGGGATCCGTCTCGTGATCTCTGTTGGCAACTTGGGGTGGTCTACCATACCCTTCACGCCTGGGGTAGTAGTAGAATGAGCGACAGTTAACTCTGGGCGACAATTGCCGGAGTTGAACAATAGCCTCTCGAGCAGCTAGCTGGATGGCTTGTGGCTCGAAGGAAGTTGTTCTTCCGGTGAACCTGTAGGGGCGTTCTGGCGACAGACCCCTACCATAGATGTGCATAGTGGCCCAGAATTGGCGGTCCTCACCGCTCATGGGACCTTGGTACACAACATATTCTGGGGGCTCTACTAACGCATAGGCACGACGGGTGAGGTTTGCGAGTATGGTCACGAAACCTCCAAGGTTGGTTGTTGTGGTCTCATTGTGCACTATGGGACCAGGCATTGTGGCTAGGTTGGGGAAGAGGCTGTGCTATGCTGGTTGAGGCTAGCGTGCCCTTTTTATAGAAAAGGGGACGGAGTCTTCCTTCGCACGCTTGCGAATGAGACATTTTTGCCATCGGTCACTGGTGTGCGATCGACAGGCTAGGCTGATAGGTTGGGCACCGACTGCCAAAAGTGTCGAGATCACTGTGTGGCTATCTTGCACGGGAAGCTTGGCTGGGGTTTTTGTTAGGATCTGGTGGGTTGGTTTGCCTAAGTTTTTTTTTCGACCTGGCTAAGATAGGATTAGCCAATGGTCAGCCTGGCTCTGATACCAAGTTTGTGGGGACCGATTCTCTGGGTATAAATTTCCAGAAAATGGCCCTTGTGCTCACCAGCCCCGGGATAACTGTTAGCTGATGAGGCACCAACTTGTTACAGAAATTCCAAGCAAAATACAAAATATGTAGTACAAGACCATTCTGGCCTATGAGTACAACAATATGGTTCTAGTGGTTGATGGCGGAAGCGGTTGTGGATCATCAGTGTCTATGGGACTCCAATTTCCACAGGAATAGCTGACCAGGTTAACTCCTATCTTCGGGAGGCTGCTATCACCGTTGCTTAGGTTTCGGGACTGTCGGCACGGTCGCTCCTCTCCGCGCAAGAAAAATCTGGCCAAGACAATAGCCAGGGACAAGCCAGTGAGTACTTTGAATATACTCGCAAACATTATGAACATAGGTATAATATAACAATGATGTACTGAAAATATTCTATGCTTATGACGTCTGTCACAAAAGGTAAATAAAACTCATATGCATGCAAGCATGTTATTTATGAATATGCAATAACATAGTAGTCTTAAATTATGAAAATAAATAACATAAAGGGGCTTTAAAAGAAATGCCACAGTCGGGCGTCTTGGCGACACCACATAAAGGGCTTTAAAAGAAATGCCACAGTCAGGCGTCTTGGCGACACCACATAAAGGGCTTTAAAAGAAATGCCACAGTCGGGCGTCTTAGCGACACCACATAAAGGGCTTTAAAAGAAATGCCAAAGTCAGGCGTCTTAGCGACACCACATAAAGGGCTTTAAAAGAAATGCCGCAGTCGGGCGTCTTAGCGACACCACATAAAGGGCTTTAAAAGAAATGCCACAGTCGGGCGTCTTAGCGACACCACATAAAGGGCTTTAAAAGAAAACATAGTGAATATCCAGGAGGTAGAACCATCCCAGGGATATTCGATAATACCAATAATATCACGGGTTAGTCCACAACGAAATAATAATCATAAATATCACAAGTCACAAGTTGTGTTTCCAGTTCTGGTTTAACAGTTTGACCTCCGAAGACCGACTCTAAAACCGACACTTGACCCATCCCAGACTGTAGTCCTTAACCATGGACACGGCTATTCGACTAGGTTTAATCTCTGCCGAGGGTGTACTCTTTACCCACAAGTAACGGATTCCTTTAGTCCATCGGGACTATTCTGTCCACGGCCTTTTAGTTGAAAACACACCTAACTTGCACACACCAGCTTAACTCACATGTGTCTGGAATCACCCACGACACCTGTCAAGCAAAACTCTAAGTGGGGAGGCTACAACCTCGACGTAACATGGGATCACAAAATTTATACCGCGCGCAAACTGGGGAGCTACCCCCTTCGGCTACAACCGAAACACCCATGCTCCCGGACCCGGTGGCATGACTACCGGATGCCTCCAGTATCTTCCACCATGGCCTCTCTATACGGTGTGTGCTAAGAAGGGGTTGACAACTTACTGAACCGTACCCTACTTGTGGTAGAGACCAGTGGTAGTACGAAGCAAGTATGGGGGTTACTAGCACAAGACTCGATCTACGGTCGACTCAGGAGGTTGAAATATTTCCTGCAAGATTAGCATAACAATACATATACTTTAACCAGCAGATAGAAACACCACGCAACATACCCTCATGCCATACCGGACACGACCGTCTTGACGGTGAACTAGGAACAAGATCGTGTCTACCCAAGACAGAGGCCTTCTCGGCTTTCCTCCCGGTATGCATGAAAGGCATATGACGGTGATTTCCATCACAACCATATCAGCTCCATTTGCATGAAATTCCATAACATGCACTCATGAGTAGGAACACATCCTCACATAAAATGACGTATGCTCATGTCGGGGTGGTGTTGTCACCGAGTCAAACAACACACACAAAAAATTACACCATGGTTCATAATGCTTGCCTTCAGGTCATGGGAAAGCAGGGTGCATTCCAAAACATCTTAAAATCTTCAAAAATCCTATTAAAAGAATATATATAAATTAACACACAAATCAAAACAGCACAAAAAGTTGTTTTGAAATTTTTTCAAATAAATCTTAAAATAAACTAGACAATATTTGAGAGAGGTAGGAAAAAGAATTAATTTATCTGGAGTTGTTTTTAATAAGATACAGCTGGTCAAAGTTTGGTCAAAAATCTATTATTTAAATAAAAACAGAAAAGAAAAAGTTTTGAATAAGCTCGTACACGTTGAAGACGTAATCTGGAAATGCGCTTCCACTTAACCCACGTGAACTGGGGCGGGGTCACTGAGAGTGGGTCCAGGGGGCCCACTGGTTAGGTTTGACTAGTCCATCCCTCCTCTTCTTCCTTCGCCCGAACGGAGGCGCGGCGGCGGCGATCAACGCCGGCGAATGGCTGCTCCCCGCGGGCTCCAGTGAGTCAAGATGGATCCGCAAGACCGGGGCGGTCCTCTCGGTGGTTGTTGGGTCGGCGGGGGTGGAGGGAGTCGCCGACGGTGAGCTTCGCGGCAGAGGAGGCCTCGGGAGCAAAGTGCTTTTGTGGTTGTGGTGGTTCCCGATCAAAATCGAGTAGGGGAAAGGGTTCACGGGAGGAAGAGAAGGCTCCTGGTGGAGAGAGTGGAGAGGGGGAGGTCTTAGTAGTGCCGGAATGGCCAGGGCGATGGCGGCGGCAGGAGTTGCCGGAGACGGGGAAGAAAACCTCCCCGTGTCGATTGCGAGCTAGGGGAGCGCCATAGGGGTGGTTGAGGTTGCCTGTGTGCGGGAACGGGCTCGGGGCATCCTTAAATATGCAAGTCGAGGCGGTTCGGTGGCGGCCGTGGATAAGGGCGCCGGCGACCGTCTTCTGTAGCTGCAGGGCATCGTGGCGAGGCTGGGGATGGTGGCAAGAGCTAGCGGACGAGCGGCTACTGCTCCAAGGGTGAGCTGGCGAGCGGAGGTGGCTTGGGCGGCGCTGGCCAGCGCAGGAGCTGTCGGGCGGCGGTGGTGGCTAGCTGCTGGCCTGCCGGAGACGTGGCGAGAGCTGCGGGGCTCATGGGGTGTAGCAAGGGACACGGCATGCTGGCTGCGGTCGGTCACGGGCCGGAGTGAGTGCGGGGCGTGACGCTGCGGCTCGGGCGCACGTGTGTGCCAAACGCACGCTCTGGGCGCGCCCAGAGCACGCCCGGGACGTGCTCGATGAAATGCCATGGCATGCTAGCGGGGTTCCAAACCACAAGATAGTTAGTAGAGTGGGGTTATAGGCTAGGGCAAATCCATGAGGCATGCTGGATAGGTCAGGGGCTCAAGTTCACAATGTACACTTGAAATCATGCTAAATCTGGCTATGCACTCAGGGTGTTTGATAAAATGCCAAAGGCACCTAGGCAGTTCTTGGGGTGGCCCAATCTCCCAGAGTGGTGTCTCTTTAGAAAAAAAGAGGGGGTGGTGAAGTTAGTTTGCCAAAAGGAGAAACTTGCTAGTGCAAGTTTTGCAAAACTACAATTCTGGACAGGGAGAAAATGGCATCATTACAAGGACCAAAAGTGTCCCAAAGAGTGCATGCTCCTGGACTTAGGGGTTTTGCAGGGTTGACTATAAGCATGAGAAAGCACAAGGTCACTTGAGCAAGAATGAAAGGGGTTGCAGTAGAAAACAAAGTCTGGTCCAGAATGGAAAAGAGGTTGATACACTTAATTTTTCCAAAGAACAACACTATGTTTTTGCATAATGTTGGATGGCATGCTACCACTGACATCCCATAATTTTGGTGGAGGCTCTAGGGAAATATTTAACTAGGCTATAGTGCAAAAGTGCCCACTGGACCAGATTTGAAAAACAGGTGTAACACTCAAAATATGCAATGAAATAATTATATAATTGCACAAAAGTGATTTAGAGACATCACATGACATCTCCAAATCATGGTTGGATTTTTAGATAAATTTAACAACTGGTTGTAGTTAAAAAAAAAGAGCTCCAAATCTTAAAGAAAGTCATTTTAATGAATAAAGCTCAGGGTGAAATAATTTAATAAATAAATCCATTGATTAAGAAAAATGAGAGAGCATAGAAGTCCAATATTTTTTTGGAAAGCTCCACTTGGGAAAAATAAAACTCCTTAACATCAAAAGAAAACTACTGAAATCAACAGAAATAAAAAAAATTAAAACTCCTGGCAAAATTTTAAATAACAAAAACCTGGTTAAAATTTTGGGGTGTTACATTAAGACATTACTTCTGGGATGACCCACACCTTTATAAAGGAGTAGATGGTGTTATTAGACGTTGTGTACCTGAGCATGAACATGAACAGATCCTACGCAAGTGTCACTCCGAGGCATATGGAGGACACCACGCTGGAGATAGAACTGCACATGAGGTATTGCAATCCGGTTTTTATTGGCCTACTCTCTTCAAAGATGCCCGTGAGTTTGTCTTGTCTTGTGAGGAATGTCAAAGAATTGGTAATATTAATAGACATCAAGAAATGGCTATGAATTATTCTCTTGTTATTGAACCATTTGATGTTTGGGTCTTTGATTATATGGGACCGTTTCCTGCCTCTAATGGGTATACACATATTTTAGTTGTTGTTGATTACATTACTAAGTGGGTAGAAGCTATTCCAACTAGTAGTGTTGATCATAACACTTCTATTAAGATGCTTCAATAGGTTATTTTTTTGAGGTTTGGAGTCCCTAGATACTTAATGACTGATGGTGGTTCACATTTTATTCATGGAGCTTTTCGTAAAATGCTTGCTAAGTATGATGTTAATCATAGAATTGCATCTCCATATCACCCACAGTCTAGTGGTCAAGTAGAATTGAGTAATAGAGAACTCGAATTATTTTTGCAAAATACTATTAATAGATCTAGAAAGAATTGGTCCAAGAAACTTGATGATGCATTATGGTCTTATAAAACTACATATAAAAATCCTATGGGTATGTCTACATATAAAATGGTTTATGGAAAAGCATGTCACTTACCTCTCGAACTTGAACATAAGGCGTATTGGGCCATTAAAGAGCTTAATTACGATTTCAAACTTGCCGGTGAGATGAGGTTATTTGACATTAGCTCACTCGATGAATGGAGAACCCAGGCCTATGAGAATGCCAAACTGTTTAAAGAAAAAGTTAAAAGATGGCATGATAAAAGGATACAAAAGCATGAGTTTAACGTAGGTGATTATGTGTTGCTATTCAACTCTCGTTTAAGATATTTTGCAGGAAAACATCTCTCTAAATGGGAAGGCCCCTATGTTATCGAGGAGGTCTATCATTCCGGTGCCATAAAAATCAACAACTTCGAAGGCACAAATCCAAAGGTGGTGAACGGTCAAAGAATCAAACATTACATCTCAGGCAATCATATAAATGTTGAAACTAAAATTATTGAAACCGTAACCCCGGAGGAATACATAAGGGACACTTTCTAGAATGTTTCAGACGCCAAAAAGGAATAGGTATATGGTACGGTAAGTAAATCGACTCCAAAACTATTCCAATAGCAATTTTTCTTTGTTTTGGAATATTTAAGAAAATAGGAAAATAAGAAGTAGTCCGGGAAGGACATGAGGCATCCATGAGGGTGGAGGGCGTGCCCCCTGCCTCGTGGGCACCTCATGCGCTCTTCGGACTCCATTTTCTTGCAAGATACTTCTTTTGGTCGGCAAAATTCATTATATAATCTCCCAAAGGTTTTGACCACCGTATCACGCACAAATCTTCTGTCTTTGTTTTGAGCTGTTTTTCTGACAGATCTAGAGCACCATGATGTCTTCAAGTGCCCCCAAGGACAAGTTTTTCAAGAGGGTCATCAATCCCTACCTCGCGGAGGTGTTGCATCACCCTCAAACCATTGAGATGTGTGAGGGGGTGCTACAAATCCGCGATGTTGAGAGACCCAGGAGTACAGGAAGCGTAGAGACAATGCTGGACTCAACGCGGACTCAAGTGCCAAGGGATGGTGGAACGCAGACTCAACACCGACCAGATGATGATCGCGGAGTTCACCAACAACCACAAGCTGGACGCCAAGAACATTGGGGAGACCATCTTCAAGATTCATGAGAAAATCGAGCACCTCCAAGCCCAGATCTATGACCTGCAAAACCAAAACTGTGAATATGAATATAGATTCAAGAGGATGAGTTTGTCTGCAGATTTGAGGATCCTGGAGACTCGATCATCCTTCTATGATGGTGAGCCTATTGAGGGAGTCCTGGTTTAGGGGGTCCTCGGACGGCCAGACTATATGCATATGCCGGACTGTTGGAGTATGAAGATACAAGATTGAGGACTTCATCCCGTGTCCTGGTGGGAATTTCCCTTGCATGGAAGACAAGCTTGGCGATTCGGATATGTAGATTTCCTTCTCTGTAACCGACTCTGTGTAACCCTAGCTGCCCTATGGTGTCTATATAAACCGGAGGGTTTAGTCTGTAGGACAACAACAATCATAATCATAGGCTAGCTTCTAGGGTTAGCCTCTACGATCTCGTGGTAGATCAACTCTTGTAATACTCATATCATCAAGATCAATCAAGCGGGAAGTAGGGTATTACCTCCATAGAGAGAGCCCGAACCTGGGTAAACATCGTGTCCCCCGCCTCCTGTTACCATTAGCCTTAGACGCACAGTACGGGACCCCCTACCCGAGATCGGCCGGTTTTGACACAGACATTGGTGCTTTCCTTGAGAGTTCCACTATGACGTCACCATAAGGCTTGATGGCTCCTTCAATCATCTACAACGATGTGGTCCAGGGCGAGGTTTTCCTCCCCAGACAGATCTTCGTATTCGGCGGCTTTGCACTGCGGGCCGACTCGCTTGGCCATCTGGAACAGATCGATAGCTACGCCCCTGGTCATCAGGTCAGGTTTGGAAGCCTAAACTACACTGCCGACATCCGCGGAGACTTGATCTTCAACGGATTCGAGCCCATGGCAGGTGCGACCTACAGCCGTGATGAGCATGACTTAGATTTGCCATCGGACGGTGATCAAGAGATCACACCTACAGCTGCCCCGACTTTAAATCCGGAGCAGATCGTGCCATCCGAGGACGGGTGGATGGACCCTGCCATGGAGGCCGCACACTCAGCGGCAATAGAGCTGAACACCGATTTCACTTCCAAGGAGGTCTGTGTCATCGAACCCTCGGACTCGTTTCCGGCCATAGGCTCCAAACTGTGTACATCCGTGCCCATCGTACCTAACTGGGCGCCGATCATGGAGTTTAGCTCCACGGATATCTTTCTGCACTCGCCTTCAGGCGACATGCTAAATTCATTAAAGTCTCTCTCCTGTTAGAGGACCCTCGGCCGAACTATGTCCGGCTTAAGTGGGAAGCGGACGATGAAGGAATTTGTTGCCCACCCACCACCCACTTAATAGCCACTGTCGACGACTTAACCGACATGCTTGATTTCGACTCTGAAGACATCGACGGTATGGACAATGTTGCCGGAGAAGAACAGGAACCACCGCCCACGGGGCGCTGAATGGCAACCTCATCATACGACATATATATGGTGGATACGTCTAAAGAAAGCAATGTCAAGGATCAAATGGATGCAACAGAGGGTGACCCTATGGAGAAGCAACCTAAGCACCGACGTCAGCGGTGCCGCTCTAAACCCCGCCATAGCAAAAACAGCGATACCGGCACCAGAGACAATAGCACTCCCGATGATGCCGAAGACGAAAACAATCCCACCGAGCCAAGCTTCAAGCAGGCCGGACGGGAGAACGGGCAAGCTAGCCCCTATGAACAGGCAATGGATGAAGATTTTGAGGATGACAATTACATGCCCCTCTCCGAAGATGAGGTGAGACTCGGCAACAAAGAATTTATCGTGCTTGAGGATCCCGTCGAGCAGCAGCGCTCCAAGCTCGGCTTATAGCCACTGCAAAGATCCTGAAGAAAAATAAGCAGCAACTTCAAGCTGATCAAGATCTACTCACTGACAGATGGACTGAAGTCCTGGCAGCCGAGGAATACGGACTCGAGCGCCCAAACAAAAGCTACCCGAGGCGCAGGTTGTTACCTCAATTCGAAGACGAGGCACTAGAGCCCACACTTCCAATGAAGGATGCGGCTGACCGACCACCCCGTGGACGTGACAAAGTGGCATATTAGCCCGAACACCAGCCCGCACCACGTCGCCGAAAAAATACCAAGGCCCAGGGCTACACGAATGACCTGCAAGACAAACTGGAAAACAAAGCAGGACAGTCAAGATCGATCTAAGGATCGCGGGGGCGCGCCCTAACGCGCGGTGACGATCGCCACTTCGGATATACTAAATACAAATCCGTTCAGGACGAATACAACAGAACAGATCCATCCGAACTGCGTCACGATGTAGCCCGGCACAGAGGCGCCGCACACCCCCTATGTTTCACTGATGAAGTAATGGGACATGAATTCCCAGAAGGGTTTAAATCCGTAAACATCGAACCGTATGATGGAACAACAGACCTCGCGGTGTGGATCGAAGATTTCCTTCTCCACATTCACATGGCCTGCGGCGATGATCTACATGCCATGAAGTACCTCCCACTAAAACTCAAAGGACCAGCCCGACATTGGCTGAATAGCCTGCCGGCAAACTCCATTGGTAGTTAGGAGAACCTGGAAGACGCATTCCTTGACAACTTCAAGGGCACTTATGTGCGACCACTGGATGCTGACGACTTAAGTCACATAACCCAATAGCCCGGAGAATTAGCTAGGAAATTCTGGACTCGGTTCTTAACTAAAAAGAACCAAATCGTCGACTGTCCGGATGCCGAAGCCCTAGCGGCCTTTAGGCATAACATCCGTGACGAGTGGCTCGCCCGACACCTCGGCCAGGAGAAGCTGAAATCCATGGCAGCCCTCACGACACTCATGACCCGCTTCTGTGCGGGAGAGGATAGCTGGCTGGCTCGTAACAACAGCACCTCAGGTAAACCTGGAAATTCTAAATCCAGACACGACAACTACAAGCCCCGAAGCAGCAAGCACAAATGACGAAACAACAGCGACAGCGCCGAAGACACAACTGTCAATGCCGGATTCAGCGGCTCTAAGACCGGTCAAAGGAAGAAACCATTCAAAAGGAACAATCTGGGCATGTCCAGACTGGACCGCATACTCGACCGTCCATGCCAAATTCACGGCACCCCAGGTACACCAGCCAACCATACTAACAGAGGATGTTGGGTCTTCAAACAGGCCGGCACGTCAAACACCGACAACAAGGAGAAAGGGTCGCAAAGCGAGGACGATGAAGAGGAGCCCCGGCCACCAAAGAGAGGAGGGCAAAAGAAGTTCCCGCCGCAAATTAAAACGGTGAATATGATACACACCACCAATATTCCAAACGGGGGTCGAGGCGCGCAGTTAGGGACGACTACGCGGTGCAGCTAGTCGCCCCAATATACAACCCATGGTTGTCCGGTTCGATCACCTTTGATCGCAAGGATCGTCCGACCAGTATTCGTCACTGCGGCTCAGCCGCACTGGTCCTTGACCCTATCATCGATGGATTCCACCTTACAAGAGTCCTTATGGACGGTGGCAGCATCCTGAACCTGCTTTATTAGGATACAGTGCGCAAGATGGGCATCGATCCCTCAAGGATCAAACCCACTAAAACCCCCTTAAAAGGTATCATACCAGGTGTAGAGGCGTGTTGTACAAGCTCAATCACACTAGAGGTGGTCTTTGGATCCCCAGATAATTTCAGAAGCGAAGAGTTAATCTTTGACATCATCCCTTTCCGCAGTGGTTATCATGCACTGCTTGGACGAACCGCATTCGCTCAATTCAATGCGGTGCCACATTATGCTTATCTTAATCTCAAAATTCCCAGTCCACGCGGCGTCATAACCGTTAATGGCAAAGCCAAACACTCCCCCGTACTAAATAGCACACCGCCGCCTCAACAGTAGAAGTGCAGACCGGCATTTTTCAATCCAACCTTCATTCGACAACCAGGTTATCGGGCACAGTCAAAGGAGTCTGAACTACTACGCGGCAGGATAGCCTAGCTCGTCAAGAGCTCAATTAATCACTCTAGTGGCAAGCGGAGGCAAAGCCAGGTTAGGCCACACAATGCGGCTTAACCGCTCCGTGGCACACAAACATCTTTTGCACTTTCACTGCAGGTCCACTTTTGTGTAGGCCATCACTGGGGACACGGAGACCAGGCCCGTAAGGGGACGAACATGCCAAGGAGGGAAACAGTTCGAGCGTGTAAGGGAACCCTTGGACATTCCCCTTGATAGTCTGGATCTCGGGTTCCGGCAGACCCTTTAGGTTCGAACACTGGGCTGCGCGCGGAGATCTCGCCCTCTACCCACCTGCACCTCGCCGCCTTGCTAGGATCTAAGCTATGAACAGAGCAACACAAGAGACATAGGGTTTATACTAGTTCGGGCCACCATTGTGGTGTAATACCCTACTCTAGTTTGTGGCGTGGTGGATTGCCTCTTGGGCTGATGATGCACAATACAAGGAAGAACAGCCTCGTGAGGGTCTGTTCTTGGCTGGTGCGATGAACTACTAGGGGTAGTTCAGTCGCTCTCCGGGTGTCCCTACCCTAGGGGTGGCTAGTCCTATTTATAGGCGAAGGCCCTGGGCCTCTTCCCAAATATTGAGCGGGAAGGGCGCCAACAATTGGCCATTTTGAAGGGGAACATCTAGTACACTTATCCTGACTAAAGTTGGTCCTTGCATGTCAAAGGCTCTGACGATGATGCCGTCTTGGGCTCCACCATGACCTCCTTCCTGCCGTTGCGACGGTCTTGGTCTTCTTGCACCGAAATTGATGCCTTTGCTTGATGCTCTCGCCTGCGCTTGCTCCCTTTGCACCAAAGAGGAAAGGGAGGACACTGCGTGGGCTGGCGCCCTTGGTCGTCATGGCTTGCGTCATGGGCACCTCGTGAGGTACCCCGCCTTGATCTCTCCTCCTCCTCGCGAGCTAGCCTGACAAGGCCGTGCCTGAGGAAGCTCCCTGTCGTCCAACCCGCGAGGCTTGGCCCCTCGCGAGGGTCTTGAGCTTGTGCTGATGAAGATGGGCCATGCTAGGCCACCCCTTGAGCCACGCTGCAGGCCGCAGGCAGGCAAGTCTAGGGACCCCCGTTCCCAGAACGTTGACAGTAGCCCCCGGGCCCAAGGCGCACCCGGACTCGGCTGAGCAGAGAGGCGAAGGGGTAAGTGCGAAGCGCCGCAGGCCCTAACAGCCTGCGGCCTCGGGCGCCGTGTGGCAGTTGATTGGACGTGGGCAGCCCTGTTCCCCCACGCCTCCTTATCTTGCGCCCAGCTAGGCGGACCCGTGGTTGCACACGGTCGTTCCTCTTTTCGCTGCTCGACCGTCCCCTGCTCTTCCTCCTCTCAAGCTCCAGTCTCCGCTTCCAATCCAATCTCGAATCCTCCCTCTTCCCATTGCCATGGCTCCGACGAATAAGGGAAAAGGGAAGAAACCAGCGCCTCCGCCTCGCTTGCCGTCGTCGGCGGCTCCCGCCATTGATCGGTCGATCATACTCAACCGAGAAGGTTTAGGCAAGTTCAGCTCTGCTATGGCCACCATCTTCGACGAGTGCGGGAGGACGACGGCCTAGCCTGCATCCCACTTCTCCATCGAAAGAATAGTCACCGAGTTCCAGTACTTTCCCGACGCCCTGTGGGCGGGATTGGTTCCCCCCTTTTTCGATTTCTTCAACGCTGTGCTTTCCCATTACTAGATCCATATGATGCATTTGGGTCCTGAATCCATTACCCTTCTTGCCGTCTTTGCCTTTGTCTATGAGGCAATGTTGGGCATCCCTCCTTCAGTTGCCTTGCTGCGTCACTTCTTCTCTCTGCGCATCGTCGATCCTACCCAATGCTTAGGGTGCGTGAGCTTCATTGCCGCACGAGAAATAGCGGCTTCAGGAATTGATTTCAGCCTTCCTCCATCCGCGCCTGGGTTCCGCGAGCGGTGGCTGTACGTGCATGTAGGGGTGCCCAGCCCCCTTCTTTCAGAGCCAAAGTCACCCGCTGTCCCCAATTCAGGCTTGGTCCAGGAGACGCTCACGAGCCCCCGGCTCATCTTCGTCTGGCATCGCTTCGCACTCTTGAGGGCGCTCAGCGTGACGGCACCCAAGGTGGTGAAGGAGTTCCTGCTACGCCGCATTGCTCCTCTCCAGCGCCACTCCCACCGGATGTGGGCCTTCAGCGGGCGTGAAGATCGCATGAGGCTCCAGGAGGAGGACCTCACGCCCGAAGCACTGAGGAAGGTGCTCTTGATCTTGACTGGGGACCCTTCCCCCGGTAGCGTCCGGCAAGGGGGGGCTTTGTTGTACCTTTGCTCGAACAGGAGAGACTTTGTGAAGTAGATGCCCGGCTTCGACGAATGGGGGCTGCGCCCCGCAGGCCTCACGGGGCCTCGCGAGAACCCAGTGATGGTGACTGTCCTTCCAGTCGCACACGGCGGTCCATCCTCGAGTGGTGGAGCAGGGATGCATGGGCCACTGGAGGCTGAGGGGCCCCCCACCGGGTTGACGACGCCTGGTGGCACTTCTAAGGGGGTAGGTCCTGAGGCCCATACTGCTGCGGCTGAAGGCGTTGAGCCACTGCCCGCGGCACCCGTGATTGAGGCCCCTGGGGCCCCGGCTACCCTTCTTGGTGAGGCGACCGGCGGCGCGCATCAGGACGACGCCCCGGACGCTGGGCATCTTGACGCTTCTTCCTCGTCGCAGGCTAACCCTTGCGCTCAACTCCTTGGTCGCTTCCACGTGGACTTAGAGGCTCTTCGGAAGAGAAGGGAGGCCTTGGGTGACGATTACCCTTGCCGCCTGCTGAAGCGCCGGAAGTATTTCACCATTGACGAGTAAGCCTTCCCCCTTCCTAGCTCCGGATCCTCCCGTTGCTTTGGCTGACCCTTGTTCTGCAGGGCCCTTCCTGCCGAGTTCACAGAGATGGCTGAGGAGCCATCCCCCCAGGCGCCGCCCGCTCCATCGTCTTCGAGCACTCCGAGCTCAAGCAGAGCCCTTGCGGTGAGGCCGGCCGGAGAGGTGAGCCATCCTGTGGTGCATCGCGGCTCTGCGCGCCTCGCGACCCTCCTTCGCACGCCTTCTCGGGGCGTAGCCAGCGTGCCTTGGGCTTCGCGTCTGGTCGTGGATGGCGATTGGCTGTGGTCGGCCCTGTGCTCTTCATTTGGGGATGGGCTGGCTCCTGGCCGGGGTTCTGGCGAGGCGCGCCCGGCCATCACGAGGGCGCCAGCCCCCAGCCCCCTGCCCAGAGGGGGAGTGCTGATTCGTGCCCCCCCCCCGCCTACTTGGGGCAGATGACGGCGCGGAAGACGTGCTCGAGCGCGCCCGGAGGCGTCGCGTACTTCGCCAAGGGTTCCTCCGGAGGGCGGCTGACGCGGTGAGCCGGCTTGGTGAAGAGCTTGCTGATGAAGATGCTCACCTTCAGGCCGAGGGCCTGCGCCTGGCTGAAGAGAGGCGCAAGCTGAAGGCGGCTGTTGCCCTTGTGCACCACCAGTGTGACCTCGACAATGAGGAGGCCGAGGCGTTGCTGGCGGCCTCTCGGGAGGCCTATTCCCGGGCCGTTGAGGAGGCCCAAGAGGCTGACCGGCGACGTGAAGCGGTGGATGAGCGGGCGCGGGAACTCCTGGCCTGGTGCCACTCCCTGGAGCAGCAGGTGGAAGTGCGTGAGATGGCCCTTGCGTCGATGAAGGTGGCTTCGGTCGACCAGGTAGAGCTCCTGAGGCGTGAGGAGGCACTGACATTGGAAGCTGCTGAGCGCGCATGTGATCTTGAACGTCTGGAGACGAGAGAGCGCTTGGTGACACAGGCGGAGGATGACGTTGCTGCACGCGAGGCCCGAGTCCTAGTAGAGGTTGAACGCGGGGTGGCGACGGCCCGCCTGAACCTTGAGCGCGAGTTCGAGGAGAGGCTGTGGTTGATCCGGGTCAAGGCCGAAGGCAGTACCGCCGCCCTGAGGGCCAAGATGGAGGAAGTGACGCGGCAGGCCGACGCTTCTCGGGACGCCCTCGACGTGGCGCAGGAGGAGCTGACTACCTCCCGCGTCGAGGCGCTTCTTCTCCGCCAGCGGGTGGATGAGGCTGAGGCCATTGCACGGCAGAACGAGGACGAGATACGCTAGTGGCGGCTTCTGGAGCATGAGCATGGCCCCATGCTCACCACTCTCTGGGAGAGAGCCAACACAGCCTTGGGTAACATCTGCGAGGCGGCTCTTGACGAGCCCCACACAGCCAACTATGCTGGCAATCTTCAGTTCTTCACCGACGTGGTGACGCAGCTGGAGGCGCGGTCGGTTGGTGCCAACAGGCTGGTGCATGAGAGGAGTCGCGCCCTGCTCGGGCGCGCCTTCTCTCGTGTCTTCAGCCACCTTCAGAACATGGTCCCCAACTTTGACTTTGACGCCGCCATCGCCCTAGTACCCCAGGCTGTCCAGGGCGACCTGGCGCGCTAGGTGGAGGACAACGTGGATGCCCTTGTCAGGGCCTTCGCTTCTGGTAACGATGATGTGGTCGTGGCTGCTGATGGAGGTGATGTGGTGAACGGCCCTGACGCTGCTGATGGCGACGCGGAGGGCGATGGCGAGTCTAGCGACGCTAGCGACGATTCAGGAGGCGCCCCTGAGGATGCATTGGGGGATTTATCAGACTGACCGCATGTTGTCCCTGCTTCCTTACCCTGTGCAGATAGAGTTTGGGCCTTGCCCTGAAGGTTGTAAGAGCATTTTGGGAGGGGGAGCCCCTCATGTAAAAACTCGTATTCAGCGTATTAGTAGATGCAATATCACCCGTACGCCTGCACCAGGCGGCTGACTTTGCGATGAGCTGGTTGGCTTGTTTACCTTCGACTAGCGTGGGCCTCGAGTCAGCCTGCGGAGGGTTGTGGTGCCTCGAGTGTCTCCTAAACGAGCCCATCGAACCTGTAATGAAAACCTCCCGAGAGGGCATGGCGACGGCAGTCTGGGCTGCACACAAGCTAGACCTGGCCCGGCTCACGAGGGGCTCACAAGGGGAGGCAGCTGAGGTGAAGTGGTAACCAGAACGCTAGAGATTGCTCAAACGAGACTAAACACCCATTCCCCGAACACACGCAAATCTTCGAGCTCAAATCCAACTTAAATCCAACGGGGGAAAACGACAGCCAAAGGGGAAAGCAATGAAAGCAGAAAAAGGCCGCATCCGGCAGCTAGTCTAGTCTTGGACGTCTTCTCACCAGCGCGGAGCTAAGTGCTGCCACTGCGCGTGGGAGGGAGCCCCAGGGCCTGAGGCCGGCACCCCTGAGACTCCGGGGCGTGTACAGCCCCACTCATTATTATGTGAGAGTGTCACGGGGCGGTGAGCTTCACAGGCACTGGGCCTTCTTCACAGGTACCGGCCTTGCTTCATATCGCCAGACGAGGGCCCCGCCTTGCGCCACACTCTAGTGCCACCGACGACGACCGGAAACCACGACGCCGCCGATGGGGTAGAGGGGTCGCTAGCGGTTCCCCCGGCGACCACAGGTCCTCTGCCAGGGGCAGGCCCTGAGGCACCTCCCCAGAAGAGGGCCTACCTCCTGAGGACGCCTTGCTCCGAACGCCGTGGTGGTGATGCCGAATCTTGGCCCCTCTCCTGCAGCCCCCGGCGCCCTCCTCCTGAGGGGTAGGAAGCTGCAGGAGTGGGGCAGCCACCCGTTGTGGCGACTTGTACCTCCTGCGATCCATGGTTGGCGTATGCCTGCTCCTGAGGAATTAGTGGTACCTGATAATCGTTGCTTCCAGCGTAGCCGACGGGGCCTTCCCGGGGCTCCTGGAAGAGCTCAGCTTCTGGTGCCTCATCCACCCCAGCTTGCGCCGAGGAGCGAGCCTTGTTCATCCTCATGCGCGCGCCCTTGGTCCATCATATGAGGCACGTACTCTTCTGGGGCCGCCATCCCGAAGGCCGCGCCGTAGTGCCCCACGTGCCACGCAGTGCTGCTTGAGGCGCCCGCCTAGGGGTGGTAGCGCGGCGGCCCACCGGGGCCGTGGGTTGTCGCGAGTCCTTCTTCGCTGGCCAGGGGCGGGGGCAGCGCTGCTGCTGGCCCGACGCTGACGGCCTGGCCGGCGTTGGGGTGGCCTTGGAGTCCGCCTGGGGCTGCACGAGTGTGCACGGAGCCCCCGTGCGGGCCGCCTTGGACCTGAGGTGGGAGTTGGGTGCAGAAGGGGGGAGCCCCCGAGGCGGCGAAGCCCAGGAGCTCTGCCACCCGCTCTAGCAGCACGTCGCGGCCGCCTTCCAGCAGCCTGCATTGCAGTAGCTCTCGGGCCACTGTAAGCGCGGCCCTCGAGTTCGCGTGCTCCCGTCGGGTGTACGACGCCGTGGCCGCACCATGGTGGGAGGCCCTCGCCGCCGACCGCGTCTGCCGCGTCTTGAGAGCTGTCGTTGCCTGTCCGCGCCGCCCGTGGCCCGCAGCGCCCTGCGGACCGCGAGCCGCCTGGGGCATGGGGTTGCCCGGGGCGAGCGGCTCTGCGTGGGCGGGCCAGGCTGCCCAGGGATCAGGGTTGCCTGCCTGGTCGCCAGACACGATGATGACGATGCAACGGGACGCGAAGCGGTAGAAGGTGGATTCCGGCGCACCCCTACCTGGCGCGTCAAATGTCGGATCTCGGGTTTCGGTAAACCCTTTAGTTTTGAACACTGGGGTGCGCGCGGAGATCTTGCCCTCTACCTACCTGCACCTCGCTGCCTCGCTAAGATCTAAGCTATGAACAGAGCAACATAAGAGACACAGGGTTTATACTAGTTCGGGCCACCATTGTGGTGTAATACCCAACTCTAGTTTGTGGCGTGGTGGATTGCCTCTTGGGTTGATGATGAACAATACAAGGAAGAACAGCCTCGCGAGGGTCTGTTCTTGGCTGGTGTGATGAACTACTAGGTGGAGTTCAGTCGCTCTCCGGGTGTCCCTATCCCGGGGGTGGCTAGTCCTATTTATAGGCGAAGGCCCTGGGCCTCTTCCCAAATATTGAGCGGGAAGGGCGCCAACAATTGGCCATTTTGAAGGGGAACATCTAGTACACTTATCCTGACTAAAGTTGGTCCTCGCCTGTCAGAGGCTCTGACGATGACACCGGCTTGGGCTCCACCATGACCTCCTTCCTGCCGTTGCGACGGTCTTGGTCTTGTTGCACCGAAATGGATGCCTTTGCTTGATGCTCTCGCCTGCGCTTGCTCCCTTTGCACCAAAGAGGAAAGGGAGGAGACTTCGTGGTCTGGCGCCCGCCTGGCGCCCTTGGTCATCATGGCTTGCGTCATGGGCACCTCATGAGGTACCCCGCCTTGATCTCTCCGCCTCCTCACGAGCCAGCCTGACGAGGCCGTGCCTGAGGAAGCTCCCTGCCGTCCACCCCGCGAGGCTTGGCCCCTCGCGAGGGTCTTGAGCTTGTGCTGATGAAGATGGGCCGTGCTGGGCCACCTCTTGAGCCACGCTGCAGGCCGCATGCAGGCAAGTTTGGGGACCCCCGTTCCCAGAATGCCGACACTCACCATGGCTCCTCCGCACTCAGCATGCTCACTGCTCACCACCTTGGGCTTCACATTGAAAATCTTCAGCCATAAGCTGAAGTGTGGGGGGATGCGGAGAAAGGCCTTGCACACAACGATGAATGTCGATATGTTGAGGAAGGAATTGGGGGATAGATGATGAAAATCTATCCCATAGTAATACATAATGCCGCGAACGAGTGGGTGGAGGGGAAACCCTAGCCCGCGGACAAAGTGAGGAAGGAATATAACCCTCTCGTCCGGTTCCGGAGTAGGGACAATTTGTCCCGCTGTTGGAAGGCGGTGGCCGATCTTCTTGACCAGATATCCGGCCTCCCAAAGTTTATTGATATCCTTCTCCCGGACGGTAAAGGCCATCCACTTACGTCCTGCTCCGGATCCGGACATTTTCGGAGGGCCTTTTTGGGCGGAGAAGGCGAATGCTTGAGCGCTAGAGCTCGAGCGAGAGAGAATGGATGAGCAGAGGAGGAAGAAGACGTGGGTGAAAAATGGGAGTCCTTATCTCCTTATAAAGGCAGCAGGGATCCTGCGCCTCCCCACTTGCCCTGGAAACTTGCTTAATCCCCAGCGCCATGTTGATGGCGCGGTTGGGTTACCCACACCCGTATTGATGGGAATCCCGTGATAAGGGGACACGATCTCTGCTTTGACAAGACGTGCCAATAAAACCACCTCACAATATGTGCAGTAGCAGGTTGAGAAGAAACGGTTCGAATAATGACCGGGCCGCGGCGTGATGTCATGCTATGAAAAATTGTCAGCAGATTAGACTCGTGAAATATTGTACTCTCTACGGTGGTATATGGAATTTGTTTTGCAGAGCCGGACACGATTCTTGTGATCAAGATCTATTTTGGAGTATTCGGAGAAGGAACCCGCCTTGCAATGCCGAAGACAATATGCGCGCCGGACTCATCGACATTGAAGCCTGGTTTAGGGGCTACTGAGGGAGTCCTGGATTAGGGGGTCCTCGGACGGCCGGAATATATGCTTATGCCAGACCGTTGGACTATGAAGATACAAGACTGAGGACTTCGTCGCATAGTTTGGGACCCCCTACCCGAGATCCGCCAGTTTTGACACCGACACCTATGCCATGGAAAACGGACAACAAGCCTACATCATCAACAACTCCATCATCACCACCTCCGAGGAACTAATCACATGGGTATGGGCACTCCCCTTGGCAACAGCCAAGCTTGGGGTAGTTGCCACGGTACCGTATCACCATCACACTCCTATCTTTACCGTTTTACTTAGTTCGATCTTTTTGGTAATATCTTGATCTAGTAGAATAAAGTTTTGGTATGAATTAGTTTCGAGTTTTGCTTTGTGATCCCTCTACGTAATCTAGTCCATGAGCTATATATAATAAAGATTAGTGTTGAGTCAAGGGCTTTGCTTTCTTGCTATGATCTTGAGGGAATAAAAGAATAAAAGAAATAAATGTGACCGTATTGATCTTATGGATAGTAATGACTTCACATATAGAGAGTATGATGATTAAAAGTTGTTGAGAGTTGGCAAACGTAGTTTCGGTCATCGTTGCAATTAATAGGAAGTAATAAAAAGAGAGTTTCTCACATATAAATACACTATCTTGGTCATATTTTATGATTGTGAGCACTCATTATAGTATGACATGCTAAAGAGTTGACGTTGGACAAGGAAGCCAACGTAATGGGTTATGTTTTCTCACATCTTAGTTAAAGTATATTGTCATGGATCGTACAACATGTTGATCTTGCCTTTCCCCCTCATGCTAGCCAAATTACTTGCACCAAGTAGAGATACTACTTGTGATTCCAAATATCCTTAAACCCAGTTTTGCCATGAGAGTCCACCATACCTACCTATGGATTGAGTAAGATCCTTCAAGTAAGTTGTCATGTTGCATGCAATAAAAATTGCTCTCTAAATATGTATGACTTATGAGTGTGGAGAAAATAAGCTTTATACGATCTTGTGATATGGAAGTAATAAAAGCGACGGACTGCATAATAAAGGTTCATATCACAAGTGGCAATATAAAGTGACGTTCTTTTGCATTAAGATTTCATGCATCCAACCCAAAAAGCACATGACAACCTCTGCTTCCCTCTGCGAAGGGCCTATCTTTTACTTTATGTATTATACATTATGCAAGAGTCAAGGAGATCTTCACCTTTCCTTTTTACATATTATCCTTTGGCAAGCACCTCGTGTTCGAAAGATCCTGATATATATATATATATACATACATATATATACATATATATACATACATATATATACATATATATACATATATATATATATATATATATATATATATATATATCCAATTGAATGTAAGTTAGCATGAACTATTATTGTTGACATTACCCTCGAGGTAAAAGGTTGGGACGCAACACTATAAGCCCCTATCTTTCTCTGTATCCGATTAAAACTCCATAACCATAAGTATTGCGTGAGTGTTAGCAATTGTGAAAGACTAAATGATAGTTGAGTATGTGGACTTCCTGAAAAGCTCTATTATTGACTCTTTCTGATGTTATGATAAATTGCAATTGCTTCAATGACTGAGACTGTAGTTTGTTAGTTCTCAATGAAGTTTCTGAGTCATACTTGACATTGTGAATAGATTGTTGCTTGATCATAAGGAATCATATGACAAAAAATATATATGTTGTTGTTATAAGAACGATCATGATGCCCTCATGTCCGTATTTTATTTTTATCAACACCTCTATCTCTAAACATGTGGACATATTTTTCGATATTGGCTTCCGCTTGAAGACAAGTGAGGTCTAAGCTTGGGGGAGTTGATACGTCCATTTTGCATCATGCTTTTATATCGATATTTATTGCATTATGGGCTGTTATTACACGTTATGTCACAATACTTATGGCTATTCTCTCTTATTTTACAAGGTTTACATGAAGAGGGAGAATGCCGGCAACTAGGATTGTGGGCTGGTGTCAGGACCCCGACTCGATGTCACATCGATCTAGCTGGTAACACCTCATATCACTTTGCGGCCTCACGCACGGTATCCCCACGGGTGTCGTCTTACCTTTTCCCGGGACCGTTTGCGCCTTTTGGCTCACGTATATGATAGTGTCGCTAGCATCCATATGATAAAGAGCCCGGGCTGACATGACTAGTCGCAAACCCAAAGTGGCACAGACTTACAGGGACAGGCATCCATGACCCAGCTTCGAACGTGTCGGTCATCAGCAAGTGGGTCCGGGCTGTAGCACTGGGCTAGCAGGACTCCGGTAAACCGGGCTGTAGCGGGCTAACAGGACTCCGGTACTCACAGCGTGACATTTCCCCGAAGGGACAGACACAGGAACGAAGAAGGACACATGCCGGCCAGCCTAAGTGTTCCAGAGCAGTAGCAAGCTGCCATGGCTCAGCGGTAACACTAGGAGACATTTCCCGGTAAGAGAGGCTACTAAAGATAAACAACTAGATAGTCAGATCCCACACATACCAAGCATTTCAATCATACACACAATATGCTCGATATGTGCAAATACAACGAAGCATCACAACATGACTCTATGACACAAGTACTTTATTTAAGGCTCAGTGAGCCATACATAACATACACAAAGGTACGGGTCTCACGACCCCACAAACAAGTCATACAGTCATACAAACCAACAGCGGAAGTAACTTGTCTGAGTACAGACAACTAGTAAAATAAAAGAGGCTTGGAAAGCCTAGCTATACTACATGGTCCTTCACAAGCTCAGGGTCACCACCTGGGTCTTTAGCCTACTCGTTGATGTCAACGTCTACATAGAACCCATCAGAAGGGGTTGCAGCGTCTTCTGTAAAAATGTAGATTATAGCAACATGAGTACAAAGGTACTCAGCAAGACTTACATCAGATCCTACATACATGCATAGTATCAAGAAGGGTTGGTGGAGTTATTGCAGCAAGCCAGCTTTGACTCTTGGCTAGGCTATCCTACGATACTCCAACTTGAAATGGTTTTGCGCACACGAGTCCACTACTCACCACTTCAATACACTACCGAGGATCCACCCCCGTCTTCCTACGGAAGAGCCATCCTCGGCACTCACACTTATCTTGAGGCTTTTAACAGTTTCCATTTACTTGTCTATGAACTGTATAGGCAACCAAGTAGTCCTTTACCGCGGACGCGGCTATTCGAATAGATTATGATAACCCTGCAGGGGTGTACTTCTTCATACATGTTTCCACCACTTAGCGTCTGCACACGACATGTGCTCGGCAGACTTCAAGCGAAAGCCGACGTGGGTGTAGACCACGACCTACCTAAACACTTAAGCCTCTAGTCCAGGTTTATCGCCTATTCAGGTTCCATCCGCAGGGAGTCCGGCCGAGGTTTCCCATACGGCCCCGAACGATGTGAACAGGGTTCCCGAGATACCTAACGGGTATTCGGTACACCCGGCCACGTACCTACCGCATCACAGCCCACCCCTATGGTCAGCGCTGTCCACGGCCTCCAGTAGGCTACAAACACCAGAAACTACTTGCAACTCCTGGACAGAGAGCTAGGGTGAATAAGAAGTCGAGCGGGGTCATATTTCAGGGCTCAATGCATGGTAGTAGCTGTATCTTAAATCACGCATACAGATCTCAGTGCTTAAGGTCGGCTTCAATGAAACTACCCACCATGTACTCCTACATGGCCTCTCATCGATACCTTTACCAAATCGTGTTCACCACACCACTCTCATTACCGACATAATCATTTCACTCTAGCCCATCACCCAGATGAACCAGACCTGACACGACTCTAAGCATAGCAGGCATAGCAAGGTAGGAACAACACATACATATGGCTCAATCAACTCCTACACATGCTAGTGAGTTTCATCTAGTTACTGTGGCAATGACAGGTCATGCAGAGGGAATGGGTTCAACTACCGTAGCACACAGCAGTTTGAATCGCGTTGTCTTAATGCAGTAAAAGAGAGCAGGAGCGAGAACATGGGATTGTATCGATATGATCAAATGGTTGGTTGCTTGCCTGATGGTTCGATGCACTGATACGGTTCTTCGTTAGGGTAATCACGGTATTCCTCGGAGACAGAACCTGCCGCAGAGAGCACCGATACACAAACATTACCAAACAGTATGCAACAATATGATGCATGCATGAGACATGGCAAAATGAGTGTATTGGGCTAATGCAACTAAAACCAGAAGGGTTTGAACAAATTTGAATCAAGGATTCAAATTTCAAATTCAAATATGGCCTTTTAAAGTGCTTTTCCTTGTTCTGCTTAAAACATCAATTTAACTTGTTTGATCATGCATGAAAATAGTACAGATGGATAGATTGGATTTTTCTGATCATTTTTCATATATAATTTGTCCAATTTGGAATTACAGAATAAAAGTTATGAATTTTTGAAGTTTAAATAATATTCTGGAATTTCCTGATTTAAATTAAATCCAGAAATTATAGTTATTGCGCCAGCATGACGTCAGCGTGACGTCAGTGGTCAACTGCGGCTGGCTGGAGTCAAACCTGACGTGTGGGGCCCACACGTCAGTGACAGGGGGGTTAAACAGGGTTAAATTAATTCTAATTACTAATTAGTGGCGCTGGGGCCCACTGTCAGTGTCAGGGGGGGTTGACTAACGGTAATTAGTACTAACTAACTACCTGTCCGACAGGGCCCACGCGTCAGTGACCCTGGGGGTCAAACCCCAGGTCGGACAAGTCAAACCCCACCGGCGACATGACGCCGGCGAGGCCCGAGACGGCGGCGAAAGTGCCTTTTGCCATTCCGGCAACCAAATGGACGGCGGAAGGCATCTACGTGTTGCTGAGGTTGAGCCGCGACTATTGGTGGTGGTGGTTGGGCTCGGGGTGGCCGGAGTTGACGGCGGCGAGCTCGGCTGCGGCGGCCGGAGTTCGGGTGCGGTCGGAATCGACGTTGCAGGGGGCTTGGGGAGGCGTTAGTGCGCGCTGCGTGCTCCTGGTGAGGTGGGGAGCACGATAGTGCGCTCGGTTGGGTGCTACGGTGACCGTGGCCACGATGGTGACATCGCCGGCGGCGTGGAGCTCTCGGCCAAGGTGGGGCTAGGGCCTAGAGGTTGAAAGAGACCAGGGGAGAAGGGGGAAACGATCCGGGGGCTCACCGCGGGGCTGCAGAGGTGGTTAGCGGGCTCGGGGACGCGCTGGAGACGACGAATTCGACGGCGACGATGATCGGAGCCCGAAGAGGGGAACGGTGACGTGGCGGCGATGCAGGGCTTCCGGGGAGCTGTGGAGCGGTGGGGAGGAAGAGGGAGTCGAGGCGGAGCTCCTGAGCTAGTCGGGGGAGCGAGGGGTGGTCGGAGATGGCTGCTATGGCGAACGGCGGCGACGGTGGTGCTCGACCGCGTGAGAGAGAGAGCGAGGGAGAGGAGGGAAGAGTCGGGAGAGAGTGAGAGAGAGCAGGGGGGGATCGGGACGGCCTGCGGGAGTCGTCCACGCGGCCAGGAGCTCGTCGGCAAGCAGGAGGTGGCCGCGCGGCCGTGCGCGCGCGAGCACGCAACAGCTTCGGGGCGAGGGGAGGAAGACGACGGAGGGCTGCAGTGGTGGGCTGGGCCGGCTGCTGGCTGGGCCGGCCAGTGGAGGAGCCCAGGTAAGTTTTCCCCTTTTCTTCTGTTTCTGTTTTTATTTAATATATCTGCAACTTTGTTGAATTTAATAAAATACCTAGGCAAGTTCAAAAATCACCAAACTATTCCTGGCCCATAGTTGGATTATTTCCAACATGAAACATTTTAGTTTGGAGATATTTGAGCATTTAAATATTTTATATTATTTTAAATGCCCAAATTCAAATATTTATGATTTAATTCAAAAACCCTAGGATGGCCTAGGAAAATGTGCACCATTTTTGGCAGAGGTTCTGAACCAAGACAAAAATGATGGGCATTTTAGAAGGGCATTTCAGGTTCATTGAAAAATTATTTTAGTAACCCTAGTTGGTTTCAGAGGGGACTGGGGGTTCTGTCATCCCCATTTCAAGTTTCTGATGAAAGAATAAACATGATGCAACACTCTAATGCATGACTAGCTAGGGTGTGACAACTCACCCCCACTCAAAAGAATCTCGTCCCGAGATTTGGGTTCCTCCGGGAAGAAGGCGGGGTACTCGAGTCGAAGACGATCCTCCCTTTCCCAAGTTGCTTCATCCTCAGAATGGTGCGACCATTGTACTTTGAGGAACTTGATGTTCTGGCGTCGAGTGGTACGCTCGGCCTGATCGAGGATACGAATGGGGTACTCTCGATATGTAAGATTATCCTGGAGATCAAGCGTTTCGTGGTCCACTTCACGGACAGGATCCGAGAAGCAACGCCTGAGTTGGGAAACGTGGAAGACATCGTGGACTCTGGAGAGGTGCGGAGGTAGTTCCAACTGGTAGGCAACTTCTCCTCGTTTGGCAAGAATGCGAAAAGGTCCAATGTAACGAGGAGCCAATTTGCCTTTGATACTGAAACGATGGGTTCCCTTCAGAGGGGTGACCCGAAGATAAGCCTTCTCGTCAACCTCGAAAGTCATAGCCTTATGTTTTCGGTCATATTGACTCTTTTGACGGGATTGGGCTGTTTTCAACTTTTCACGAACGATACGAACTTGTTCTTCTGCTTCCTGAATCATATCCGGGCCAAAGAATTGTCTTTCCCCGGTCTCTGACCAGTTAAGGGGTGTTCGACATCGTCGTCCATAGAGAACTTCAAAAGGGGCTTTACCCAAGCTAGATTGATAGCTGTTGTTGTAAGCGAATTCGGCAAATGGAAGGCACTTCTCCCAGTCCATTCCGAATGAGATAACAGAGGCTCGAAGCATGTCTTCTAGAATCTGGTTGACGCGTTCCACTTGACCACTTGACTGAGGGTGGAAGGCGGTGCTAAAGGAGAGACGAGTTCCCATAGCATTTTGGAAACTTTCCCAAAATCGAGAGGTGAAAAGACTTCCTCGATCCGAGTTAATTTCCAAAGGAACACCATGAAGGGACACTATTCGGGAGATGTATAAGTCTGCCAGCTGACTAGCGGTTATACTCTCTCGAACAGGTAGGAAATGGGCTACTTTGGAAAGACGATCGACCACGACGAAAATAGCATTATTCCCTCTCTTGGTCCTGGGAAAACCGGTAATGAAATCCATACCAATTTTATCCCATTTCCATTCAGGAATAGCTAAGGGTTGAAGGGTGCCAGCAGGCCGTTGATGCTCTGCTTTTACACGACGACAGACGTCGCAGTTAGCAATATACTGAGCAATTTCTCTCTTCATCCTAGTCCACCAGAACCTCTGGCGTAGGTCCTGATACATCTTAGTACTACCGGGATGAATAGTGAGAGGGGATTCATGAGCCTCCTTAAGGATCAACTGCCGTAGATGCTGGTTCTTGGGAACCACTAGACGGTTCTCAAAGTACACAACACCATGATCATTTGTGGAGAAACAACTAGCACCTCCGCTAGCAATGTTCTCTTTGATTTTAGATATTCCCTTATCTCGCTTTTGGGCAGCGATGATTTGATCCGTAAGAGTAGGTTTTGCCATCAAGGTGGAGAGAAAACCTTGAGGAACAATGTGAAGGTTAAGCTTCCGAAATTCCTCATGGAGAAGCGGTTGACTTTGTTGTAACATCAGGTTGTTACAATAAGATTTACGACTTAGCGCATCAGCCATGACGTTGGCTTTCCCTGGGGTGTAGGTTATTCCTAAGTCGAAGTCTATGATCAATTCAACCCAACGTCTCTGCCTGAGATTCAAATCCGGTTGGGTGAAAATATACTTCAGACTTTGGTGATCAGTGAATATTTCGCAACGATTACCGAGGAGGTAATGTCGCCAGGTCTTAAGTGCATAGACTACGGCTGCAAGCTCTAGATCATGAGTAGGATAATTCTCCTCATGTGGGTGCAATTGCCGTGAAGCGTAGGCAATTACGTGTCGATCTTGCATGAGAATGCAACCTAGTCCTTGTCGCGAGGCGTCGCAGTAGATAACAAAGTCCTTGGAGAAGTCTGGCGGTACCAGCACGGGAGCAGAAGTCAGGCGTCTTTTCAGTTCCTGAAAGCTGTGCTCACATTGTGGAGTCCATTCGAACTTCTTATCTTTCTTGAGGAGTTCGGTTAGAGGTTTAGCAACTTTGGAGAAGTTTTCGACAAAGCGACGGCAATAGCTCGCTAAGCCTAGAAAACTCCGAACTTGCTTGACCAATTCGGGTGGAGTCCAGTTAAGGACGGCTTGAACTCGCTCGGGGTTAACAGCAATACCTTTACCAGATATTACATGACCCAAATAGGTCACTTCTGACAACCAGAATTCACATTTAGAAAATTTGGCATAAAGGCGATGCTCTCGAAGTTTCTGCAACACTAGCCTTAGATGTTCGGCATGTTCTTCCTCGTTCTTGGAGTAGATGAGTATATCATCGAGGTAAACCACGACGAATTTATCCAAATACTCCATGAAGATTGAGTTCATTAACCGAGAAAAGGTGGCTGGAGCGTTGGTTAAACCGAAGGACATGACGGTGTACTCGTATTGGCCATAACGAGTAACAAAGGCCGTTTTAGGAATGTCCCCGTTTCTGATTTTGATTTGATGGTAGCCCAACCTCAAATCCATCTTGGAGAAGATTGAGGATCCAGCGAGCTGATCGTACAGGTCGTTGATCCTGGGAAGCGGATATTTGTTCTTGATTGTGACCAAATTGACAGGTCGGTAATCTACAACCATCCGGTCCGTACCATCCTTCTTCTTGACGAATAGGACGGGGCAAGCCCACGGAGAAGAGCTAGGTCGGATGAAACCCTTTTTCAAGGACTCATCGAGTTGTTTCTTAAGCTCGGCTAGTTCTAGGGGTGCCATCTTATAAGGTCTTCTAGCAATCGGAACGGTTCCTGGAATGAGGTCTATTACGAACTCAACATCCCTGTCAGGTGGAACACCTGGCAATTCCTCTGGAAAGACATCCGGGAAGTCACGGACTACCGGAACGTCCTCAAGGTCTGGCAAAGGGCTGGCGTTAAGAGAATATAATTGTCGCTTGGCTATTCGGGTCAAGACATTGACTATCTCTCCCGAAGGATGGGTGAGTTGAACAGTCCTAGAGAAGCAATCGATTTGGGCATGATGAGCCGACATCCAGTCCATACCCAGAATGATATTAATATCTGAAGATTTAAGGGCTATCAAAGACGCAAGGAAAACAAGTCTGTCGACTTGGATTTCATTTCCATAGCTTACCCTAGAGGTCTGCCATCTAGAACCAGGGGTAGAAATTTCCATAGTGGATGGCATGTCACAGAATGCAACGTTATGCAAACGAGCATAACTTTCGGATATAAAAGAATGAGAGGCTCCTGTATCGAAAAGAACAGATGCCGGGTGGCAGTTAACAAGAAGCGTACCGAGAACGACGTTGGGATCCTCTTGAGCTTCTTCGGCAGAGATACAGTTGACATGGCCACGTGAAGCGGTGACCGGCTTGGCGTGGAATATTTTTCCTGTCGGCTTGCCACGGCCAACAGCTTTAGCAGATTGATTGGGGTTGGTCTGGGGACACTCACGCATATAGTGACCAAATTCCCCACACTTGAAACAAGTCACGGAACTGGTACGTGGAGGAGCATTGTTAGTTGGACCCCCATAGGGCTTGGCTGGAGCAGACTGTTGAACGGGGCGAGGCGCCTGGAAGGATGGCCTCGGTGTAAACCTGGGTGGCAGGGCGGTGTTGGGCACCCACACGCGGCGCTTCTGAGAACCAGCACCGGATGAGGAACCCGTGTCACGTCCATGCTTGCGTGTTGCGTCATAGTCAGTCTGACCAGTTTCAGCACTGATGGCTTTGTTGACAAGTTTCGAAAAAGATGTGCACTCATGCAGACGGAGGTCACGGCGAAGCTCAGGACTAAGGCCCTTACGGAACCTTGCTTGCTTCTTGGCGTCAGTAGACACTTCCTCAGTTGCATATCGGGCGAGATTACCAAACTCCCTGCTATAGGCATCCACAGAAAGTCGGCCTTGGGTGAAACTGCAAAATTCTTCATGTTTACGGTCCATGAGACCCTCCGGAATGTGATGTTCACGGAAAGCCTCGCTGAACTCAGCCCAAGTTGTGACATGGCCCGCTGGGCGCATAGCTCCATAATTCTCCCACCATAGACTGGCGGGGCCTTCAAGATGATATGCAGCAAAGGTGACCTTGTCAGCCTCCGCTACCAGAGCGGAACGCAGTTTGTGAGAGATACTGCGAAGCCAGTCATCAGCGTCGAGAGGCTCGATGGAGTGGTGGAACGTGGGTGGATGCAATTTGATAAAATCACTGAGTGACACCACGTTAGCCCTCTGATGGTGTGCTGTATTCTGTTCAATACGCTCCAACAAACGGTTTGTCTCCCGCTTGTTTCTCTCAGCTTCCATCATCACCTCGGCTAGTGAAGGAGGATGAGGCAGATTTACATCCCTGGCTTCACTGCCTTCGGCCTGCTCTTGAGAAGCAGGGTTAGCGCGCGTGTTGACCATCCTAGGTAAACAAGACAATGATTTAGTCAGGATGGTAAAATTCCGACATAGGATTCATAATGTAAGGAATAACTCGGAATGCAAGATGATCATCCGTATGACATGGTAGATACAGAAACTGCTTCTTTTATTCCATCGTCATACACACCATACAGGGTTTAGTACAAGACCAAACAAAGTACTATTACGGTGAAAAGAGGATTACATCTCATCGGAGGCATTCCAAGCTCCTATACATTATTTTTCTACACCTCCGGAAGGAGTACAAACTAGGTCATATCCCACGAGTCACGCGGGACGATAGACGACACAGCTAGTGCGAACTAGTGATACTACCACTAACTCAGACCGATCCGTAGTAGTCCTCGTAGAAGTCACCTCCATAGCCTGGAAGCTCAA
>NC_041385.1:637909851-637924290 GCF_002162155.2 Triticum dicoccoides | reverse complement strand
ATTCGGGTGGAGTCCAGTTAAGGACGGCTTGAACTCGCTCGGGGTTAACAGCAATACCTTTACCAGATATTACATGACCCAAATAGGTCACTTCTGACAACCAGAATTCACATTTAGAAAATTTGGCATAAAGGCGATGCTCTCGAAGTTTCTGCAACACTAGCCTTAGATGTTCGGCATGTTCTTCCTCGTTCTTGGAGTAGATGAGTATATCATCGAGGTAAACCACGACGAATTTATCCAAATACTCCATGAAGATTGAGTTCATTAACCGAGAAAAGGTGGCTGGAGCGTTGGTTAAACCGAAGGACATGACGGTGTACTCGTATTGGCCATAACGAGTAACAAAGGCCGTTTTAGGAATGTCCCCGTTTCTGATTTTGATTTGATGGTAGCCCAACCTCAAATCCATCTTGGAGAAGACTGAGGATCCAGCGAGCTGATCGTACAGGTCGTTGATCCTGGGGAGTGGATATTTGTTCTTGATGGTGACCAAATTGACAGGTCGGTAATCTACAACCATCCGGTCCGTACCATCCTTCTTCTTGACGAATAGGACGGGGCAAGCCCACGGAGATGAACTAGGGCGGATGAAACCCTTTTTCGAGGACTCGTCGAGTTGTTTCTTAAGCTCGGCTAGTTCTAGTGGTGCCATCTTATAAGGTCTTCTAGCAATCGGAACAGTTCCTGGAATGAGGTCTATTACAAACTCAACATCCCTGTCAGGTGGAACACCTGGCAATTCCTCTGGAAAGACATCCGGGAAGTCACGGACTACCGGAACGTCCTCAAGGTCTGGCAAAGGGCTGGCGTTAAGAGAATATAATTGTCGCTTGGCTATTCGGGTCAAGACATTAACTATCTTTCCCGAAGGATGGGTGAGTTGAACAGTCCTAGAGAAGCAATCGATTTGGGCATGATGAGCCGACATCCAGTCCATACCCAGAATGATATTAATATCTGAAGATTTAAGGGCTATCAAAGACGCAAGGAAAACAAGTCTGTCGACTTGGATTTCATTTCCATAGCTTACCCTAGAGGTCTGCCATCTAGAACCAGGGGTAGAAATTTCCATAGTGGATGGCATGTCACAGAATGCAACGTTATGCAAACGAGCATAACTTTCGGATATAAAAGAATGAGAGGCTCCTGTATCGAAAAGAACAGATGCCGGGTGGCAGTTAACAAGAAGCGTACCGAGAACGACGTTGGGATCCTCTTGATCTTCTTCGGCAGAGATACAGTTGACATGGCCACGTGAAGCGGTGACCGGCTTGGCGTGGAATATTTTTCCTGTCGGCTTGCCACGGCCAACAGCTTTAGCAGATTGATTGGGGTTGGTCTGGGGACACTCACGCATATAGTGGCCAGATTCCCCACACTTGAAACAAGTCACGGAACTGGTACGTGGAGGAGCATTGTTAGTTGGACCCCCATAGGGCTTGGCTGGAGCAGACTGTTGAACGGGGCGAGGCGCCTGGAAGGATGGCCTCGGTGTAAACCTGGGTGGCAGGGCGGTGTTGGGCACCCACACGCGGCGCTTCTGAGAACCAGCACCGGATGAGGAACCCGTGTCACGTCCATGCTTGCGTGTTGCGTCATAGTCAGTCTGACCAGTTTCAGCACTGATGGCTTTGTTGACAAGTTTCGAAAAAGATGTGCACTCATGCAGACGGAGGTCACGGCGAAGCTCAGGACTAAGGCCCTTACGGAACCTTGCTTGCTTCTTGGCGTCAGTAGACACTTCCTCAGTTGCATATCGGGCGAGATTACCAAACTCCCTGCTATAGGCATCCACAGAAAGTCGGCCTTGGGTGAAACTGCAAAATTCTTCACGTTTACGGTCCATGAGACCCTCCGGAATGTGATGTTCACGGAAAGCCTCGCTGAACTCAGCCCAAGTTGTGACATGGCCCGCTGGGCGCATAGCTCCATAATTCTCCCACCATAGACTGGCGGGGCCTTCAAGATGATATGCAGCAAAGGTGACCTTGTCAGCCTCCGCTACCAGCGCGGAACGCAGTTTGTGAGAGATACTGCGAAGCCAGTCATCAGCGTCGAGGGGCTCGATGGAGTGGTGGAACGTGGGTGGATGCAATTTGATAAAATCACTGAGTGACACCACGTTAGCCCTCTGATGGTGTGCTGTATTCTGTTCAATACGCTCCAACAAACGGTTTGTCTCCCGCTTGTTTCTCTCAGCTTCCATCATGACCTCGGCTAGTGAAGGAGGATGAGGCAGATTTGCATCCCTGGCTTCACTGCCTTCGGCCTGCTCTTGAGAAGCAGGGTTAGCGCGCGTGTTGACCATCCTAGGTAAACAAGACAATGATTTAGTCAGGATGGTAAAATTCCGACATAGGATTCATAATGTAAGAAATAACTCGGAATGCAAGATGATCATCCGTATGACATGGTAGATACAGAAACTGCTTCTCTTATTCCATCGTCATACACACCATACAGGGTTTAGTACAAGACCAAACAAAGTACTATTACGGTGAAAAGAGGATTACATCTCATCGGAGGCATTCCAAGCTCCTATACATTATTTTTCTACACCTCCGGAAGGAGTACAAACTAGGTCATATCCCACGAGTCACGCGGGACGATAGACGACACAGCTAGTGCGAACTAGTGATACTACCACTAACTCAGACCGATCCGTAGTAGTCCTCGTAGAAGTCACCTCCATAGCCTGGAAGCTCAACATGATCATCTGGAAACAGACGGTCTCGCGGAGCTTGTGGACCATAGGGGCTAGGATGAGGCCTTGGACCAACAAACGGTGGCCTGCGGGGACCGCGAGGTGGGGTGATGCCTCCTACATCACGCCAAACCATCACGTCTGGCAGAGCAGATCTCACAGGATAGAGATCGCGCATATCTGAATATCCAGCTTGCACCGCCGGGGCGAACCGAGTCAAAGTGGCCCAGTGGTCAGCACGGGTGTTGAAGAGCTCTAGCCTTAAGGCCCGATTTTCACGGTCCTTATCCTCGAGCATCTCAGCAGTGGTGCGAGTCCGTGAATCCTCCTGAGTGGGGTCAGCATAGATAGCCTGGAGATACCCTTGTGCTCCCGGAAGTGATCCTGGCATATACCGGAAATCAGAGTCCCGAAATATACCAGATCTGACTCGCATAATGGTCATCATAGAGTAGGCGGCGTCCTGCACAGCCATCTCAATAGTAACCCCGAGTCCATAAGAGCAGTGAAGAGGCTCGGTGGATCCAGGATAAGATGGAAATATCCTGACAGTGCAGAGATACTAGCTCTGATTAAAATCTCGGAATTGCTCTTCGACCGTGTACTCAGGATACCAGCGGTATCCAGGCTCAGTCATTACCCTGACCAACTTAGCAGTATGGCCGGGTACATCTAGGCATCGAGTCAGGCGAACCACTTGATTGAGGTCGCGAGTGGCCATCTGAAAGCACAATCATAATGCAAAGGCATTAGAATTTCTAGCAAAATTTCGGCAGCATAACAGCTGTAAATGCTCAAAAAGGATTTGAGACATTTGACAAAGGATTTCGTACACACTCATCATCATCATATCAAAGTTCTGAAACCATTCTGGCAACATAATGTGGTAGTAGAACTGAACTAGGCTGGTAACCATCAAACTTATAAGGTACTACTGATTAGTAACTCGTGATCCTGATAGAGAGAATAGATCCTAATTCCTTAACCCCGGTAGAAGAATGGACTGACTCAGATCAGAAAGTCATAAGGTATAAGGAGTAAAAAGAGCCTTACGTTCCAACCCACAAACAATTCCCCTACATATAACTAAAGAATTTCTAGACTCAACATCGACCAGTTTGGCTTGGAGAACCTACAGGCAGTCCGGCTCTGATGCCAACGCTGTCAGGACCCCGACTCGATGTCACATCGATCTAGCTGGTAACACCTCATATCACTTTGCGGCCTCACGCACGGTATCCCCACGGGTGTCGTCTTACCTTTTCCCGGGACCGTTTGCGCCTTTTGGCTCACGTATATGATAGTGTCGCTAGCATCCATATGATAAAGAGCCCGGGCTGACATGACTAGTCGCAAACCCAAAGTGGCACAGACTTACAGGGACAGGCATCCATGACCCAGCTTCGAACGTGTCGGTCATCAGCAAGTGGGTCCGGGCTGTAGCACTGGGCTAGCAGGACTCCGGTAAACCGGGCTGTAGCGGGCTAACAGGACTCCGGTACTCACAGCGTGACATTTCCCCGAAGGGACAGACACAGGAACGAAGAAGGACACATGCCGGCCAGCCTAAGTGTTCCAGAGCAGTAGCAAGCTGCCATGGCTCAGCGGTAACACTAGGAGACATTTCCCGGTAAGAGAGGCTACTAAAGATAAACAACTAGATAGTCAGATCCCACACATACCAAGCATTTCAATCATACACACAATATGCTCGATATGTGCAAATACAACGAAGCATCACAACATGACTCTATGACACAAGTACTTTATTTAAGGCTCAGTGAGCCATACATAACATACACAAAGGTACGGGTCTCACGACCCCACAAACAAGTCATACAGTCATACAAACCAATAGCGGAAGTAACTTGTCTGAGTACAGACAACTAGTAAAATAAAAGAGGCTTGGAAAGCCTAGCTATACTACGTGGTCCTTCACAAGCTCAGGGTCACCACCTGGGTCTTTAGCCTACTCGTTGATGTCAACGTCTACATAGAACCCATCAGAAGGGGTTGCAGCGTCTTCTGTAAAAATGTAGATTATAGCAACATGAGTACAAAGGTACTCAGCAAGACTTACATCAGATCCTACATACATGCATAGTATCAAGAAGGGTTGGTGGAGTTATTGCAGCAAGCCAGCTTTGACTCTTGGCTAGGCTATCCTACGATACTCCAACTTGAAATGGTTTTGCGCACACGATTCCACTACTCACCACTTCAATACACTACCGAGGATCCACCTCCGTCTTCCTACGGAAGATCCATCCTCGGCACTCACACTTATCTTGAGGCTTTTAACAGTTTCCATTTACTTGTCTATGAACTGTATAGGCAACCAAGTAGTCCTTTACCGCGGACGCGGCTATTCGAATAGATTATGATAACCCTGCAGGGGTGTACTTCTTCATACATGTTTCCACCACTTAGCGTCTGCACACGACATGTGCTCGGCAGACTTCAAGCGAAAGCCGACGTGGGTGTAGACCACGACCTACCTAAACACTTAAGCCTCTAGTCCAGGTTTATCGCCTATTCAGGTTCCATCCGCAGGGAGTCCGGCCGAGGTTTCCCATACGGCCCCGAACGATGTGAACAGGGTTCCCATACACCCGGCCACGTACCTACCGCATCACAGCCCACCCCTATGGTCAGCGCTGTCCACGGCCTCCAGTAGGCTACAAACACCAGAAACTACTTGCAACTCCTGGACAGAGAGCTAGGGTGAATAAGAAGTCGAGCGGGGTCATATTTCAGGGCCCAATGCATGGTAGTAGCTGTATCTTAAATCACGCATACAGATCTCAGTGCTTAAGGTCGGCTTCAATGAAACAACCCACCATGTACTCCTACATGGCCTCTCATCGATACCTTTACCAAATCGTGTTCACCACACCACTCTCATTACCGACATAATCATTTCACTCTAGCCCATCACCCAGATGAACCAGACCTGAAACGACTCTAAGCATAGCAGGCATAGCAAGGTAGGAACAACACATACATATGGCTCAATCAACTCCTACACATGCTAGTGAGTTTCATCTAGTTACTGTGGCAATGACAGGTCATGCAGAGGAAATGGGTTCAACTACCGTAGCACACAGCAGTTTGAATCGCGTTGTCTTAATGCAGTAAAAGAGAGCAGGAGCGAGAACATGGGATTGTATCGATATGATCAAATGGTTGGTTGCTTGCCTGATGGTTCGATGCACTGATACGGTTCTTCGTTAGGGTAATCACGGTATTCCTCGGAGACAGAACCTGCCGCAGAGAGCACCGATACACAAACATTACCAAACAGTATGCAACAATATGATGCATGCATGAGACATGGCAAAATGAGTGTATTGGGCTAATGCAACTAAAACCAGAAGGGTTTGAACAAATTTGAATCAAGGATTCAAATTTCAAATTCAAATATGGCCTTTTAAAGTGCTTTTCCTTGTTCTGCTTAAAACATCAATTTAACTTGTTTGATCATGCATGAAAATAGTACAGATGGATAGATTGGATTTTTCTGATCATTTTTCATATATAATTTGTCCAATTTGGAATTACAGAATAAAAGTTATGAATTTTTGAAGTTTAAATAATATTCTGGATTTTCCTGATTTAAATTAAATCCAGAAATTATAGTTATTGCGCCAGCATGACGTCAGCGTGACGTCAGTGGTCAACTGCGGCTGGCTGGAGTCAAACCTGACGTGTGGGGCCCACACGTCAGTGACAGGGGGGTTAAACAGGGTTAAATTAATTCTAATTACTAATTAGTGGCGCTGGGGCCCACTGTCAGTGTCAGGGGGGGGTTGACTAACGGTAATTAGTACTAACTAACTACCTGTCCGACAGGGCCCACGCGTCAGTGACCCTGGGGGTCAAACCCCAGGTCGGACAAGTCAAACCCCACCGGCGACATGACGCCGGCGAGGCCCGAGACGGCGGCGAAAGTGCCTTTTGCCATTCCGGCAACCAAATGGACGGCGGAAGGCATCTACGTGTTGCTGAGGTTGAGCCGTGACTATTGGTGGTGGTGGTTGGGCTCGGGGTGGCCGGAGTTGACGGCGGCGAGCTTGGCTGCGGCGGCCGGAGTTCGGGTGCGGTCGGAATCGACGTTGCAGGGGGCTTGGGGAGGCGTTAGTGCACGCTGCGTGCTCCTGGTGAGGTGGGGAGCACGATAGTGCGCTCGGTTGGGTGCTACGGTGACCGTGGCCACGATGGTGACATCGCCGGCGGCGTGGAGCTCTCGGCCAAGGTGGGGCTAGGGCCTAGAGGTCGAAAGAGACCAGGGGAGAAGGGGGAAACGATCCGGGGGCTCACCGCGGGGCTGCAGAGGTGGTTAGCGGGCTCGGGGACGCGCTGGAGACGACGAATTCGACGGCGACGATGATCGGAGCCCGAAGAGGGGAACGGCGACGTGGCGGCGATGCAGGGCTTCCGGGGAGCTGTGGAGCGGTGGGGAGGAAGAGGGAGTCGAGGCGGAGCTCCTGAGCTAGTCGGGGGAGCGAGGGGTGGTCGGAGATGGCTGCTATGGCGAACGGCGGCGACGGTGGTGCTCGACCGCGTGAGAGAGAGAGCGAGGGAGAGGAGGGAAGAGTCGGGAGAGAGTGAGAGAGAGCAGGGGGGATCGGGACGGCCTGCGGGAGTCGTCCACGCGGCCAGGAGCTCGTCGGCAAGCAGGAGGTGGCCGCGCGGCCGTGCGCGCGCGAGCACGCAGCAGCTTCGGGGCGAGGGGAGGAAGACGACGGAGGGCTGCAGTGGTGGGCTGGGCCGGCTGCTGGCTGGGCCGGCCAGTGGAGGAGCCCAGGTAAGTTTTCCCCTTTTCTTCTGTTTCTGTTTTTATTTAATATATCTGCAACTTTGTTGAATTTAATAAAATACCTAGGCAAGTTCAAAAATCACCAAACTATTCCTGGCCCATAGTTGGATTATTTCCAACATGAAACATTTTAGTTTGGAGATATTTGAGCATTTAAATATTTTATATTATTTTAAATGCCCAAATTCAAATATTTATGATTTAATTCAAAAACCCTAGGATGGCCTAGGAAAATGTGCACCATTTTTGGCAGAGGTTCTGAACCAAGACAAAAATGATGGGCATTTTAGAAGGGCATTTCAGGTTCATTGAAAAATTATTTTAGTAACCCTAGTTGGTTTCAGAGGGGACTGGGGGTTCTGTCATCCCCATTTCAAGTTTCTGATGAAAGAATAAACATGATGCAACACTCTAATGCATGACTAGCTAGGGTGTGACAGCTGGAAAAGGAGCAAATATTGAAGACCTATTCTGCACAATTCCAAAAGTCCCGAAACTCCACAAAAGTCATTTTGGGAAATAATAAGAAATATCCAGCGGAAGTAATACTTGAGGGGGGCCACCCATCACCCACGAGGGTGGGGGGCGTGCCCTACCCCCCCCCCCGGGCGTGCCCCCTTTCCTCGTGGACCACCTGGCAGCCCTCCGGTGCCCATCTTCTGCTATATGAAGTCTCTTACCCTGGAAAAAATCATAGGCAAGCTTACGGGACGAAACTCCACCGCCACGAGGCGGAACCTTGGCGGCACCAATCTAGGGCTCCGGCAGAGCTGTTCTGCCGGGAAACTTCCCTCCGGGAGGGGGAAATCATCACCATCATCATCACCAATGATCCTCTCATTGGGAGAGGGTCAATCTCCATCAACATCTTCGCCAGCACCATCTCCTCTCAAACCCTAGTTCATCTCTTGTATCAAATCTTTGTATCAAAACCTCAGATTGGTACCTGTGGGTTGCTAGTAGTGTTGATTACTCCTTGTAGTTGATGCTAGTTGGTTTATTTGGTGGAAGATCATATGTTCAGATTCTTAATGCATATTAATACTCCTCTGATTATTAACATGAATATGTTGTGTGAGTAGTTACGTTTGTTCCAGAGGACATGGGAGAAGTCTTGCTATTAGTAGTCATGTGAATTTGGTATTCATTCGATATTTTGGTGACATGTATGTTGTCTGCGACAGCCTGATTTTTGGCCCTTCCTTTTTCTTTTGTTTTTCCGAGGTTTTTACCCGAGTTTTCTTTTTTCGTGGCTTTGTGGTCTGGAAACTGAAGAAGATGCCCTCTTCCTTGTTTCCAGAGTGGCTTGTCATTCCCAAATCTTTCCCTAGACCCTGTCATTTCCATCCTAGCCCAAATCCCAATATTCTTTTATTGGGAATAATCCTTTTCTATTAAAGGAATAACTCAAATTGCCCTAGGTTGTGAAGCAACCTATATTTCCATCACTCGAAAAATTCCCAAATAATATTCATAAATTGTTTGGGTCATATCTTGATCAAATGTGGCAAAACTTTTCATTGCCATGTTCAAAAATAATTCCCGAATATTCCTTTTCCTATTCTGCCCTGAATGGCACTTTGTGAAGGAAGTGTCATTTATATTTCTCCTATTGTATCTCAACCTTTTTGGGCATGTTTATATGTCCAAATAATTGCCTAATGCACAAGTTCAAATTTATTTGCCTAGCCAATCTTCCTCAGTGAATTTTCAAAGTTTCCGTCAGATAGAAGGCTTTGTGAAGGAAGTATTAGCTAGGAGTACCCAAATGAGTTGAACTTTTGCACACTCCTTAATGTGCTCATATTAACCCCTTCCACCCATTTGCAGCCCCATCCAATCATCTATGTGAGCACATGAGCAAATCTTTATTTCTGGCAATATTTTCAGGTTGTGAAGCAAGTATACTTTATATTGCTTCAAAAATCCTAATAAATTACCAGATCATTCTTATGCCCATAAAACATCTCTCCACCTATTTTGGAATCATTTCAATGAGCCATTTGATCACCAATATTATTCCAAGTTTATGTCCAGAGGAGATGTTTGTGAAGCAAGTGCTATTTTGGTTTGTCCATTTGGCATGAGCTTTTTACAGCATCTTCATATGACCATATGACTAAGACTTGCCCAATTTGAGCTCAAGTGGACACTCCTTGTGAGTGCACCATCATGATCTTCATTTCTGGACCAAGTATGCAGTTGTGAAGCAACTACAGTAAATCTTGATCCTTTTATCCTCAAAACCTCCAGGATGAATGTCCTTCGATAGTTAAACCTCCCAGACAAGCTAGTTACTGAGTTACCAAGCTGGTGTCACCACAGCAAGTTACAAACACCTTCTTACTGATTTACTTTGCAGCTCAGTGTAAATCTCTTCTTTGCCCCTGGAACGATTTGTTTCCACATTTCTTCTAAGGTCACTAAGCTCAATTCAGTAGACATGGTCGGCCTGGCCGAAACCCGGAGTTTGCTCCAGTGCGCGTGGTGATCACGTTGATGTCATGCACATTACAGGCTCTGGCTTCTTCTTGTCCCTTTTCTCGTCGGCTCCCTCCTCGTCTCGACTTCCATTCATGTCCTGGAGCTCCCCCGTGATGACCTGCATCACCCTACATCCATGGCTCGTCATGGTTCGCCAATAATGAGCCGCTAGATCCATGCCCGTGCCGTGCCCCGCCTCTGTCTGCCTTTAAAGCTCGGTCGGGAGCTCGCCCTTGAGCTCCAGTGCCTTTCCCTCTGCCTAAATAAGGACCCCGAACTCCTCCGCAGCTCCCAAGCCCCTCCTCGCCCCTCCTAGCCCACCGGAGCCCTCGGCCCCCTCCTCTTTTTGCCGGAGTTCGCCTCGGCCGCCGCGGTTCCTCCTTGGTTCCGGCGAGCACGAGTCTCCTCCCCTCCTCTCAAGTTGTCCGCGAGGTTCCCCTCGTTCCACTCAGCCACCCCAACCCTTTTCCCCTCGCCGGAGTGCACCCTGGCCGCGGCCTCTGCGTTCGGCCGCCGCCGCCTCGTCTCGGCCTCCTCTCCATCTCGGCCACTCGGAGCTCCTCGTGCCTCGTCGACCTCACCACGGCCTCCCCCTCATCCCCGCGAGCCGCCCGACCCCTCAGCCATCACCGGAGCGCCTGACTCCGACAAACTCCACCACCACCGAGCCACCCCTGCCCTCCCATGGCGCCGCCTCTCCCCTCCAGCTCTCTCTTCCCCGGCGGCCATGCCCCCTCTAAATGGGTGCGGCTGGCCTCTTCGCATCCGCCGGTGCCCTCGGCCGGGCCGGAGATGGCCGAAGCTGGCCAGCCCCCTCGCCGCTCCTCCCCTGCCTCTGCTCCTCCTCTACTTCGGTCGGGCCAGGGCGAGGAAGAAGACGACGACGCCAGCCTGGCTCCTGCTAGTGGGTCTCGCGCCCCTCTCGGCCCCACTTGTCGGCCTCTGGCCGTTGACCAGCCCAGCCCACGTGGATAAGTGATGGGCCCCACCCGTGGGACCCGCATGCGTCAGCCCCGCCACTGTTCATTTGGATAAGGTGAAAACGTATTTCCCCGATTACGTTTTCTATTTTTCTATCCAGGCCCCTGTTTGGAAATCTTTTCATTACAGATAGGTCCCTAGCAGTGAAACCCTTATATCTTTTTATCCCTAACTCCGTTTACGGTGAAACCAACACTCACTTCTTCGTTTCGTCGAGCCCATTCTATTGGTCATGCTTTCACTATTGTTTGACACTATAAAAATGACCTTTATGCCCTTGCCCTTATTCATCCCCCTTCGAGAGAGTATGTTTTTCGGTGATTCGTTCCGCGAGCTTCTCGCACTTCTCCCCGGTGCCTTCTTCATCCCTAGGAAAGCCACAATACCCACTTGCATGATAGTCATGCAGTAGCCATGGTTGTCAACTTGAATCTTTATTAAATATTTGCTTGTTGAAAAGGTGGCTATCGTTGTTCCGGTGATGTTCAGATTTGCATGTTCACTTTTGTGCTATGCTGTTTTGTACTCAGTGATCATGTTATACCTGCTAGTATTTCCTTTCATATGTTTTTGATTGCTAGTGGTACATGTTGATGTTGGTAATGGTCATGCTAGTTAGTATGCCATGGTCAGTGGATATGATTTATTGTTGATATGGTGGATAGTTATGTGATACCCTCATGATGATGTTGATATCATGCTCATGTATTATTGTTGGCATCATGTTATTTTATCATGGCTCAACATATTTACATTAGAGTTAACCGGATTAAATTGAACTTGAACAACTGTTGGCTGAGTCGTGGTGCCGCTGAATCGATGCTGACCAGTGCAACCACGCTTACCGGTATGGGACGGTCCTAACTGGGTCTATTGTCGTGCCTCTCGCCGGTGCCTCCAACGAGGGAAGGTTATGGGCGTGATGTACCCTGGCCCAGTAGGCAAGCATAACCTTGTGTGCCCGTAGTTGTTATAGCCGGCGGATGCCCGTGTGGGATCCTTTATGTTTTGGGCCATGACGGTGGTTGTTGTGTATGGAGGTAGGCACGGGGCCACCCATGACTTAGCTCAGTGAGGAGTGAGTCAGAGTGGCCGGGAGAGTGTCATGTCAGTAGGACGGTTTTGTTGGAACGCCGTTGGTCCACCCGAATGGGAGTGCGAGGCCATGGGTTCCGTAGTGTTGGTACAGTGTACTAACCTCTGCAGAGTGTATATTAAATCTATCGATAGTCGCGCCCGCGGATAAGGGCCCAGGTCGAAACAAGGTCACACCATGTGTCAACAGTAATAAGAATAATGTGCTTAATAACAACGAGATGAGTTGGTTGTGATTGCCGTAAGGATCACGGGCCATTTAGTGGTCGGGTTGTGATCACCATAAGGATCACGGGCCAAGTGTTGGTCGGGTTATGATCGCCGTAAGAATCATGGTGGTATTGAGGATACCAAGTTGTTGTATATTCGTGATGTGGTACAAGAATCATGGGTAAAGATCAAGCTCCTTGTGTTCATTTACTGATCGCTACGGTATTGTTTATACCAAGCTTGATTTGATCCTGAGATGATCGTGTGATGTCCGAGGTTGGTAAGTGATGCATGTGTTGGTTACGAGGTAGCCCAAGCAGAGTAAGTGGTGCCTGTAGTGACATCATGTTACATGCTAGTATTGTCAGGATTATTATGTTCATGTTGAGTTAGCTGTATCATGTTTATGTTGGTCATGCCATGTTATTCTGATGATATCATGTTAAATTCTTGTTTAACCTGTAATTGCCATGCTGTTGTTTGTCTTGAATGCTTCTGGATTATTGTGAGCTTGCAAGTACATTCAATGTACTGACCTGGTGTGTCATGCCAGCTTGCAGGCCATGCCGGATTTGATTGCTTCCTTGTCGTGGTTTCCGTTCGTGCGAGCTAGGACAAGTGTTCCAGCCAGAGTCCCATGCGGAGTGGAGTTCACCACCGTCGCCGTTGTTCCGCTGCTAGAGTTCTTCCGATGCATCTTGTTGTTTTGATACTTGCATAGAGCAACTGAGGATGGCGTAGTGTCGCCGTACCAATGTTATTCATTGTAATATCGGAGACCTTGTATTCATATTCGTGTAATAATAGAAGGTTGGTTTGTTCTATGTTAAGCGATGCCGTATTCCAGAAGACTGCTCCTCGATCTCTGGGCTAGAATATGGGGCGTTCCAGTTTTCTCTGAGCCGGGGTGCCACAGGCTTGGTATCAGAGCGGGTCTGGCTGTAGGACGCCCTAGACCCCGCGAACGTTAGAAAACGGTAGTATAAACCCCAGTTGGTTTGTTGCACTTGATTGCTGCATTTGTTTGTTGCATAGAATGCATATGGATTATTATTTAGTTACTAACGGTTTATCTATTGAGTGTAGTTGGCATCGGTTCGGTTCCACTACAGCTCAACCTTTGCATTTCCCCAGTCCCTTTTTCTTTCGGTGTTTGGTGTCATTGTTGTCCCAGCAGAGTGATGCCAAGTGATCCTGACATTGTTTGCAAAAATGGTGCTCAGGTATCGCATCGATGTCTTTCCTTCAGTCCCGCCTATCGTTTCGGTGATGGACATGCGTCTATCGCGGATCATTCTTTTTGACGTGTTGGCAACCCTTAATGATCTTAGTTATCAAGAAAGGGCAATGTCATCAGCCTCAGTTTTTCCCTGCTATCCTATTTCTTGGACGAGTAAGGATCTTTTTCCGTCCGCTTGATAATAATGTGGCTGCGACCTTCGTGTCCCACTGCATGATTACCAAGTACGTCCTCGTCTCCGAGCTAGTTCAGGTTGCCACCTGGCTAAGCTAGCACTTGGTGTAGCGCTGTCTACACCAATTCTTCCACACATTCATTCATCCTCATGCACATCGTCACATCATGTTAGATCGTAGTACCAGAGATTCCATGGAATCTGTGTGCTTAAGTAGGCATGCATATTGTGTGACTAGCAGTAATATGTGGTGATTGCTTGATTAATTATATTAGTAGAATGCTTGTGTGCTTTTGTTTTAGTCGTTTCTGTTGTTCCTTTATTTGGGCCTTCAGTGTTACAAATGTTTCCCCTATTAAAGTTGCTCGTCAGCCGACACTGGACCCAAAGAGTCAGCAAGAAATGCATATATTTGGAACCTCAACTAAACAGAATGGAATTGTCAGCAGACTGCAATGAAATTGGAATATCTTGTCTGGATGCAAAAGAAATCCTGGATGGACTGTCAGTATCAAGTTTGCATTAGCGTGCACCCATCACACCAAAATGATTAAATCAGAAAAAGATAAATTGTGTGCAAGGTTGACAGAATATTATCAAAGGTATGGCTCAGATACAAGTTTAATTTTTCGTTGAGGATGATTTTGGAACTTGATGTACCTGGAAGCAAGCAAAAATATGGCATATACTCAGAAAGGAGGATAGTCCAGTAAAACCCTGTTTCATAC
>NC_041385.1:637863481-637909483 GCF_002162155.2 Triticum dicoccoides | reverse complement strand
CCGCATGTCACAATAAGAAGCTTCTGGTGTAAGCAACCCAATCTTCTCTGGCAAAATACCAGAGAAATTTCGAAGGCAAGATTCATCAATCCTCCTCAGTACGATACATGGGGGACTTCTCGCGCAAGGTACCCTGTCTTCTTCAGTAAGAAACTGCAAAAGCTTCCAGCATAAGGTACTGAGTCTTTCCCCAGCAAAGTCTTTATGGGGGTAAGCTTCTGAAGCACAATATACGGTCTTCTTCAGCAAGATGTCCAATGAATGTTTCGATCACAAGCCAGCAAATATTCCTCAGTAAGACATTGGTACAAGGTAGTACACTGTGAATTGTTAGCATATGGCAGTGGATCCCAAGAATCAGATCCACAACATTTTGGTCAGAATCAAGAATCAGTCAGAATACACGTCGGTCTCGGAATCAGGTCCTCATATATATGCAAGGAGCATACCACCAAGATCTTACAAGTCACTCGGATGAGGATCTGACAACCACGTGAGGATGGTTACGAGAATAAAAGCCAGAATACACCGCAGTGTGACAAAGGATTATGAGGATTGACAACATCAATGAGCTTCATACAATTGCTGGTGAACTAGAAAATGATCCTGATGAGCCCTTGTCCCCTTTTCTCCAATGACGCCACCACGCCTGTGATCTGAGCTGTTTCTAGCTATCCGGGGTGGATGCCTATTTTTGTTTCTGTCTTCAACGATTGTCACGAGTCTAAGTTGCTTTTCGGCCGTCTCGTACAACTGTTGAGTTTCTTTTTGTGACAGTAGCCCTATAGCTTCCTTTTGGATATTTTAGGGAGCTATCACCTTCTTCTTATCGACCCGGTCTCATGCTCTGAGCTGTTTTTTGGCCGTCCTGAGCCGTGGTTGAGTTATTTCGGTAATGTCCCAGATCTGAGTTGTAAATACCATTCTGGTGGCTACTGATTTATTTGCCGATTTGTTGCAAGGTATTCGGATGATAATTTTCCCAACGATCAGAAATTGAGAGGTGTTGAACCCGCCATTTAATGGGTTACCCTGTCAGAAAAATGAGGATAAACTACAATTGCCCAACAATTGCACTGACAGTACCTATGGTCATACAAAAAACAATATGGCCCAGCTCTTTCAGCCAAAGATCCAGACCAAGAAAACAATAATGAAGGAGCAAGACCAGTGATGCAGCATGAGTAATCGGCATGAGGAATAACAGTCTGGAAGCCTAAGTCCTCACTTATATGAATCGTCATGGACAACCTGTCATGAACAAAAATTTTCCGTCAGAACCACCGTCAGTCAAGTCTGCAAATATTATCATACAGGCCAAACCATTTATGCTGCCACGATAGGAGACAATCAAATATTTAGTATGGATTCGATACTCACGACAGTGGAACCGGTTAAGATGATTCAGAAACTTCTGCGATGAGACTGAATCTGTCAAGAACGGTTATGTTTTAACTCACTGTTTGGAACCCAAAGGACCTGCATTTAGTGGAGAAACCCAATGCAATGAGTTAGAGCTTGAGTTTTTCATTAGAAAATTTTGATCATCATTACATGAAAGGTTGTTAGTACCGGATGGCACACCTAGCGGAAATCACTTTTGGATTTGTGAGACGGACATATATTTTAGTTGTGATAATCAAATCGCACTCAGCTAGTCAGCAGATCTAAAAAGAAATTGGAGCCTATATAAGCATGAGCAAGCCAGTTAAGATTTGTCAGAATGTGGATACGGTGAATCAAACCACCCCAGGGCCAGTCAGATAAGAATTTAGTGGGGACAACAATAAAGGAAAAGGATACCCGAGTTGGAAACGATTTCCTTAAGTCAGAATATTCATACTTGTTCCCTGAGCAACCAAATCTCGAGGACGAGATTTCTTTAAGGGGATAAGGTTTGTGATAGCCTGATTTTTGGCCCTTTCTTTTTCTTTTGTTTTTCTGAGGTTTTTGCCTGAGTTTCTTTTTCCGTGGCTTTGTAGTCTGGAAATTGAAGAAGATGCCCTCTTCTTTGTTTCCAGAGTGGCTTGTCATTACCAAATATTTCCCTAGACCCTGTTATTTCCATCCTAGCCCAAATCCCAATATTCTTTTATTGGGAATATTCCTTTTCTATTAAAGGAATAACTCAAATTGCCCTAGGTTGTGAAGCAACCTATATTTCCATCACTCCAAAAATTCCCAAATAATTCTCATAAATTTTTTGGGTCATATCTTGATCAAATGTTGCAAAACTTTTCATTGCCATGTTCAAAAATAATTCCCCAATATTCCTTTTCCTATTCTGCCCTAAATGGCACTTTGTGAAGGAAGTGTCATTTATATTTATCCTATTGTCTCTCAACCTTTTTGGGCATGTTTATATGTCGAAATAATTGCCTCATGCACAAGGTCAAATTTATTTGCCTAGCCAATCTTCCTCAGTGAATTTTCAAAGTTTCTGTCAAACAGAAGGCTTTGTGAAGGAAGTATTAGCTAGGTGTACCCAAATGAGTTAAACTTTTGCACACTCCTTAATGTGCTCATATTAACCCCTTCAACCCATTTGCAGCCCCATCCAATCATCTATGTGAGCACAGGAGAAAATCTTTGTTTCTGGCAATATTTTCAGCTTGTGAAGCAAGTATATTTTATATTGCTTAAAAAATCCTGATAAATTTCCATATCATTCTTATGCCCATAAAGCATCTCTCCACCCATTTTGGCATCATTTCAATGAGCCATTTGATCACCAATATTATTCCAAGTTTCTGTCCAGAGGAGATGTTTGTGAAGCAAGTGCTATTTTGGTTTGTCCATTTGCAATGAGCTTTTTACAGCATCTTCATATGACCATATGACTAAGCCTTGCCCAATTTGAGCTCAAGTGGACACTCCTTGTGAGTGCACCATCATGATCTTCATTTTTGGACCAAGTATGCAGTTGTGAAGCAACTGCAGTAAATCTTGATCCTTTTACCCTCAAAACCTCTAGGATGAATGTCCTTCGATAGTTAAACCTCTCAGATAAGCTAGTTACTGAGTTACCAAGCTGGTGTCACCACAGCAAGTTACAAACACCTTCTTGCTGATTTACTTTGGAGCTTAGTGCAAATCTCTTCTTTGCCCCTGGAACGATTTGTTTCCTCATTTCTTCTAAGGTCACTAAGGTCAATCCAGTAGACATGGTCGGCCTGGCCAAAACCCGGAGTTTGCTCCAGTACGCATGGTGATCACGCTGATGTCATGAAAATTGCGTGCTCTGGCTTCTTCTTGTCCCTGTTTTCATCGGCTCCCTCCTCTTCTCGACCTCCATTCATGTCCTAGAGCTCCCTCGTGATGCCCTGTATCGCCCTGCATCGATGGCTCGTCGTGGTTCGCCATTAATGAGCCGCTAGATCCATGCCCGTGCCATGCCCCGCCTCTGTCCGCCATTAAAGCTCGGTCGGGAGCTCGCACGTGAGCTCCAGAGCCTTCCCCTCTACCTATATAAGGACCCCGAACTCCTCCACAGCTCCCAAGCCCCTCCTCGCCCCTCCTAGCCCATCGGAGCCCTCGTCCCCCTCCTCTTTTCGCCGGAGTTCGCCTCGGCCACCGTGGTTCCTCCTTGGTTCCGGCGAGCACGAGTCTCCTCCCCTCCTCTCAAGTTGTCCGCGAGGTTCCCCTCGTTCCACTCAGCCACCCCAACCCTTTTCCCCTCGCTGGAGTGCAAGCTGGCCATGGCCTCTGCGTTCGGCTGCCACCGCCTCGTCTCGGCCGCCTCTCCATCTCGGCCATCCGGAGCTCCTTGTGCCTCCCCGACCTCACCAGGGCCTCCCCCTGATCCCCGCGAGCCGCCCCGACCCCTCAGCCCTCGCCGGAGTGCCCGGCTCCGACGAACTCCACCACCACTAAGCCGCCCCTGCCCTCCCATGGTGCCGCCTCTCCCCTCCAGCTCTCTCTTCCCCGGCGGCCGTGCCCCCTCTGAATGGGTGCGGCTGGCCTCTGCACATCCGCCGGTGCCCTCGGCCGGGCCGGAGATGGCCGGCCCCCTCGCCGCTCCTCACCTGCCTCTGCTCCTCCTCTGCTTCGGTCGGGCCAGGGCGAGGAAGAAGACGACGACGCCAGCCTGGCCCCTGCCAGCCCACGTGGATAAGTGACGGGCCCCACCCATGGGACCCACACGCGTCAGCCTCGCCACTGTTCATTTGGATAAGGTGAAAACGTATTTCCCCGATTATGTTTTCTGTTTCTTTATCCAGGCCCCTGTTTGGAAATCTTTTCATTACAGATAGGTCCCTGGCAGTAAAACCCTTATATCTTTTTATCCCTAACTCCGTTTAAAGTGAAACCAACGCTCGCTTCTTCGTTTCATCGAGCCCGTTCTGTTAGTCATGCTTTCACTATGGTTTGACACTGTGAAAATGACCTTTATGCCCTTGCCCTTATTCAGCCCCCTCCGAGAGAGTACGTTTTCTGGCGATTCGTTCCGCGAGCTTCTCGCACTTATCCCTGGTGCCTTCGTCATCCCCAGGCAAGCCACAATACCCACTTGCATGATAGTCATGCAGTACCCATGGTTTTCAACTTGAATTTTTATTAAATATTTGCTTGTTGAAAAGATGGTTATCGTTGTTCCAGTGATGTTCAGATTTGCATGTTCACTTTTGTGCTATGTTGTTTTGTACTTTGTGATCATGTTATACCTGCTACTATTTCCTTTCATATGTTTACGATTGCTAGTGGTACATGTTGATGTTGGTAATGGTCATGCTAGTTAGTATGGCATGGTCAGTGGATATGATTTATTGTTGATATGGTGGATTGTTATGTGATACCCTCATGATGATGTTGATATCATGTTCATGTATTATTGTTGGCATCATGTTATTTTATCATGGCTCAGCATATTTACATTCAAGTTATCCGGATTTAATTGAACGTGAACAACTGTTGGCTGAGTCATGGTGCCGCTGAATTGATGCTGACCAGTGCAACCACGCTTACCGGTATGGGAAGGTCCTAACTGGGTCTATTGTCGTGCCTCTCGCCGGTGCGTCCAACGAGGGAAGGTTATGGGCGTGTTGTACCCTGGCCCAGTAGGCAAGCATAACCTTGTGTGCCCGTAGTTGTTATAGCTGGTGAATCCCCGTGTGGGATCATTTATGTTTTGGGCCACGACTGTGGTTGTTGTGTCTGGAGGTAGGCACGGGGCCACCCATGACTTAGCTCAGTGAGGAGTGAGTCGGAGTGGCCGGGAGAGTGTCATGGCAGTAGGACGGTTTTGTCGGAACGCCGTTGGTCCACCTGAATGGGACTGCGAGGCCATGTGTTCCGTAGTGTGGGTACAGTGTACTAACCTCTGCAAAGTGTATATTAAATATATCGATAGCCGCGCCTGCGGATAAGGGCCCAGGTCGAGAGAAGGTCACACCATGAGTCAACAGTAATAAGAATAATGTGCTTAATAACAATGAGATGAGTTTGTTGTGATCGCCATAAGGATCACGGGCCATTTAGTGGTCGGGTTGTGATCGTCGTAAGGATCACGGGCCAAGTGTTGGTCGGGTTGTGATCGTCATAAGAATCATGGTGGTATTGAGGATACAGAGTTGTTGTATATTCGTGATGTGGTACTAGAATCGTGGGTAAAGATCAAGCTCCTTGTGTTCGTTTACTGATCGCTACGGTATTGTTTATACCAAGCTTGATTTGATCCTGAGATGATCGTGTGATGTTCGAGGTTGGTAAGTGATGCATGTGTTGGTTACGAGGTAGCCCGAGCAGAATAAGTGGTGCCTGTAGTGCCATCATGTTGCATGCTAGTATTGTCAGGATTACTATGTTCATGTTGAGTTAGTTCTATCATGTTTATGTTGGTCATGCCATGTTATTCTGATGCTATCATGTTAAATTCTTGTTTAACCTGTAATTGCCATGCTGTTGTTTGTCTTGAATGCTTCTAGATTATTGTGAGCTTGCAAGTACATTCAATGTACTGACCTGGCGTGTCATGCCAGCTTGCAGGTCATGCCGGATTTGATTGCTTCCTTGTCGTGGTTTCCGTTCGTGCGAGGTAGGATAAGTGTTCCAGCCAGAGTCCCTGCGGAGTGGAGTTCAGCACCGTCGTCGTTGTTCCGCTGCTAGAGTTCTTCCGCTGCATCCTGTTGTTCTGCTGCTTGCATAGAGCAACTGAGGATGGCTTAGTGTCGCCGTACCGACGTTATTCATTGTAATATTGGTGACCTTGTATTAATATTCGTGTAATAATAGAAGGCTGGTTTGTTCTATGCTAAGCAGTGCCGTATTCCAGAAGGCTTCTCCTCGATCTCTGGGCTGGAATATGGGGCGTTCCGGTTTTCTCTGAGCTGGGGTGCCACATTGTCTCTCCTCTAGTGGTGTTATGTGAACGTCGACTACATGACACTTCACCATTATTTGGACCTAGAGGAAGGCATTGGGAAGTAATAAGTAGATGATGGGTTGCTAGAGTGACAGAAGCTTAAACCCTAGTTTATGCGTTGCTTCGTAAGGGTCTGATTTGGATCCATTTGTTTCATGCTATGGTTAGGTTTACCTTAATACTTCTTTTGTAGTTGTGGATGCTTGCAATAGGGGTTAATCATAAGTGGGATGCTTGTCCAAGAAAGAGCAGTACCTAAGCACCGGTCCACCCACATATCAAATTATCAAAGTAACGCACACGAATCATATGAGCGTGATGAAAACTAGCTTGACGATAATTCCCATGTGTCCTTGGGAGCGCTTTTCTCATTATAAGAACTTGTCCAGGCTTGTCCTTTGCTACAAAAAGGATTGGGCCACCTTGTTTCACCTTATTTACTTTCATTGCTTATTACCTGTTACAAATTACCTTACCACAAAACTATCTGTTACCGATAATTTCAGTGCTTGCAGAGAATACCTTACTGAAAACTGCTTGTCATTTCCTTCTGCTCCTCGTTGGGTTCGATACTCTTACTTGTCGAAAGGACTACGATAGATCCCCTATACCTGTGGGTCATCAACCATACCAACCGTAGCTGTTGGGTCTTCAAGCAAGCCGGCAAACTCAAAGCCGAACACAAGGGGAAAGGACCTCAAAGCGAAGACGAGGACGAATCTCGCCAGCCGAACACGGGGGGATAGAAGAAATTTCCATCGGAGATCAAAACAGCAAACATGATCTATGTCACTCATATCCCAAAGAGGGAGCGCAAATGCGCACTCCGAGATGTCTATGCCGTAGAGCCCGTTTCCCCCAAATTCAATCCGTCCGTTCACCTTTGATCGCGAGGATCATCCAACTAGTATCCATCACGGGGCTTCAGCTGCCCTAGTGGCCGACCCAATAATCGATGGATACCACCTTACCTGAGTCCTTATGGACGGCGGCAGTAGTCTCAATCTGATATATCAGGACATTGTCCGCAAGTTGGGGATAGACCCATCAAGAATCAAGCCAAGCAGCACGACTGTCGGTGTCAAAACCGGCGGATCTCGGGTAGGGGGTCCCGAACTGTGCGTCTAAGGCTAATGGTAACAGGAGGCGGGGGACACGATGTTTACCCAAGTTCCGGCCCTCTCGATGGAGGTAATACCATACTTCCTGCTTGATTGATTTTGATGATATGAGTATTACAAGAGTTGATCTACCACGAGATCGTAGAGGCTAAACCCTAGAAGCTAGCCTATGGTATGATTGTTGTTGTCCTACGGACTAAACCCTCCGGTTTATATAGACACCGGAGGGGGCTAGGGTTACACAGAGTCGGTTACAGAGAAGGAGATCTATACATCCGGATTCCCAAGCTTCCCTTCCACACCAAGGAGAGTCCCATCCGGACATGGGACGAAGTCTTCAATCTTGTAACTTCATAGTCCAACAGTCCGGCCAAAGTACATAGTCCGGCTGTCCGAGGAACCCCCAATCCAGGACTCCCTTAGTAGCCCCTGAACCAGGCTTCAATGACGATGAGTTCGGCGCGCAGATTGTCTTCGGCATTGCAAGGCGGGTTCCTTCTCCGAATACTTCATAGAAGATCTTGAACACAAGGATCGTGTCCGGCTCTGCAAAACAAATTCCACATAACACCGTAGAGAGTACAATATTCCGCAAATCTAATCTGCTCACAACTTTTCATAGCGTGATATCACACTGCGGCCCGGCCATTATGAACCGTTTTTCTCAACTAGCCTACCATTACACGTGTTACGAGGCGGTTTTATTGGCACGTCTTGTCGAAGCAGAGATCGTGTTCCCCTGATCATGGGATTCTCTTCAATAGGGTGTGTGCAACCCAACCGTGCTTATTAGTATGACTCCTTGATTTTAGGCAAGTTCCAAACGGTCACGTGGAGGACGCTTGATATTCACCACCTTTATAAAGGGACCAAGGTGTGTCCTTTTTTCCCAAACTCGACCCTTCCCCTTCCCCCACCTCGAGTTCCAACACCCGAGGCTCAAGTTTAAGCGCTTCGGACCTTCAATCATGTCCGGATCCAACCTTCAAGGCCGGTGGATGGCCTCCTCCATCACGAAGGAGGACATCAAGAAGCTTAGGGATGCCAGGTATCTGACCGCCAAAATCCCACATAGGCTGCCTGCTCAAGGGCAGGTCATCCCCACTCCCGACCCCAACGAGAGTGTTGTTATTGTTTCCCACTTCCTCCGAAGTCTAGGCTTTAGTCTTGATCCCTTTGTCAGAGGGCTAATGTTCTATTACGGGCTAGATTTTCATGATCTAGCTCCTGATTCCATCCTTCACCTCTCGTCATTTATCGTCGTGTGTGAAGCCTTCCTCCGCATTACCCCACACTTCGGTTTATGGCTCAAGACCTTTAATGTAAAGCCGAAGATGATCGATGGGCATCACGCAGAGTGCGGAGGCGCTATAATAAGCAAAGGCGCCGACCCCCTATGGCCAAAGGGTTCCTTCCCGGAGGTGTCCGACTTATGGCAACGGGAGTGGTTCTACATCACCGCTCCCCGAGGCACAAAGGGGGCGGCCGCCCTTGCCTTCCGCTCGGGCCCTCCGCCTCAGCTGGGGTCATGGGACAACAAGGGACTGGACTAGGGGCCTGCTAATGACGTACCGACATTGGAAAGCCGCATTCGGGATCTTCTTAAGAGGGATGTCAGTCTTGTCAAGGTAATGCAAGTAATGCTAGTTCGCCGGGTCCTGTCGTGCCAACGTCGATCTCTCTGTATGTGTGAGTTCAACCCGGAAGGACCGCGAACTATTCAACAATTCCTCGGCGTGACGCTCGAAGGAATGTACAAATTGTTCTTCGGATCATGAATAAAGTGTTCGGACACCACCGAGGATGCGTGCCTGAACTGCAATCGTCCGGATACCCAAGTAAGTAATTCCACGACCGATCATGTTGTTTATGTTTGTCATAACATCAATCTAAAAAATTGCTCTTGGCCAGGACTAGATAAGAAAGGCAGAGAGGATCAGGTGTTCGGCCCCTCTTCCCGAAGGCTCGCCGGATCCTGTACTAACCAGGATGCTTGAGCGCGCACCCTATCAGGTGCCATCAGGAGAAGATGAAGGGAGGGAAAGAGAAACCCAGAGCAGGCTTCATACATTACACATCCAAACTCGGGGAGTTAGTGCCTCCACTAAGGAGGATAAGCAGAGAGGTGAATCTAGAATCCCCACTCCGCACGGGAAGAAAAGGGCTGCCTCCGTAGACTTGGAAATGGAGATTTCCACACGAAGGAAGAAACCTTCGCCAGGGGGCCCTGCCCCAAAGGGCGTCCTCGCCGCACAACGCCCGCAAGAGGGCCAGCCCTCCACCAAGTTGTAAGTGAATCAAAAGTACTTTGGTAAATTTATCCTGCTTTATCTCTGAGAATAATAACCAAGACCTATCTCTTGCAGTCCGGCTCGTAGCCCTTCTCAACAGAGCTCGTCTTCAGGGGATCTTCTTCCGGAGATGATGGAGAGCAAAACGCCTCCTCCTGCCTCCCCGCCCCAAGGGGCGAACGACCCCGAGGTGTCGTCATGAAGGATTTCTCCTAATCCGCCAAGGCCAGAAGTTAACACTTCGGCCGCCCAAAGCCCGGAGTATTCGGCTCCCAAGGAGAGCAATAGGAAGAGTCCGGGGTTGTCCGGCACATAGCCGGACACACTGACGGGTCTTCTGGAGCAAGCGGCTATCTCAGAGGCGCATCGTACCTTAATGGGTACGGTGTTTGAGAGGATTTCATCCGCCAAAAGCGGGTTGAATGAATCTTTTACGAGCCTGCTCAAAGGCCTTGAGGTACGGACAATAATGTGTATATATTTCGGCTGTACCGCACACGCTAGGTGTGCTCCGTATATATAGTAGCCCCTAAGACTTTGGTTGCCGTCCTGAGGCGGCAAACAGAGGATCATTGTCCCAGGTAGTGATCGTAATGCGTTATGTGCAGGCGGCTGAGGGTCCGGCGGCTGACCGGACTGCTGATTTTGCCGAACTGAAGCGGAAGATTGACGTGGCGGAAGCCGACATCGTGCTTGTTAACAAGCGGCTTAACGAGGCACAGGGTATCTATTTTCGGATTGTCAGCAAATATTAAGAGGAGCATGATGCTAGTATCTATAATATGTTGTGACTGTAGATGGAGCTGTTGTCGTGGAGACCCTTCGGGTGGAACTTGCCCGGGCCAAGGAACAAGCCAGGATAAGTGATGCGGCCGCCCTAAAGGCGGACGAGGAGTTGAGAGCCGAACAGGCTGCTCATCGCCAGAGTGAAGATAAAATAGCCAAGATGGCTGTTGAGTTGAAGGATGCCACCGACCGATATGAGCTCCTTGAAAAGGAAAACCAAGCGAAAGCGGCTGACCTTAAGAAGGCCTTGGAAGCAGCCAAGGAAACTCGCTCTGAGATCAGAGCGGCAAGGGAGAAGCTTCGTCAAGCCGGAGATATCACGGCTGGGAAGCCCTTTCTATTGCAGACGAAGTTCGGAGATCTGAAGTATGCCCCTCTGGATCAATTATGGAGTGATGAGGATGCGTACTTCGACTTGGCCAAAAGTTCTACTGATGTGACTGAATATTTCAAAGATCAGAAAGATCATGAGGTGGAACGGTTGTTCTGGTCGTAGTTCAGTGGTCCAAAGCGTACGCTACTATTAAGCGAACAAATGGCTGAGTGGGCCGAGCTCCATAGGTTATCCGGGCTTGCCATGAGGTCTGTCGTGGATCATCTTTGGCCGAAGGGACCAAGGCCGGACAGTTATTTTGGTTTGGTGCAACAATTCCTTGGTGTTGTGTCACATATCGATGGTGTGAAGAGGTCGGCGTGCATAAAGGGTGCGGGGATGGCTCTTGCCCGTGTTAAAACATATTGGGCAGGGATGGAGGCCACCGGTATTGCAACCCGGGGTCCGGCGGGAGGCCTGGACCCGGCCGAGCACTATTTTGAAGAAGTCCTAGAAGGCGCCCATTTGATAGAGGCTCAGTGCTCGAAGAGTACCATGTTCGAGTGACATGTATCTCAATTGTAAAACAATGCTATTTTGATTATAAAGGATGTGTTTATACTTTGGCCCAAAAGTATTATATTGCCTCCTGTGCGGCCGTTTATGTATGTATATATCCTGAAAGTTTGCAGTCGTTGGCTTCAGCCCCCACACATATAATGCGGGGTGTTCGAAAAAGCGCGTAATCACACTTGATCCAACGTCTTGGTCCATTAAGGAAGTGATAGCGCGGTGAACTAGGCAATCGGACTATATAGCTTTAACACTTTCGCTTAGCCATAGGAGTTTGACGGTGGGGCTACTATAGAGCCCCTGGTACTTCCGCGTTCATCCGAATACGGTGCACGTGCATACATGACCGGGAAACTGGTCCATTGTTAATGCAGAGGAATCGCGAAGATTCCACTAAGTCATCGAGTGGTTGACCAGTCTCTCTCTATATCATGATAGTCAGTTTCCGGCTTTCTCTACTAAGGTGTTCATCTAGATGAACCAGGGCACAATCACAGTAGTTCTCCCGGTGCCACCTTAGCCGATAGAGTGGAACGTAAGTTAGCAAAACACGGGAGCTGGGCAAACCCAACTATTGACCCAAGACATGATTCGGAGTTGATGCATATAAGGCCAAACTCGCGACGCTGAACACTCCCTAAGGTATTCGGACTTTACAACATATACTCGGCTGAGTAACACCTTCGATAATGAGCCATGAATTTCCAGATACATGCATGGGTCTGGCGTGACGAAATGCCAATAATGTCAGCATCCCTGCTGGTTGTGTTAAGTGTCCAGAGGGTATAAAACAACAAGAGACATTAAAAAAGGTTTACGCAGGGTCTTAATCTAAAAAGAAACCTCTGAGCGGGGCCCTGCTGCACGTCTGTGCCTTTGTCTCCATTGTGCCGTATCCTGGAAGGGTGTAGCACGATGATCATCTGTAAAAAAGGAAAAATCCAGGTGAAAGACTTCGTGCGAAGCGTTGGTTAATCTTAAGGAACCATGAAAATGCAGTCTATTATAAATAGTGTCAATCCCAACTATGGGCTTTTTTGCATGCAGGCAGCCCCTAGCACCACCTATAGGAATATATCCGTCGACCCAAGCTCAGATGTGTCTGGGTTGTTACAGCTGGTGGTGCACCGGACTCGTCTAGCCGTGTATGTGGCCTTGACCACCAATTATTTTGGTTGGAGATGGCGTTCAGTGCTCGGCTGTTAGAGCCGCCACATACTCTTCTGCACGTAAGGAACGCTCTGTGTTTCCGCTAACTGTGATGACGCCACGTGGACCGGGCATCTTAAGTTAAAGATAGGCGTAGTGTGGTACTGCATTGAAACAAGTGAAGAGCCTGCTTCAAAATGGAGCAATGTCAAAGATTAATTCTTCTCTTATGAAGTTGTCGGGAGAACCGAATACAAACTCTAGTACTAGAGAGCCCGTACAGCGGGCCTCGACGCCTGGTATTACACCTTTAAAGGTAGTATTGCTTTGGCTGATTCTTGACGGGTCTATCCCCATTTTGCGGATAGTGTACTGATATATCAGATTAAGACTACTGCCGCCATCCATAAGGACTTGGGTGAGATGGTATCCGTCAATTATTGGGTCGAGCACCAAGGCAGCCGATCCTCCATGCTGGATACTAGTCGGATGATCCCTGCGATCAAAAGTGATCGGGCAGGCCGACCAAGGATTGAATTTGGGGGTGATGGGCTCTACAGCGTATACGTCTCAGAGTGCGCGTTTGCGCCTTCTCTTTGGTATGTGAGTTGCGTAGATCATATTCACAATTTGTACTTTTGGTGGGAATTTTTTATGTCCCCCAGTGTTCAGCTGGCGAGGCTCATCCTCGTCTTCACTCGGCGTCTCCCTCCCTTTGTGTTCGGCATTTAGCTTGTCGTCCTGCTTGAAAACCCAGCATTCTGTGTGGGTGTGATTTGCAGGTTTTTCGGGGGTGTCATGAATCTGACATAGTCTGTTTAGAATCTTATTTAGGCTGGACGGTCCCTCTCTGCTGTCTTTAGATGCCTTTTTCTGTTGACCGGGTCGAGAGCCCCTGAATCCGGCATTGACGGTCGTATTGTCTGGGCTATATTCATTGTTACGGCGCTTGCTTTTATTGCGTCGCGGCTTCCCGTTGCCATCCCTGACTTCGGATGTGCTTGGGTCGCTGGTGCCGCTGCGGGCCAACCAGTTGTCCTCGCCCGCGCAAAAGCGGGTCATAAGGCTTGTTAAGGCTGCCATTGTCCTTGGCTTTTCCTGGCCGACGTGTCTGGCTAACCATTCGTCCCGGATACTGTGCTTGAAGGCCGCTAGGGCTTCGGCATTCGCGTAATCAACGATTTGATTCTTCTTAGTAAGAAATCTGTTCCAAAGCTTACGGGCTGACTCTCCGGGTTGTTGGATTATGTGACTTAAATCGTCTGCATCCGGAGGTCGTACATAGGTCCCTTGAAAATTGGCCCTGAAAGCATCCTCAAGTTCCTCCCAACTTCCAATTGAGTTTTCGGGGAGGCTTTTCAACCAGTGTCGAGCTGGTCCTTTCAACTTGAGGGGCAGGTACTTAATGGCGTGGAGATCATCTCCGCGAGCCATGTGGATATGAAGGATAAAGTCCTCAATCCAGACCCCAGGGTCTGTCGTTCCATCGTCTGCCTCTATATTCACGGGTTTAAATCCCTCTGGAAATTCATGATCCAGCACCTCATCGGTGAAGCACAGGGGGTGCACGGCACCCCTGTATTTGGATGTGCCCTGGCATGCCATCAACGGCTGTCGTGTTCGGTGTTGATTCCAAGCTGGTATTCGATCGGTACGATCGCTTTGGTGCCTGTGATCCTGCACCGCAGCACGTTTTCTAGATCCATAAATGGACCTAGCCACACCGGCTTTTTTGTCCAGAAGCTCACGTAAATCGTGTGCTGACTTGTGTTCGGCATCATTAGTCGCCCTATGGCAGCCACGGGGTGGTCGGTCCGGCTGATCGACCGTATTATTTTTCGGCGGAATGGGCTCTATGGCCTCATCGTCGAATTCAGGCAGTAGCTTGCGCTTTGGGTAGCTCTTTGTATGGCGATCGTCGCCATATTTCTCTTCTATGTCAAGCACTTTGTTCCATCTGCGGTTGAGCGTATCCTGCGCGGCCTTAAGCCTTTGCTTCTTCTTCTTCAAGCTCCTCGCGGTGGCAATAAGCCTTCTATGGAGGTTCTCTTGTTCCAAGTATTTCTCCGGGATGATGTGTGCATCATCGTCCGGACTGTTCTCCTCTCCGGAGAAAGGTTGATGAGTTTTACCCTCGGGATCGCCGTTATCGGACATCGGATCCGGACTATTTTCAGCGTCCCCTGGCTCATCCTGCTCCATCCCTAGGTCCATGGGGAAGTCGTTTCCTTTGGAGTCGACCGGGGTGTTATTCTTTCTTGCGCTGTTGTTGCTGTTTTTGTTGTGGCAGGATTTAGAGCGGCGCCTACGCCGTCACTTTGGTTTCTCCACGAGGGGATTATCCTCCGTTGCATCCCTTTCCTCGCTGTTGTTTTCCTTGGGTGTATCCACCATGTATATGTCATATGATGAGGTGGTTGTCCAGTGCCCCGTGGGCGGTGTCTCCCGTTCATCTCCAGCATCGTCGTCCATACCATCGATGTCTTTGGAGTCGAAGTCAAGCGTGTCGGTTAAGTCGTCGACAGAGGCTATTAAGTGGGTGGTGGGTAGGAAAGGAATTTCTTCGCCGTCCGCTTCCCACTCGAGCCGGACATAGTTTGGCCAAGAGTCTCCTGATAGAGAGAGAGACCTTAATGAATTTAGCACGTCACCCAAGGGTGAGTCCTGAAAGATATCCGCGAGGGTAAACTCTATGATCGGTGCCCAATCAGATTCGATAGGCACGAACGCACGCAGTTCAGAACCTATGGCCGGAGACGAGTCCGAGGGTCCGATGACACAGATCTCTTTGGAGGTGAAATCTGTGTTCGGCTCAATCGCCGATGAATATGCGGCCTCCGCGGTGGGGTCCATCCACCCATCCTCGGATGGCACAATCTGCTTTGGATTAAGGGCCGGGGCAGCCGTAGGTGCGATTTCCCGAATTCCGTCCGATGGCAGATCTAATTCATGCTTGTCGAGACTGTCTGGCACTCCTGACATGGGCTCGAATCCGTCGAGGATCAAGTCTCTGCAGATGTCGGCAATGTAGTTCAAGTTTCCAAACCTGACCTGATGGTCAGGGGCGTAGCTATCGATCTGCTCCAGATGGCCGAGCGAGTTAGCCTGCAGTACGAAGCCACCGAATACGAAGATTTGTCCAGGGAGGAAAACCTCACCTTGGACCGTATCGTTGCAAATGATTGAAGGAGCCATCAAGCCTTATCGTGACGACACGGTGGAACTCTCAACGAAAGAACCAATGTTAGTGTCAAAACCGGCGGATCTCGGGTAGGGGGTCCCAAACTATGTGTCTAAGGCTAATGGTAACAGGATGCGGGGGACACGATGTTTACCCAGGTTCGGGCCCTCTCGATGGAGGTAATACCCTACTTCCTGCTTGATTGATCTTGATGATATGAGTATTACAAGAGTTGATCTACCACGAGATCATAGAGGCTAAACCCTAGAAGCTAGCCTATGCTATGATTGTTGTTGTCCAACGGACTAAACCCTCCAGTTTATATAGACAACAGAGGGGGCTAGAGTTACACAGAGTCGGTTACAGAGAAGGAGATCTATACATCCGGATTCCCAAGCTTGCCTTCCACGCCAAGGAGAATCCCATCCGGAAACGGGACGAAGTCTTCAATCTTGTATCTTCATAGTCCAACAGTCCGGCCAAAGTACATAGTCCGGCTGTCCGAGGACCCCCCAATCTAGGACTCCCTCAATGACCTTTAAAGGAGTTATACCAGGTGTGGAAGCCCGCTGCATTTGCTTTTTAACATTGGAGGTTGTATTCGACTCTCCTGATAATTTTCGAAGCGAAGAATTAATCTTCGACATAGCTCCGTTCCGAAGTAGCTATCATGCACTACTCGGAAGAACGACCTTTGCCCATTTCAGTGCAGTTCTGCATTATGCTTATCTAAAATTCAAAATGCCTGGACCACGTGGCGTCATTACGGTCAGTGGAAACACGGAGCGCTCTCTCCGTACAGAAGAATATACGGTGGCTCTAGCAGGTGAAGCACAAAACGGCCTATTCAAGCCGAGCAGCTCATCGGTCGTTAAGACCACAGACACAGCTAAACGTGTCTGGCGCACACCCCAGTGCGACAGCTCAGATAAACCCAAGCTCAATTAGCAGCTACGCCCCCATCGACCGCCCCATAAGGAGATAACACACGTGCCACTTATACACAAATATACACTCAAAATTCCTTGGGTGGCGCCGGGGGCACACTGCACACAAAAACTCCATAGTTCAGCTCGACCCTATTCGAACTACAGAAGTTGTATTTCACGGTTCATTCAAATGAACCAGCTTTACTTACGGCCACACTAGATTCTTCTGCCTGGTTTTTTCCCTTTTTTCAGATGGCCACCACACTATACCCTTCAAGGACACTTCACAATGGAGAAAGCAGCGTAGACGTGCAGCAGGGCCCCACATTAAGGTTTCTTTTTAGATTAAGACCCTGTGTAAACCACTTTATCTCTTTTTGTCTTATACTTTCTTGGCATGTAAAATGTCCAAGAAAGATATCGGCATTACCTATAAAAATACGGCTCGCCGTACTAAAGTGGATGTTATAGAAGCAGCTTGGCTCGTATTGCGTTTTGAGATTTATGCTCTCACCACCTGCGTCCTTTCCCCACATCAGATTACCATACGTGCCTTGACACCAGGGTCTATTACCAGGGGTTGTATTCAGCCCGGTATATGTTGAAAAGTCTGAACACCTGTAGGGAGTGTTCGGCGTCGCGAGTTTGACCTTATATGCATCAGCTCCGAATCATGTATTTGGTCAATAGTTGGGTTGCCCGGCTCCTGTGCTTACTACCATACGTTCCGCTATATCGGCTAGGGTAGTAAAGGGAGAACTACTGCGATTGTGTCCTGGCTCGTTCGGATGAGCACCTTAGTTGAGAAAGCCGAAAACTGACTGTCATGATGCGGTGAGAGCTGGTCAACCACTCGAGGACTCATCGGAATCTTTGCGATTCCCTCCCTATTAAATGAAGGACCGTTATTCTGGTCACGTCTGTAAATGCACCATATTCGAATAAACGCGAACATACCAGGGGCTATATCATAGACCCACCGTCAAACTCCTATGGCTAAGTGAAAGTGTTAAAGCCCTATAGTCCGATTGCCTGGTTCGCCGCACTAACACCTCCTTAACGGACCAAGACGTTGGGTCAAGTGTGATGAAGTGCTTTTCCGAACACACCCGTGTTATACGCGAGGGGGCTGAAGCCGACGACTGGCAAACTCTGAGGTTATATATATATATATATATATATATATATATATATATATATATATATATATATATATATATATATATATATATATATATATATATATATAAACGGCCGCATAGGATGCGCCAAAACTTTTCGGGCAAAAGTATAAACATATAGCCTTAAAACATATCATAATATTGTTTTTACAATTTCAGTACACTTCACTCGAACATAATACCTTTCGAGCACTGACCCTCTATCAAGCGGGCACCTTCTAGGACATCTTCAAAGTAATATTCTGGCATGTTCGGGTCTTTGCCTTCGGGTGGACTCCGAGCCCTAATATCGGTGGCCTTCATCTTCACCCAATACGTCTTGACACGAGAAAGGGCCATCCGTGCACCTTCTATGCATGTTGACTGCTTAACAACATCGATATGCGGCACTGCATCAACAAGTCGCACCAAACCGAAATAACTATTCAGAATTGGCTCAGTCGGCCTTAGCCGGGCTATGACGTCCTTCATGGCAGTTTCGAACATCTTGTGGAGCTCGGCCCACTGCCATCTGTTCGTTCAACAGTGGACGCTTCAACGTGTCAAATTGTGACTAGAATAGCTTTTCTGTCGCATGTCCTTCTTGCGCGTGGAAAAACTGATTCACATCGGCAGCAATCTTCGGCAGGTCCAAAAGGGCATCTTGGGAACTCTACAGTTCATTAAGCTAGGCATACTTCGGATCGCCAAACTTAGTTTGCAATAAAAAGGGCTTACCAGCTGTGATCTCCCCAGCCTGTCGGATCTCCTCCCGAGCTGCTCTAGACTCAGACCGAGCTTCCTTCGCCTCTTGTAAGGCCTTGTCAAGATTGGCCGCTTTGGCTTTGTTATCTTTCTCAAGAACATGGCATCGACTAATGGCATCCTTCAGCTCAAGTGCCATAGTAGATAATCTCTCCTCGCACTGACGCCGAGCAGTCTGCTTGGCCTTTAATTCAGTGGCTACCTTTTCGGCAGCCGCATTACTCATCCTGGCTTGCTCCTTGGCCCGGGCAAGCTCAACCCGAAGGATCTCAACGGCGGCGGCACTATCTGCAGCTATGCATATACAAATTCTCAGTGTCATGCTCATTTCATAATACTAGCATATACTGAGTGCCCCAAAGACATATCTTGCGCCTCGTCAAGTCGCCTGTTAATAAGCGTGATGTCGTCATCCACTACATCAACTTTCTGCTTCAGATGTGCTACCTCTGTAGCTTGGGCAGTTGCCACGGATGTAACAGCCTGTGTTTCAACTAGTTAGATCATTTCCTGGGCATACATTTTTGATCCTCTGATCGCCTCCCTTTGGATGTCAACCAGAGTCTCAGGGGCTACTATCTATACACATGTGCAATTCGCATAAATGAAATTACATTATGTACCTTGAAACCTTGTAGTAGGCTCGTAAAGGCTTCATTCAATCCACTTTTCACGGATCGAATCTCTCGGCCACCATATCCATTAAGGTATAATCCTCCTCTGAGATGGATGCACGTCGTAATGTGTCCATTAATGTATCCGGCGCCTCCAGATCCGGAGCAGGTTGCATTGTCTCTCGGGCATTGGATAGTCCGGGACTTTTGTTGCTCGTCCCCATTGGGGCCGCACACCCCAGACCCTGGGCAGGCGAAGTATTACCTTCGGACCCGGTCTTCGCTACCCCTCGCGCCACTCGTTGATCGGGAAGGATCCTCCGAGATGACACCTCGGCGTCGTCTGCCTTATCAGGCAGAGAGATCTGTGGAGGTGACTCGCTCTCCATCATCTCCGGAAGAAGATCCCCCAAAGAGGAGGACTACTGAGGAGGACTGCACACTCGAATGCAAACATATATTGTAAATGTTACCCTTACAACCAGGAAAGAATGGGATATGTTTAAAACACCCTGGTTCACTTACGATTCAGCTAAGGGCCTATCTCTACGGAGTGATTGTGTGTCAACGTCACCCCCTGACTGGGATTTCTTCCCCCGCTTAGAAGCTTCTCTCTCGAAGTCTTCGGAGGCGGTCCGCTTCTTCCCATGAGGAGAAGGGATGTCATTTTGCCCTTCCCTTCCGCCTTCGGAAGTGGAAGTTCCAATCTCCCCGGACAAATTGCCTGGTGTGCCTCCAGTGGAGAGGCCACCTTGGGCCTCTCCGCTCTCCTCCTTACCTTTCCCCGTCGGCACTTGATATGGTGCCGAAGCCAGTATCCTTGTTAACATCGGATCAGCAGAGTCTTCGGGAAGAGGAGCCGAACACCTAATTCTCTTCGCCTTCTTTAACCAGCCCTAGCCGAGTAGAGTTTTATTAGTACATTGTTATGAAGAATTTGACAAAATTGTGTTCAAAAGTTAAGTGCTTACCGGGGTATCTGGATGATTGCAGTCAAGACCAATGTCGTCTGTAGTATCCAGCCACTGTTTTTGTGCGCCGAAGAACAATTTCCACATCTCTCTGAGCATCTTGCCAGAGAAGTGCTGAAGAGTCCGTGGACCTTCGGGATTGAACTCCCACATGCGGAGAGGGCGTCGCTGACAGGGTAGGATCCGGCGGACTAGCATTACCTGGATTACATTGATAAGACCGGTGTCCTTCTCAATGAGGCTTCGAATGCGACTTTGCAGCGTCTGCACTTCATCAATAGATCCCCAATCAAGCCCTCTGTTAATCCATGATGCGAGCTATGGCGGAGGGCCAGATCAAAACACAGGTGTAGCTGCCCACTTCTTACCGCGAGGTTTAGTGACATAAAACCAGTCTCGTTGCCATAGGTCAGAAGACTCTGCAAAGGAACCCTTTGGCCAAGGAGAATTGATAAGCTTGTTTATTGAAGCACCTCCGCACTCCGCTTGTTTCCCGTCTCCTAGCTTTGGTTTTACATTAAAGGTTTTAAGCCATAAGCCTAAGTGTGGGGTAATGCGAAGGAAGGCCTCGCACGTGATGATAAACGCCGAGATGTGAAGGAAAGAGTCCAGAGCTAGATCATGGAAATCTAGTCCGTAATATACCATGAGCCCTCGAACAAAGGGATGAAGGGCAAAACCTAGCCCTCGGAGGAAGTGAGAGATGAACATGACCCTCTCATTGGATCTGGGAGTAGGGTTAACCTGCCCTTGAGCAGGAAGCCTATGGACGATTTCCGCAGTCAAGTATCTTGCCTCCCTGAGCTTCGTAATGTCCTACTGTATGACAGAAGAGGCCGTCTACCAGCCTTGAAGGCGATCCGGACATGGCCAGAGGCTCTAAGCGACTGGATTAACCCTTGGGTATTGGAACTTGAGGTGGGAGGAGGAGGGGATTGGCGTGGAAGGAAAAAAGACAGGTCTTGGCCTCTTTATAAAGGTGACGAATATAAAATGTCCCATACGTGGCCTTAAAACATGCCTATTCCCAAGGAATCATACCAACGGAACGGTTGGGTTACCCACGCCTGTGTTGATGAGAATCCTGTGATAAGGGGACACGATCTCTGCTTTGACAAGATGTGCCAATGGAACTGCACCTCGAAATACAGAGCGGCGGGCTAAAAAACGGTTCGAATAATGACCGGGCGGTGGCGTGATGTCACGCTACGAAAAGTTGTTAGCGGGTTGGACTCATGGAATATTATACTCTCTATGGTTGTGTGTGGTATTTGTTTTGCAGAGATGGACACGTTTTTGCTCCGAAGACTATTGTGGAGTAATCGGAGAAGGAACCCACCTTGCAATGCCGAAGACAATCTGCATGCCGAACTCATCGTCATTGAAGCCTGGTTCAGGGGCTACTGAGGGAGTCCTGGACTAAGGAGTCCTCGGACAGTCGGACTATTAACATGGGCCGGACTGTTGAACTATGAAGATAAAAGATTGAAGACTTCTTCCTGTGTCTGGATGGGACTCTCCTTTGCATGGATGGCAAGCTTGGTGATTCGGATATGTAGATTCCTTTCTCTGTAACCGACTTTGTGTAAACCCTAACCCCCTCTGGTGTCTATATAAACCAGAGGGTTTAGTCCATAGAGACAACAACAATCATAATCATAGGCTAGCCTCTAGGGTTTAGCCATTACGATCTCATGGTAGATCAACTCTTGTAATACTCATATTCATCAAGATCAATCAAGCAGGAAGTAGGGTATTACCTCCATAGAGAGGGCCCAAACCTGGGTAGACATTTTGTCCCCCGCCTCCTGTTACCATTAGCCTTAGACGCACAGTTCGGGACCCCCTACACGAGATCCGCCAGTTTTGACACCGACAATGGTCTTCTCCGAGAGGAGGTCTTGAATCCAAGTGGATCTTCTCCGAAGAGGTGTCGGTCCCTCGCGGTGGAGTAGATCCAGATGGATGAGCGAGGCTCTATCTCACAAATGAGCTATCACAACGCTAACCCTAGCTAGGAGGTGGGAGAGGTCTATTTATAGTCTAAGTGGACAAAAGGGTAAGAGGCTTCGGCCCAACACACGGGCGGACGCACATGCGTCGAATGTCTGATGGTCACCGGTCGTCCGAAGGCTTACGAGGATCCGAACGTCTGGTGCCGGTCGGGCGTCCGATGTTTTGGTACTGGACAGTAATTGTCAGTCGTCCGGTCATGGTCGGTCGTCCGGTCGTGGTCGGTCGTCCGGTCGTCCAGAAGTCTCCGTTCTTCTGATGTTTTGGCTCGGGAGAGGTGGTGCCAGTCGTCCGGAGAGGATCGCTCGTCTGGGCGCTGGGACGTGTTGGACGTCCGGTCGGCATCGATCGTCCGGGCGTTGTAGAGTGCGATGGCTGGAACTTGGCTGGTCGTTTGGAGCTTCCAGGCGTCGGACGTCCAGTCGGCGCCGGTCGTCCGATAACTGGGAGTTTCGAGTGTGCCTTCTTCTTGTCCGTTGAACTTGGTGTCCTCGCCGTCTTGTCCATTGGGTGTAGCTGATCCGTGACTCTCCTCCAAACACCTGATCACACATAGGGTCTCCGCATGAGGTAGTAGCCATGTCTTATAAGTAGGGAGTGGGAGTTCGGAGAGGATCAAGTTCACCTTATCTTCGATAGCCTTTGCTCGAGCTCTTGTCATAGGTCCACGTGGTGTTGTGGAAGATGTAGACACGTCCATGGGGATGATCGTGGGATGCTCTGCATCACCTCCCCCCCCCCTTGGGAAAGATCCGACCTTAGATTGAAAGCTTCATCACCATGGTATGGCGAGAGGTCCTTGGCATTGAATATGTTCCTCACGTTGTACTTGTCGCGTGGGAGGTCGATCTTGTAAGCGATGTTGTTGTAGCATGCTATCACCTTGAAGGGTCCATCTACTCGAGGTAGAACTTTGGACTTGCATTCATTGGGGAAGCGGTCCTTGCGAAGGTGTAGCCACACGAGATCGCCAATGTTGAATATCATGGGTTGCTTGTTGATGTTGAGCTTGGTCGCGAGTCGTTGTACTTGGCGCTCGATGGTGTTCCTTGTAGCTTCATGCATCTTCTTGAGGTAGCTTGCTCATGCAATCGCGTCCATGTTGGTGCGCTCTTGTAGTGGAAGAGGTAGAATGTCCAACGGGCACAATGGGTTGAAACCGCAGATGACCTCAAAGGGGGACTTGCCAATAGTCTTGTGTCTTGCATGGTTGTAGGCGTACTCGGTGATGGTTAGGCACTCCTCCCACTCATTGATGTTCCTCTTTATCAACACGCAAAGTAGAGTGGAGAGTGTACGGTTCGTCACCCCCGTTTAGCCGTCGGTTTGAGGATGGTATGCTGAAGAGAATAAGAGATTGATTCCGAGCTTGGCGCATAGCGTCTTCCAAAAGTAACTCAAGAACTTGACGTCGTGATCCGAGACGATTGTCTTTGTTACTCCATGGAGTCACAAGATTTACCTACAAAAGAGATTGGCAATATGTGACGCATGGTTTATCTTGTTGCATGTAATGAAATGTGCCATCTTAGAAAATCGGTCCACAACAACAAACATGGAATCCTTTCCATTTTGAGTTCTAGGCAAGCCAAGTACAAAATCCATGCTAATGTCTTCCCAAGGTTGATAAGGAATAGGAAAAGGCATGTAAAGACCATGGGATTGAGCTTTAGACTTAGCTTTGCGACATGTAGAACATCGGTTGGTGAAGCGTGAGACGTCGCGGAACATCTTGGGCCAAAAGTAGTTCTTGGAGAGCGTGGCGAATGTCTTTTCATGTCCAAAGTGTCCCATGAGTCCGCCTCCATGAGCCTCTTGCAAAAGGAGCAAACGAAGAGAAGACTCGGGAATGCAAAGTTTCTTAGCTCTCATAAGATAATCATCCTTGATGTAATATCATTCCCAAGATGTATGCGTCAAACACTTAGCATAAGGAGTATTAAGGTAGGGTCATTCGCATACAAGTCTCTTATGTGCTCAAAGCCAATAACATTCAATTCAAGTTTAGTGACAAGCGTGCATATGTGGGAAAGGGCATCCACCACTATGTTTTCCTTACCCTTGATGTACTTGATGACATAAGGAAAAGACTCTATAAATTCACTCCATTTGGCATGACGCTTGTTCAATTAGTTTGACCTTTTAAGTACTTAAGCGTTTCATGATCAGTATGTATGACAAACTCATGCGGGCGAAGATAATGTTCCCAAACATGTAGCACACATACTAAAGCATACAATTATTTGTCATAGATGGGATAGTTAAGTTGAGCACCGGAGAGTTTTTCACTAAAATATGCAATGGCTCAATTTGCTTGCATCAAAATTCCTCCAATTCCCTTACCACTTGTATCGCAATGAACCTCAAAAGTTTTGTCAAAGTTGGGTAAAGCAAGAATCGGAGCATGAGTAAGCACAGATTTGAGCTCATCAAAAGCGGTAGATTGCAAAGGTCCCCAAACAAAAGGAGTATTTTTCTTACTCAAGGCATGCAAAGGTGCGGCAATGGTGCTAAAGTCTTTCACAAAGCGACGATAGAAACCCGCAAGTCCAAGAAAGCTACACACTTGTTGCAAATTGGTGGGTTGGGGCCAAGTTTTAATTGTGTCAATTTTAGATTCATCAACATGGAAACCTTTTGAGGAAACAATGAAACCCAAGAAAACAAGTTTATCAACACCAAACATGCACTTTTTCATGTTGGCATAAAGACGTTCCTTGCGAAGAGTTTTGGGCATCCCTAGCATGATTTAGATGATCTTTCATGGATTTTCTAAAAACAAGTATGTCATCGAAGTAGACCACAACAAACACTCCAATGTAAGGGCGAAGCACAAAATGCATAAGACGCATGAAAGTACCAGGAGCTTCCGATAAACCCATAGGCATAACGAACCACTCGTACAAGACAAATTTTGTTTTGAAAGCGGTTTTCCATTCATCACCTTCTTGTATGCGGATTTTATAATAGCCACTTTTAAGATCATTTTTTGAGAAAATGGTGGCATTACTAAGTTCATCTAGCATATCATCTAAGCGCGGAATGGGATACCTATAACGAACGGTGATAGCCTTGATGGGTCTACAATCGGAGCACTTGCGAAAACTACCATCTTGCTTGGGCACAAGTATAACCGGAAAGGCACAAGGGCTTAAGCTTTCACGTACATGTCCGTTGTTGATGAGTTGTTGTACTAGCCACAAGATCTCCTTAGTTTCTTCGGGGTTGACGCGGTATGGAGCTTTGTTAGGTAGAGGTGATCCAGGGATGAGGTCGATTTGGTGCTCAATGCCTCTTAGTGGAGGTAGACCCGGAGGTAGATCATCAGGGAAAACATCTTGCAATCCCTGCAAAAGAGAAGACAACACTAAAGGTAGATCGTGAGAGGTGTTAGTTTTTGGTGCCTCATCCTTGCACATAAGGACAAAGTGCATAACACTCGATGGGTTCTCACACACTTCTCTCATCTCACTTTTGCTGGCAAATAGGACGAAGTTTTTCTTGTCGCTCATCATGGAGGCACTCAGTTTTGGCTTGTGGCTCTCACTCTCTTTTGGGTGGATCACTTTCTCACTCTTTTCTCCACGATGGGTGGCTTGCTTGTCGGCGATCACTTGACTAGGAGACATAGGTCGTAGCACATATTCCTTCCCTTTCATCTTGAAGCTATAGTAATTGGTACGCCCGTTCTGGATGACGCCGCAGTCAAATTGCCACGGTCGACCAAGAAGGAGGTGGCAAACGAACATCGGGACGACATCACACTCCAAAGTGTCTGCATATGCTCCAATTTTGAAGGAGACTTGGATCGTATGCTCAACTCGTATAGTGCCAGAATCGCTTAGCCATTGGACCTTGTAGGGGTGTGGGTGCTTCATCTTGACCAATTGTAGCTTGGAGCATATTTCTTCACTTGCCAAGTTGTGAAAAATACCTCCATCGATGATGACCTTGACGGACCTTCCATAGATGTCGGCCTTAGTGTGGAAGATGTGGCATCTTTGGTCTTCCTCTTGTTGATGTTGAAGAGTCAAGACTTTGGAGACAACGAGAGTGGGGCTCGAATCCTCATCACAAAGGACTTTATCATCTTCATCTTCATTCACGTGCCGGTGCATGGACACTTGATCAAGGGCTTCCATTTCCTCTTCACTCATGGAGTCATAGGTTCCGTCATTGTTGAGGATCATGGTGCGCTTGTTTGTACATTGAAAGGACCTATGGCCTCGGCCGCCGCAAGTCAAACACTTTTAGGAGCTTGTCTTTACGGTCTCATCGGTTGGAGCAGATGATGAAGTGTGCGGCTTGAAGTTGCTTGTAGTAGGAGGAGGGCGACTTGAGGTTGTCGAAATTTTCTTGTAACCCGACTTGTCGTCGTTGTTTGTAGATGGCTTGGTTGAGGTAGAAGTTATTGGAGTCGTTGAAGCTTGGTTGTTGGAGAAGCCGTAGGTCTTGGATGAGTACTTGGCGTACTTGAAGTCATCTTGCACTTGACGTTCCGCTTTGGTACCTTGATGCACGATCTCAATGAGGTTGGAGTAGGGTTGGAAGTCGGCAATCTTCTTGATGCGATGATTGAGGCAATTCAAGAAACGGCCCATAGTTTGCTCATCATCTTTTGTGACATTGGCTCGTATCATGGCTATCTCCATTTCTTTGTAGTATTATTCAACACTCTTTGTTCCTTGCTTGAGTAGTTAGATCTTCTTGAAGAGATCGCGGTTGTAGTAGGTGGGCACAAAACGTGCTCGCATGACATCTTTCATTTGAGCCCAAGTGGTGATTGGTGGTTCACCTCTTGCTTCTCAGCGCTCAAGAACTTGTTCCCACCATATGAGCACATAGTCTTGGAACTCAAGTGATGCCATAGTGATCTTCTTCTCTTCCTCATAGTTGTGCAAACGAAAGATTTTGACGACCTTCAATTCCCATGATAGGTACTATTCGGTATCACTACTTCCATTGAACTTGGGCATGGTGAACTTTAGCTTGCTGTAGCGTTGCTCTTCATTGTGTTGTGGTCGAGGGTGATGATGACGCCCTTGACATGGAGGATTATCAACCTCATGTTGCTCTTGGTGTGGAGGATTTTTGTAGTCGTCTTGCTCTTGTTGAACTTGAGGTTGTGGAGGAGCTTGTCGAGCTTGAGGAGGAGGGTGAGGAACTTGACGTTGCACTCTTGGTTGGTAGTTCCGCTCTTGTATTTCTTCTCGAAGTGCATCCTCTTGATTGCACCTATCGCGGCTGTGTTTGGCAATGGCTCAACTTGCTTCTTGAATGGCACGTTGCACCTCAAGAGCTTGTGCTTCACGTTGTTGTTGTTGAAGACATTGAGCCTCGGCGTCTTGTTCATATTGATGTTGTCTTGCTCGCTCTTCCTCTTGGTGACGTTGATGTTGTCGGTCGTGAGCTTGTGCAAAAGGAACTTGGTTTGGTTGATGATGATGTGCTTGCTTGTCGACTTGCTCTTGCGAATGATTGTCGTGTAGAGGATTGCGAGATGCATGACGGTCTTGACACGCGACTCGTTGAGGAGTGTTCGATGTTGGAGTACTTGAGCCGGAGAAGGTGTCGTCGGTGTGTCGACTTGAGCGGCTTAGTCTTGAGTATGAAGAAGTGGAAGGATGGTGGTTCACCAACAAGGCACAGATATCGTCCATTCTTGCATCGTTCTCTTGCTTATGAGCATCGAGTTTGTTGTCGAAGTAGTCTCTTGTTCATTGCTCGAAGAGTCACAAGTCGGTGGTGAGATTATCGATGTGGTCACTCATTGCTTGTTGCTATTGATGCAACGCTTGTTGTGCACCAAAGAGGTGGCTCTTGGTGACGTATGATGACATGTCGTCATCTTGCTCGATGAAGAGTGGGTTGGTAGAAGAACTTGGCCTATCCATCATTCCAAGAAAAATGTGAGTGGCAGAAAGAGAAGAACTTATACCAAATGTACCTTGACCAATGTTGAAGATGGATCAATGATCACTCAAATGTGGACTAGGAAATATCACAATTGGTACCAATTCTTGTCGGTTCTCACACCTACACAAGTAAAAGCTTATGGTGGAGCTTGGTTAGGATGGTGGCACAAAATTTGATGCAATTGTTAGTGAGATTCAATAATGTTGGAAAAGATTCACAAATTTGCAAATGCAACAAGTAGACCAAGCAAGTAATGGTACAAGGAAACACACGTGCAAATAGATAAGTGGGGTTGTGCAAACCAAAAATGAGCCAAAATGTGGAGTCCATGAAAATGCTCTTGTTGCACAATACTAGAGAGACGCTAGAACGATTGCACAATAGGCGGATACAGAGCTTGTGCACAACCTACGGAGCCAAAATGCAACGACCTCTATCCCAAGTATGCTATATGTATGGTATCTTGGTGATATGATCTAAGATGGTCGGATATGACAATCTTAATGTAGTATGATGCTATGGTTCTTGCTTATAAGCTCTTTGCTTATCTTTCTCTCTCACTTTTGAGATCTTTTCTCATGCAAAACTTCAGGAACCAAGATATGCACCACTATGATATGGTATGTATGCTATGGAGTATGATAACTAATGTGCACAAGTCAAGTTGCCGGCAATACTCAATGGCTAGTCTCGATGGGTAAGCAACGCAAAAGTAAGGCTATGTGGTTATCAATGCAATGGGATGGAAATGAGAAAGATGCCGTCGAGGTTACCGTCCTTGGCGATGATGAGTCCTTTGCAAAGATGAGCGATGGTGATGTTGATGTCGAACCGGACCTATATAGCCGAAATACAATTGGACACGGGAACCACAACTCAAGTTCTCAAAGACCAAATTGTCAAAACTTGTCGGAGTGCGAAACGGGTGAGCGATGGTGGTTGCGGAAAGCGGTGGTGGTATGCAAGTGCGTATGCGGGAGTGGTGGTGGAGCGGTGGGGAAACCGAACTGAAAATATTCAGTTTCGTCAGGAATGGTCGGACGACCGGAAGTTGTCGAACGTCCGGTGTCGGTCGGACGTTTGGTGCCTGGGCGCTTTCGGGCACGGGATGAACAGCTCGTTTTCGTGGTGGAGGATGGTGGAGAGGTCAAATTCGAGCAATTTTGTGGATGGAAATGGTGGAGAAGATGGGGGAAAGCTAGATCCACACGTGGCAACACAAATCCATGGATCAAATCCAACAAAACTTCATCACACCAACAAATCACAAAAAAAATTAGGGCTATTTTTGGTGGGGATTTGCAATAATGGGGAAGAACACAACAAAATCAAGCTAGAATTAGAGGGGTAAGGGCTCCAAATTCGTGATCAACCTGGTTCTGATCCAAGTTGATGTAGGGTAGAACCCTAGAGGCTGATCTTTCACTTTTGGAGCGGATCCCTATGAAGAACATGAAGAGGGGAACGAGGAAAGAAACACGAGAGAACACTCAACCAACAAGAATAAAGTCACACCTGTGCTAGATCATCGAAACACAAAAGGGTACAAGATCCAAATCCAACAAGGGACGATACATAGGGTAACCGGTTCTTCTCCGTGAGGAGGTCTTGAAGATGGTCTTCTCCGATAGGAGGTCTTGAATCCAAGTGGAACTTCTCCGAAGAGGTGTCGGTCCCTCACGATGGAGTAGATCTGGATGGATGAGTGAGGCTCTATCTCACAAATGAGCTATCACAACGCTAACGCTAGCTAGGAGGTGGGAGAGGTCTATTTATAGTCTAAGTGGACGAAAGGGTAAGAGGCTTCGGCCCAACACACGGGCGGACGCACAGGCAACGGACGTCCGATGGTCACCGGTCGTCTGAAGGCTTATGAGGGTCCGCACGTCCGGTGCCGGTCGGGCGTCCGATGTTTCGGTACTGGATAGTAATTATCGATCATCCGGTCGTGGTTGGTCTTCCAGTCATCCGGTCGTCCGGAAGTCTCCGTTCTTATGATGTTTTGGCTCGGGAGAGGTGGTGCCGGTCGTCCGGAGAGGTTCGGTCGTCCGGGCGTTGGGAGGTGTCGAACGTCCGGTTGGCGTCGGTCGTCCGGGTGCTGTAGCGTGCGAAGGCTGGGACTTGGCTGGTCGTTTGGAGCTTCCAGGCATCGAACGTCTGGTCGGCGTCGGTCGTCCGATGACTCGGAGTTTCGAGCGTGCCGTCTTCTTGTCCGTTGAACTTGGTGTCCTCGCCGTCTTGTCCATTGGGTGTAGCTGATCCGTGACTCTCCTCCAAACACCTGATCACACATAGGGTCTCCGCATGAGGTAGTAGCCATGTCTCATAAGTAGGGAGTGGGAGTTCGGAGAGGAGTGAGTTCACCTTATCTTCGATAGCCTTTGCTCGAGCTCTTGTCATAGGTCCACGTGGTGTTGTGGGAGATGTAGACACGTCCATGGGGATGATCATGGGATGCTCTACATCAGGATAGCAATACCAGCATTGGAGATAATGACACACTCGATAATGTCAAAGACCCCGACCACCCCGTCGAACCCACGTCCGAATAGGATGAGAGGGAGGAGGGTCAATACAGCCCTGAACATGCTGATCATCAAGATTTGGAGGATAGTAACTACTTACCTACCTCCGAAGAGGATGTTAGCCTCGGTGACGAAGGTTTTATCATCCCAGAGGAACCCCTCGAACAAGAACGCTTTAGGAGACAACTCATTGCCACCGTGCGGAGCTTGAAAAAGAAACAACAGCAACTTCTAGCTGAACAGGATACACTCAACGATAGATGGACCAAAGTCCTAGCCACCGAAGAATATGGCCTCAAGCGACCAGTAAAGAGTTACCCCAAGCATAGGTTGCTGCCACAATTCAACGATGAAGCCCTCGAGCCAATACTGTCAAAATACAATTATGCTGATCAACCAAACCGACCACCACGTGGATGGGACAAAACGACTCATCATGCCAAACATCAGGCCGCACCCCCATACCATAGAGGCAAGGAGAGAGCGGCTCCGGACTACACATATGACTTACGTCAGGACCTGGCCAATAAAGCCGGCCAGACTAGATCAATCTATGGATCGAGAGGACATGCTCCGGCATGAGATGACGGCCATCAAGCTTGGAATGATGAGCATCATCAAGTTCGGGGTCAGCACCAAACACAGATGTCATCCGAACTCCGTTGTGGTGTCACCCGGTATAGAGGTGCCCCACACCCTATGTGCTCTACCGATGAAGTAATGCAGCACCAATTCCCGGAAGGGTTTAAACCCATGAACATCGAGCAGTACGATGGAACGATGGAATGACGGACCCCGCCATATGGATTGAACATTTTCTTCTCCACATTCACATGGCTCGCGGAGATGGACTCCACGCCATTAAATAGCTTCCCCTGAAGCTGAAGGGACCAGCATGGCACTGGTTGAACAGCCTCTCAGAGAACTCCATTGGAAGCTGGGAAGACTTAGAAGATGTTTTCCGGGCTAATTTTCAGGCAGGGCACTTATGTCCGGCCACCGGATGCTGATGACCTAATTCACATAGTCCAGCAGCCCGGAGAGTCGGCTCGTGATGTCTACTACACAACCTTCTTCTTGTAGATGTTGTTGGGCCTGCAAGTGCACAGGTTTGTAGAACAGTAGCAAATTTCCCTCAAGTGGATGACCTAAGGTTTATCAATCCGTGGGAGGCGTAGGATGAAGATGGTCTCTCTCAAACAACCCTGCAACCAAATAACAAAGAGTATCTTGTGTCCCCAACACACCCAATACAATGGCAAATTGTATAGGTGCACTAGTTCGGCGAAGAGATGGTGATACAAGTGCAATATGGATAGTAGATAAAGTTATTGTAATCTGAAATTATAAAAACAGCAAGGTAACTAATGATAAAAGTGAGCGTAAACGGTATTGCAATGGTAGGAAACAAGGCCTAGGGTTCATACTTTCACTAGTGCAAGTTCTCTCAACAATAATAACATAGATAGATCATATAACAATCCCTCAACATGCAACTAAGAGTCACTCCAAAGACACTAATAGAGGAGAACGAACGAAGAGATTATGTTAGGGTACGAAACCACCTCAAAGTTATCCTTTCTGTTCTATATATTCAAGAGTTCGTAGTAAAATAACATGAAGCTATTCTTTCTGCTCAATCCATCATAGAGTTCATACTAGAATAACACCTTAAGACACAAATCAACCAAAACCCTAATGTCACCTAGATACTCCATTGTCACCTCAAGTATCCGTGGGCATGATTATACGATATGCATCACACAATCTCAGATTCATCTATTCAACCAACACAAAGTACTTCCAAGAATGCCTTGAAGTTTCTACCGGAGAGTTAAGACAAAAACGTGTGCCAACCCCTATGCATAGGTTCATGGGCGGAACCCACAAGTTGGTCACCAAAACATACATCAAGTGGCACATGATATCCCATTGTCACCATAGATAAGCACGGCAAGACATACATCAAGTGTTCTCAAATCCTTAAAGACTCAATCCGATAAGATAACTTCAAGAGGAAAACTCAATTCATCACAAGAGAGTAAAGGGGGAGAAACATCATAAGATCCAACTATAATAGCAAAGCTCGCGATACATCAAGATCGTGCCATAGAGAGAACACGAGAGAGAGAGATCAAACACATAGCTACTGGTACATACCCTCAACCCCGAGGGTGAACTACTCTCTCCTCGTCATGGAGAGCGCCGGCATGATGAAGATGGCCACCGGTGATAGGTTCCCCCCTCCGGTAGGGTGCCGGAGCGGGCTCCTGAGAGGTTTTTGGTGGCTACAGAGGCTTGCGGCGGTGGAACTCCCAATCTATCTTCTCTGCGGATGTTTTAAGGGTATGTGGGACTATATAGGTGAAATAAGTCGGTCGAGAGGTGCTCGAGGGGCCCACGAGACAAGGGGCGCGCCCAGCAGGGGGCGCGCCCTCCTATCTCCTGGCCTCCTTGAGGCTCTTCTGACGTGAACTCCAAGTCTCCTGGGTGATATTCTTCCAAAAAATCACGCTGCCGAAGGTTTCATTCCGTTTGGACTCCGTTTGATATTCCTTTTCTTTGAAATATTGAAACGGGCAATAAAACAGCAATATGGGCCGGGCCTCCGGTTAATACGTTAGTACCAAAAGTAATATAAAAGTGTATAATAAAGCCCATAATCATTCAAAACTGATAATATAATAGCATGGAACAATAAAAAATTATAGATACGTTGGAGACGTATCAAGCATCCCCAAGCTTAATTCTTGCTCGTCCTCGAGTAGGTAAATGATAAAAACAGAATTTTTGATGTGGAATGCTACCTAGCATAATTCTCAATGTATTTCTCTTTATTGTGGCATGAATGTTCAGATCCAAATGATTCAAGATAAAAGTTCATATTGATAAAAGAAATAGTAATACTTCAAGCATACTAATCAAAGTAATCATGTCTTCTCAAAATAATATGGCAAAAGAAAGTTCATCCCTACAAAATCATATAGTTAGGCTATGCTTCATTTTCGTCACACAAAGATGTTCCCAACTTCTATACCCCCGATGACAAGCCAAGCAATTGTTTCATACTTAGATAATCTCAAACTTTTTCAACCTTCACGCAATACATGAGCGTGAGCCATGGATATAGCACTATGGGTGGAATAGAATATAATGATGGGGGTTGTGTGGAGAAGACAAAAAAGGAGAAAGTCTCACATTGACGAGGATAATCAACGGGCTATGGAGATGCCCATCAATTGATGTCAACATGAGGAGTAGGGATTGCCATGCAAAGGATGCACTAGAGCTATAAATGAATGCTCAAGAAAAAGAAAACTGGTGGGTGTGCATCCAACTTGCTTGCTCATGAAGACCTAGGGCATTTGAGGAAGCCCATTGTAGGAATATACAAGCCAAGTTCTATAATGAAAAATTCCCACTAGTATGAAAAAGACAACCTATGAGACTCAGTACATGAAGAACATGGTGCTACTTTGAAGCACAATATATGAGACTCACTACATGAAGAACAAGGTGCTACTTTGAAGCACAAGTGTGGAAAAAGAGATAGTAGCATTGCCCTTTTTATTTATTTCCTTTTTTCTTTTCCTTTTTTTTCTTTTTCCTTTTTTTCTTTTCTCTTTTTTTCTTTGGCCTTTCTTTTTTTTCTTTTGGCCTTTCTTTTTTTCTTTTTGGGCAATGCTCTAATAATGATGATCATCACACTTTCATTGTTTACAACATAAGAATTACAACTCGAAACTAGAACAAGATATGACTCTAAATGAATGCCTCCGGCGGTGTACCGGGATGGTGCAATGAATCAAGAGTGACATGTATGAAAAATAATGCATGGTGGCTTTGCCACAAATACGATATCAACTACATGATCATGCAATGATAATATGACAAAAGTAAAGTATGTCATGATGATGATGAACAGAACGGTGGAAAGTTGCATGGCAATATATCTCGGAATGGCTATGGAAATGCCATAATAGGTAGGTATGGTGGCTGTTTTGAGGAAGATATAAGGAGGTTTATGTGTGATAGAGCGTATCAAATCACGGGGTTTGGATGCACCGGCGAAGTTTGCACCAACTCTCGAGGTGAGAAAGGGCAATGCACGGTACCGAAGAGGCTAGCAATGGTGGAAAGGTAAAAGTACGTATAATCCATGGACTCAACATTAGTCAAAAGAACTCATATACTTATTGCAAAAATTTAGAAGTCATCCAAAACCAAGCACTACGCGCAGGCTCCTAGGGGGATAGATTGGTAGGAAACGACCATCGCTCATCCCCGACTGCCACTCATAAGGATGCACAAGCCAGGCACACTTCATGTTTCAAATTTGTTAAACAACTTTAACCATACGTGCATGCTACAGGACTTGCTAACTTCAACACAAGTATTCTTTAAATTTATAATCACCCAACTATCATGACTTTAATATCACTACTTCCACATCTCAAAACAATTATCAAGTATCAAATTGATCATAGCATCCAATTCACTTCCTATGATAGTTTTCATTCAAATAACCATGTTGTTTAAGACTCTCAAAATAATATAAGTGAAGCATGAGAGTTCATTAATTTCTACAAAATAAAACCACCGCCATGCTCTAAAAGATATAAGTGAAGCACTAGAGCAAATGACAAACTACTCCAACAAGATATAAGTGAAGATCAATGAGTAGCTAAATAATTACATAACTATGTGAAGACTCTCTCTCATTAAAGAATTTCAGATCTTGGTATTGTATTCAAACAGCAAGCAAAACAAAATAAAATGACATTGCAAGGATAGCACAACTCATGTGAAGAAGCAAAAACTTAGGCTCAACCGATACTAACCGATAGTTGTTGAAGAGGAAAGGTTGGATGCCTACCGGGGCATACCCAAGCTTAGATACTTGAGTCTTCTTGAAATATCATCTTGGGGTGCCTTCCGCATCCCCAAGATTGAGCTTTTATGTCTCCTTAATTCCTCTCATATCATGGTTTCTCTTTTTATCAAAAGCTTCATCCACACCAAACTCAACAAGAACTCGTGAGATAGGTTAGTATAAAACAATGCAAAACCTTATCATTTTCTACTGTAACATATCACTAAAATTATTATTCAACATTGCATACTAAATGTCTCTGCATATTTAATACTCCTATCCTCAAATAGAATCATTAAACAAGCAAACGTATGCAAACAATGCAACCATAACAGCAATCTACCAAAACAGTACAGTCTGTAAAGAGTGCAAGAGTATCAATACTTCCCTAACTCCAAAAATTATGAGAAAACTACTAATCTGTATAAGATTTATCAGAGCTCAATATTCAAAAATATTCAACATTATACCATTCTCTTACTTTTATAGGGAATTTTTGCAACAGCAGTAAACTTTCTGTTTTCAAACAGCAACATGTATACTAGCAAAATAAGCATGGTAAAGGCTATCCTTGACATTTTTATTGAAACTAAAGATGAAAAACATTATTCTAAATAAAAGAAATCAAATACTAACAAAATAAAATGACGCTCCAAGCAAAACACATATCATGTGGCGAATAAAAATATAGCTCCAAGTAAAGTTACCGATGAACGAAGACGAAAGAGGAGATGCCTTCCGGGGCATCCCCAAGCTTAGGCTCTTGGTCGTCCTTGAATTTACCTTGGGGTGCCTTGGTCATCCCCAATCTTAGGCTCTTGCCACTCCTTATTCCATAGTCCATCAATTCATTACCCAAAACTTGCAAACTTCAACCACACAAAACTCAAAACAAAACTCGTAAGCTCCGTTAGTATAAGAAAACAAATCCACCACTTAGGTACTGTAATTAAATCATTCTAAATTCATATTGGTGTAATATCTACTGTATTCTAACTTATCTATGGTTCATACCCTCCGATACTACTCATAGATTCATCAAAATAAGCAAACAATACATAGAAAACAGAATCTGTCAAAAACAGAACAGTCTGTGTAATTTGTACCAAACGTATACTTATGTAACACAACAAATTCTGAAATAAATTGTTGGACCTGAGTAATTTGTCTATTAATCATATTCAAAAAGAATCAACCTAAAATCACTATCCAGTAAACAATGGCAGCTAATCTCGTGAGCGCAAAAGTTTCTGTTTGTTTACAGCAAGATCACATAAACTTCACCCAAGTCTTCCCAAAGGTTCTACTTGGCACTTTATTGAAACAAAAGCTATAAAACATGATTACTACAGTAGCATAATCATGTGAACACACACAAACAGTAGGGATAAATATTGGGTTGTCTCCCAACAAGCGCTTTTCTTTAATGCCTTTTTAGCTATGCATGATGATGGCAATGATGCTCACATAAAAGATAAGAATTGAAACATAACGGGAGCATCATGAAGCATATGACTAACACATTTAAGTCTAACCCACTTCCTATGCATAGGTATTTTGTGAGCAAACAAATTATGGGAACAATAATCAACTAGCATAGGATGGCACAACAAGCATAACTTCAAGATTTTCAACACATAGGGAGGAAACTTGACATTTATTGCAATTCCTACAAGAATAAGTTCCTCCCTCATAATAATTTTCAGTAGAATCATGAATGAATTCAACAATATAACCAGCACCTAAAGAATTCTTTTCATGATCTACAAGCATATAAAATTTATTACTCTCCACATAAGCAAAATTCTTCTCATTCGGAATAGTGAGAGTATCATAAGAGACTTGAACACTAAAAATTGTTTCCACATTAAAAGAGTAATGTTCAGAAAAAGGGTAATCATAATCACGACAAGATTTATAAATATAATCATCACTACTTTTTATAGCATAAGTTTCATCACAATAATCATCATAAGTAGTAACTTCGTTCTCATCATAATCGATTGAAACCTCTCCCAAGATAGTGGAACTAATAAATAAAGTTGACACTCTTCCAAATCCACTTTCGTATTCATCACAATAAAATTCAACATCCGCCAAAATAGTGGGATCACTACTTCCTAAAGTTGAAACTCTTCCAAACCCACTTTCATCAATATAATCATCATAGGTAAGAGGCATGATATCATCATAACAACTTTGCATATCAAAACTTGGGATGCTAAAAATATCATCTTCATTAAACATAGCATCCCCAAGCTTGGGACAAACATTAATTTCAGCAAATATATTCTCAAATATTTCATACTCATCAAACATAGCTTCCCAAAGCTTGGGCCTTATCATATCATAAGCATAATCATTCTCATCATTAGTAGTATGGATAGCACCAATAGTATAGCAATTATCATCATCACAATGAGTAGTAGGAGCAACATCCTTTGGGAGGGATACCTTTTTACATTTGTTGCTCCTTCTCTTTCTTTTCTTCTTCACATTATGTGTGGGTTCAACCATCTTCTTTGAGCTCCTTATTGATGAGATTGGTTGAATAGAAGGCTCCTCCTCGATACCTGATTCATCATAAAAAATAATAGGAGGATAATGGGAAGTCTCTTCCCTTTCATTAGTATTCTCTTCATCTTCTATTTGTTTTCTTTTCTTTAGGTGATTGGCAATATAAGCATTTTCAATGCAATTCACCGTACAATACAAATAAATCTTCTCTAGATCAATATCAAGGAATTTCTTAAGGGAAAAATCTGGAAGATCCTTAGTTAAACGTTTAAATTCTTCATAACCCAAAAGCAAACTAAGTTCATTATAATGTGCAAGGGAAATCAAATCATCAGAATTTTTGGACACGATTCGATCATGAAATAATTTGCATAGGAGATGTAAATGACCAAGTTCATTGCAAAGTTCACAAGTACGGCAAAGGAAAATTAAATTTTTAGCACTCACATTTAGCCTTTCTTGCAACCATTTAGTTTCTAAATGCTTATGCCTCTTGCAATATATATCTTCGCTATTTGGTGTGTTCATGCAAACATGCACTCCACAAAAGTTGACAAGCTTATGAGAGACATTTTCATCATGACTAGAGCAATCATCATTAGTACTATGGATATTCAAGGAGTTCATACTAACAACATTGCAATCATGCTCATCACTCAAAGGTTTAGTACCAAGCATTTTAATGCATTCTTCTTCTAGCACTTGAGCACAATTTTCCTTTCCATCAAACTCACGAAAGATATTAAAATGACGAAGCGTATGAGACAAATTGTCGGTGTACTAGAATAGGGGTACCCTAGTACCCCGAACTTGTGCACGGGCAGTTGCAGCACCCCGCGGCAAGGCTTGCCGGGCGACCACCAAGGTCCTCCGTGGTTCCTTTGGAGCCATTCAAGAACAAAGTATTCAAGCTCAGGAGACAAGGCCCCGGCAAGAGGAGCTTGCCGGGAATGCCAACCAAGGCATTTTCAAGGAGCTTGCCGCGACGCGCCGCGCGTCCCGGAAAGGCACGGTGAGCGATAAGCTTTCCGGACCCGACAAGACAACGGCCGCGGCAAGGCGCTTGCCGCGGCAGGCGGCCACTCTATACCCACGCTCCAGCACATCCACCAACATGTCGCTCTGGGGGCCTTTCCAGGCGCGCATGGCGGGAGGCTGTGCAGCCAGCGGTGCGCGGTGGCATGCAAAGCTGACAAGACTGCCATCATGGCGAGCGGTGGCGTCCCTGACGGTACCTTTCTGCACTGTTTGGGCGACACAGACGGGCATTTAATGCCCTTGTCCCCTGCCATCAGGGTTAGGTAGGATACACTGTACAGGTAGTTGTACCAACCACCTCTCTTTTTACATTTTTACCCTTGTCCACATTACCACCTGTCGGTGACCCCTTTAGCGTAGAAAAGGAGGCCCATGCGCAACGTGGAGGAGGTTCGACTCATTCGGAAGCCAGAAAAACACTTAGCTCTCTCGAGCAGGAAGACAATACAATCAGACAAGCAGCAGTAGGAGTATTATCTCTCCGGAGAGCTCCGAAGCTGGGTAAACTGCTCGTGTGCTTCGCCTCGATCTGCTCTTTGTGCGACCTCTGCCCCCCCCCCCCCCCCCCCCCGCCGAACCGAAAGGGGCCACGGTCCCCGGTCCCATAGGTGTTCGTGGATCAGTTTCCCCGACATCTTTGGCGCGCCAGGTAGGGGGCGTCGAGATTACGTGAACCGGATCCGGCGTTCATCGACATGCCACCGAAGAAGAAGACTTCGGCGGCAGCTGCTCTGTCCACGTCACTTCCATCACCGCCGGAGCAAACGGGTGGTGGAGTAGGCGCCGGCGGAAGAACGGACATCGACGAGGAAGCTCACGATGCTGCGAGGTCCAAGGACAAGGCCGCGCAGACCTCGGCGTCCATACATGTACCGCGCCCATCTCAGGAGGCGCAGGACCGACAGCGTCATGGTATTCGCAGTACCATACGTTCGTTGGGACAAGATCGAGCTGGTGGATCTCGAGGTGCTCAAGACCAGCATGCACGCCAACGTGCTGGCACAAGAGAGACACGGTCGCCTGGACGGGATACTGCTCCTTCTAACATAGTTAGAAGTCCGAGCATATCCCGCTCCTCGCACCGTTCGCCACTGCCGCCCACCACTCCAGCAGAAGCTTTGGCGCGAGCTCAACTGCTCCTGGATTACCCTCCAGCGGAAGACAAGATCGACCAATGGAGGGCCACCATTCAAAGTCTCATCGGCTTTGCCAACGGCGACACTCCGTGGCAGCCAAGTGCATCGCGGCCGCGGCAGGACTGCCAGGCACGAGCCGGTGGCGACGAAACCGGTGGGGGTGCAACCACCATGCACTCTCCACCCCAAAGGCCAAGATCGCCGACTCGCCGGATCCACTTCAACAGCGACTCCACTGCATCGTCGGATCCACGAGCTCGTCGCGATCAGCGCCGAGTTCTTCACGATCGACAGCAAGAAGACACTCGTACTCGCATCGAGCGCCGAAGAGAAGCGCAACATCAATCCGACAAGCGCGCTGGGCCCTCTGTTGACATGCATGCGCCAGGGGAACCAGGCAACTTGCCGTATGCGGTAGGTTGCCCTGCGCTCACTCGTGAGCTGCGGCAAGTCCAGTGGCCCAGCACGAAGAACTTTAAGCCAGACGTACCGGAGAAGTACGACGGCAAGACACATCCGTCGGAGTTCCTCAGCATCTACACCATTGCGGTGCAGGCTGCCGGGGGACGGGACGACAAGATCCTTGCCAACTACTTCCCGCTGGTGCTCAAGCCCAACGTCAGATCCTGGCTCATGCACTTGCCGGACAACTCCATATCCTCTTGGGCCGATCTATGCCATCAGTTTGTCGGCGCCTTCACAGGCGGCCACAAGTCTCATGGACAAGAGAGTGACCTTCATCTGCTCGCCCAGAAGGAAGGAGAACCCCTACGCAAGTACATTCAGAGATTCAGCAATGTACAGCACAACATCCCAGACATCCACCCTGCCGCGGTGATCAGCGCGTTCCATCAGAACGTGCGAAACCGCAGGATGCGGGAGGAAATAGCGATGTGCAAGATCAGAGATGTCAGTGAGCTATATGCCCTGGCTGACAAGTGTGCACGTGCTGAGGAAGGGAGGAGACTCCCCGGAGAGAATATAGGAGCAGGAGGGTCTGACAGTGAGGATGCTGCCCCGGCAAAGAAAAATCGGCGGCGGAACAACAGGAAGAAGAAAGGAAAAGAGGTGCTAGTCGTCGAGCAGTCCGGCAACGGTGGTGGCGCCAAGAAAGCCAAAGCTGGTGACTCCGGCAAGGAGATTACCGCAGAGGCTGTGGCGGTCGCCGACAAGCAGGACAGCACCAACAAGCAATACTGCAAGATCCACCGCACCAAGGGCCATGACCTCCAGAGCTGCAAGAAGGTCGAGCAGCTTGTTGAGCAACAGAAAGCTGAATACGAGCGGCGCGACAAGGAGAAAGCCCAGGAAGGTGCTGGAGGATCCGGCAAGAAAGGTCCCGGCCGAGGAGGACGCCGCGGCAAGGCCAAGCAGCGGCAAGGAGACAGACCTCCTCGCGGCCGCGACAAGGGTGAAGATGACGACGACGATGAAGACATGGATGATGAGGAGACTGATGAGCAGGAGTTCCAGAAAGCCACAGAGGTCATGTGCGTTGACGGCGGTGCTTCTCTGCATACTTCACACCGCCAGCTCAAGCAGTGGGTGCGGGAAGTTAATGCAGCAGAACCACCCGTCGAGTCACGCAAGCCTCTGAAATGGTCCAGCGCGCCTATCATCTTTGATATTGAGGACCACCCTGATCACATAACTGCGGTCGGGTGCTTGCCGATGTTGGTTTCACCAACTATCCGTAACCTCAAGGTCACTAAGATGTTAGTTGACGGCGGGGCCGGCTTGAACCTGATCTCTTCCGCGGTGCTCCAGAAACTCCAGATCCCTGACAGCGAGCTCGAAGAAACCGGCACATTTCAAGGAATCAATCCAGGAAGGAGCAAGCCGAAGGGAAAGATCACGTTGCCGGTAACATTTGGTAGCGAGTTGAACTTCAGGACTGAGAGGGTCACTTTTGACGTTGCTGACTTTCCATTGCCTTACAATGGGATACTTGGACGTCCAGCACTCGCCAAGTTCATGGCAGCCTCTCATTATGCATACAATGTACTGAAGATGCCAGGCCCGATAAGTGTCATCTCTGTCCCTGGCGACAAGAAGGATGCCCTTATCTGCGCCGACAAGATTTACCGGGAAGCAGCAGCCGCAACAGACCGCAAGTCACTTGCCGCTGAAGCTCCCGGGGCGAAGAAGAAGACCAAGTATGGCAAGAGCTCTGATGCCCACTCTGGCAAGCGCACCTCTTCGGAGTGCTGCGCTACTGTCGAGGACGCACCATCGAGCTCCACCGGCAAGTGTAAGAAGACAATGGCAGCCCCACCAGAGACCAAGAAGGTGTCCGCCAAGGAGGACGGCACTGGTGGTACCTTCACCATTAATGCCACTCTCGACCCCAAATAGGAAAGCGCGCTCGTTGCTTTCCTGTGGGCGAACGTCGACGTGTTTGCGTGGCAACCGTCCGACATCCCCGGTGTTCCCAGGAAAGTAACTGAGCACCACCTTGCCGTATGTCCTCATGCGCGGCCCGTCAAGTAGGAAGTCAGGAAACAGGCAGTGGAGCGCCAAGAATTCATCGCAGAAGAAATCAAGAAGTTGGAAGCAGCAGGCCTTGTCAGAGGGGTGCTCCATCCTACGTGGTTGGCCAATCCTGTAGTCATGCGCAAGGCAAACGGGAAATGGAGGCTTTGTATCGACTTTACCGATGTTAATAAAGCTTGTCCCAAAGACCCATTTCCTTTGCCGCGCATCGACCAGATTGTTGACTCCACGGCCGGATGTGATTTGCTTTCATTTCTTGATGCATACTCAGGATACCATCAGATCTTCATGGCAGAAGAGGATGAGGAGAAGACCGCATTCGTCACCCCGTGTGGCACGTACTGTTTCGTACGGATGCCTTTCGGTTTGAAGAATGCTGGTTCAACATTTGCAAGGGTAGCCCACCACGCTTTTGAGCCGCAGATGCACAGAAATGTGGAAGCCTACATGGATGACATAGTGGTCAAGAGCAAGGACAGGGCGACCCTGATTCAAGATTTGGACGAAACATTTGCAAATCTGCGCAAGATCAACCTCAAGCTTAACCCCGAGAAGTGCGTGTTTGGAGTACCCTCCGGCAAGCTTCTCAGGTTCTTTGTGTCTCAGCGGGGAATTGAAGCCAATCCCGACAAGATCAAGGCCATTGAGCAGATCGAAGCACCAAAGCGCGTCAAGGATGTACGAAGGCTTGCCGGTTGCGTGGCTGCTCTCAGTAGGTTTATCTCTAGGTCTGCTGAGCGCGCCCTGCCGTTTTTCAAAATATTGAAAAGGGCAGGTCCAATGAAATGGACTCCGGAGGCGGAGGCCGCACTGTAGGACTTGAAGAGATACCTGTCCTCCACTCCAACACTTGTCGCACCTAAGCCACAAGAGAAGTTGCTGCTGTATATAGCGGCAACCAATCAAGTGGTTAGTGCAGCGTTAGTAGCGGAGAGGGAGGCAGATGATGAGCCAGCAACCACGGCAGATGCATCCAGCGACAAGCAGGGGGCTTCGCCGACAAGCTCTGGTCCCGACAAGGATGGATCTGCGCAGGAGCGTAATAAGATGCAGAAGAGAATGGTGCAGCGTCCAGTTTACTTTGTCAGTTCCCTTCTGCAGGGGGCTAGGTCAAGGTACTCTGGTGTGTAGAAATTTCTTTTCGGCCTTCTCATGGCCTCGAGAAAGCTGCGCCATTACTTCCAAGCACATGAGATCACAGTCGTCACTCGTTTTCCGCTGAAGAGGATACTGCAAAATCCAGAAGCGACAGGCAGGATTGTCGAGTGGGCGCTGGAACTGTCAAGTTTTGGCCTCAAGTTTGAAAGTACTTCAACTATCCAAAGAAGAGCATTGGCAGAGTTCATAGCAGAGTGGACGCCAACACAAGATGAAGAAATTCCAGAGACGAGCATCCCCGTCAAGGAAGCGAGCAAAGAGTGGCTGATGTACTTTGATGGTGCCTTCTCGCTGCAAGGCGCCGGTGCGGGCGTGCTACTTGTTGCACCCACCAGAGAGCACCTCAAGTACGTAGTCCAGATGCACTTTCCCAAGGAGCAAGCAACGAACAATACTGCAGAGTATGAAGGATTGCTTGCCGGTCTTAGGATTGCAGCGGACCTTGGGATCAAGAAACTCATTGTCAGGGGTGACTCACAGCTTGTCGTCCGCCAAGTGAACAAGACTATCAGAGTCCGTTGATGGAAGCATATGTTGATGAAGTGAGGAAGCTAGAAGAGCACTTTGACGGCCTGCAGATGGAACATGTTCCAAGAGCTCAGAATGACATAGCTGATGGCCTATCGAAGTGCGCCGCACTAAAGTTGCCTGTGGAACCAGGGATCTTTGTGCTCAAGCTGACTCAACCGTCTGTAACGCCATCAACTGGACAGAGCAAGAAGAGGAAGTTGATTTCTGGCGACTACTTTCCGGCAGAGCTCCCCGAAGCCGCCGCCAAGAAGGTCCCCAAAATCAACACCAAGGATGCTGAGGAGCAGTTTGCTCCGGCAAGTCTTAGTGCTTGTTCCGTTGAAGCAGACGCTCCCGACAAGTTTTGCTCCGGCAAGCTTGCCGGGGAACATCAAGCTCCGGCGGAGCCACAGGTTCTTGCCGTAGAAGTGGATGTTCCCGCAGCAGTAGATGTGCCTTTAGTCCTTGTTGTCGAGCCACAAGCTCCAGCATGGGCACATCAGATTTTCCATTTCCTTCAGACAGGAGAACTTCCCGAAGAGCAAGAAGACACGAAAAGATGGGCGAACTGCCCCTGTTTCCCCTGCTTATAAAAAGGGAGGGGGCGGACGTTTTGCCCTTCCGAATAAAGAAACCACCCACGATCTCTCCCACGACGCCGCATTCAACGCGTGCCGTTAGGGGAGGGTGCGATGGATATGGAGCAAGATTCGGCGTAACCCAGGCCGCGTGTGCCCGTGCCCTGTTTTGGGCCTGGCCCAACAGCGCTCGGCACCGTGTATGGCCCAGGCCTGGGGGCTCCTGTCGGTGTACTAGAATAGGGGTACCCTAGTACCCCGAACTTGTGCACGGGCAGTTGCAGCACCCCGCGGCAAGGCTTGCCGGGCGACCACCAAGGTCCTCCGTGGTTCCTTTGGAGCCATTCAAGAACAAAGTATTCAAGCTCAGGAGACAAGGCCCCGGCAAGAGGAGCTTGCCGGGAAGGCCAACCAAGGCATTTTCAAGGAACTTGCCGCGACGCGCCGCGCGTCCCGGCAAGGCACGGTGAGCGATAAGCTTTCCGGACCCGACAAGACAACGGACGGGGCAAGGCGCTTGCCGCGGCAGGCGGCCACGCTGTACCCACGCTCCAGCACATCCACCAACGTGTCGCTCTGTGGGCCTTTCCAGGCGCGCGTGGCGGGAGGCTGTGCAGCCAGCGGTGCGCGGTGGCATGCGAAGCTGACAAGACTGCCATCTTGGTGAGCGGTGGCGTCCCTGACAGTACCTTTCTGCACTGTTTGGGCGACACAGACGGGCATTTAATGCCCTTGTCCCCTACTGTCAGGGTTAGGTAGGATACATTGTACAAGTAGTTGTACCAACCACCTCTCTTTTTACATTTTTACCCTTGTCCACGTTGCCACCTATCGGTGACCCCTTTAGCGTATAAAAGGAGGCCCATGCGCAACATGGAGGAGGTTCGACTCATTCGGAAGCCAGAAAAACACTTAGGTCTCTCGAGCAAGAAGACAATACAATCAGACAAGCAGCAGTAGGAGTATTATCTCTCCGGAGAGCTCCGAAGCTGGGTAAACTGCTCGTGTGCTTCGCCTCGATCTGCTCTTTG
>NC_041385.1:637855393-637863283 GCF_002162155.2 Triticum dicoccoides | reverse complement strand
CGCCGGCCCCATAGGTGTTCGTGGATCAGTTTCCCCGACACAAACTCAAATCCATTTTTTTGGTAGTTTTCTTTTATAAACTAAACTAGTGATAAAACAAGAAACAAAAAGATTCGATTGCAAGATCTAAAGATATACCTTCAAGCACTCACCTCCCCGGCAACAGCGCCAGAAAAGAGCTTGATGTCTACTAGACAACCTTCTTCTTGTAGACGTTGTTGGGACTGCAAGTGCACAGGTTTGTAGGACAGTAGCAAATTTCCCTCAAGTGGATGACCTAAGGTTTATCAACCCGTGGGAGGCGTAGGATGAAGATGGTCTCTCTCAAACAACCCTGCAACCAAATAACAAAGAGTCTCTTGTGTCCCCAACACACACAATACAATGGCAAATTGTATAGGTGCACTAGTTCGGCGAAGAGATGGTGATACAAGTGCAATATGGATAGTAGATAAAGGTAATTGTAAACTGAAATTATAAAAACAGCAAGGTAACTAATGATAAAAGTGAGCTAAATGGTACTGCAATGGTAGGAAACAAGGCCTAGGGTTCATACTTTCACTAGTGCAAGTTCTCTCAACAATAATAACAGATAGATCATATAACAATCCCTCAACATGCAACTAAGAGTCACTCAAAAGACACTTATAGAGGAGAACGAATGAAGAGATTATGGTAGGGTATGAAACCACCTCAAAGTTATCCTTTCTGTTCTATCTATTCAAGAGTTCGTAGTAAAATAACATGAAGCTATTCTTTCCGCTCAATCCATCATAGAGTTCATACTAGAATAACACCTTAAGACACAAATCAACCAAAACCCTAATGTCACCTAGATACTCCATTGTCACCTCAAGTATCTATGGGCATGATTATACGATATGCATCACACAATCTCAGATTCATCTATTCAACCAACACAAAGTACTTCAAAGAGTGCCCCAAAGTTTCTACCGGAGAGTCAAGACGAATTCGTGTGCCAACCCCTATGCATAGGTTCATGGGCGAAACTCGCAAGTTGGTCACCAAAATATACATCAAGTGGCACATGATATCCCATTGTCACCATAGATAAGCACGGCAAGACATACATCAAGTGTTCTCAAATCCTTAAAGACTCAATCCGATAAGATAACTTCAAGAGGAAAACTCAATTCATCACAAGAGAGTAGAGGGTGAGGGAGTCCTGGATAAGGGGGTATCCGGACAGCCGGACTATATTCTTTGGCCGGACTGTTGGATTATGAAGATACAAGATTGAAGACTTCGTCCCGTGTCCACATGGGACTCTCCTTGGCGTGGATGGAAAGCTTGGCGATTCGGATGTAGATCTCCTCCTCGGTAAACCGACTCTGTGTAACCCTAGCCCCCTCCGTGTCTATATAAACCGGAGGGTTTAGTCCGTAGGACACAACAACAATCATACCATAGGCTATCTTCTAGGGTTTAGCCTCTCTGATCTCGTGGTAGATCAACTCTTGTAATACTCATATCATCAAGATCAATCAAGCAGGAAGTAGGGTATTACCTCCATCGAGAGGGCCCGAACCTGGGTAAACATCATGTCCCCCGCCTCCTGTTACCATTAGCCTTAGACGCACAGTTTGGGACCCCCTACCCGAGATCCGCCGGTTTTGACACCGACATTGGTGCTTTCATTGGGAGTTCCTTTGTGTCGTCGTCTCCAACCTTCAACAACGCCGTTCTGGGTGAGACTTTTCTCCCCGGACAGATCTTCGTGTTCGGCGGCTTCGCACTGCGGGCCAACTCGCTTGGCCATCTGGAGCAGATCGATAGCTACGCTCCTGGCCATCAGGTCAGGTTTGGAAACCTAAACTACACTGTCGACATCCGCGGAGACTTGATCTTCGACGAATTCGGGCCCATGTCAGGAGCGTCGAACGATCACGACTTGCATGATCTAGATCTGCAGTCGGACAGTATTCGGAACATCGCACCTGCTACAGCTCCGGACTTCGCTCCAGAGCAGGTCGTGCCTTCCGAGGGCGGGTGGTTGGACCCCGCCCCGAGGGCCGCACACTCATCGGTGTTGGAGCCGAACACAGACTCCTCTCTTAAGGAAATCTGTATCTCCGGACCCCTGGACTTGTCTCCGGCCATACATTCTTGACCGTGCGCATCCGTGCCCATCGAGTCTAACTGGGCTCCAGTTATGGAGTTCACCGCCGTGGATATATTTCAGCACTCACCCTTCGGAGACGTGCTAGATTCATTAAGGTCTCTCTCTCTGTCAAGAGACTCCTGGCCGAACTATGTCCGGCTTGAATGGGAAGCTGGCGACGAAGAAATTCGTTACCCACCCACCTCCCACTTAATAGCCACGGTCGATGATTTGACTGACGTGCTTAACTTTGACTCTGAAGACATCAACGGTGTAGACGACGATGCGCGAGGAGAATAGGAACCACCGCCCACAGGGCGCTGGACTGCCACCTCTTCATATGATATATATATATATATATATATATATATATATATATGGTGGATACTCCCAAAGAAACCAATGGCGATGAGCCAATAGGAGATAACCCCTCAGGGACGAAATCAAAGCATGGGCGTCATCGGGGCCACTCCAAGCCCCGCCACAGTAACACCGGCACTGGAAAAGAAAATCCAGATGGTGCCAAAGAGGAATACAATCCTGATCAGCCCCCCTTCGAGCAGGCCGATCAGGAACATGGGCGGGTCAGCCCAGACGAACAGGCGACGGACGGATGCTTCGAGGACGACAACTATATGCCTCCCTCCGAAGACGAGGTGAGCCTCGGTGACGACGAATTCGGCGTACCAGAGGATCCTATAGAGCAGGAGCGCTTCAAGCGCCGGCTTATAGCCACTGCAAGAAGCCTGGAAAAAGAGCAGCAGCAGCTCCAAGTTGATCAAAATCTGCTCGCAGGCAGATGGACCGAGGTCCTGGCGGCCAAGGAATACTGACTCGAGCCCCCTATCAGGGGATACCCAAAGCACAAATCACTAGAAGAAGAGGCCGAAGAGCCTGAACTTCCAGCGCAAGATGAGGCTGACCAGCCACCCCATGGCCGGGATAAAACGTCATATAAGGCCGGATACCAGCCCGCACCCCCATGCCGGTTCACTACGGCCCAGGACAATACTCAAGACATGCGAGACATATTGGAAAACAACGCAGGACAACCAAGATTGATCTACGGATCACGGGGGCGCGCCACTGATCACTATGCCAGATATAATACTGATAAATCTGGCCGGGCCGAACACAACCGACCAGACCTAATCGGACTGTGCCGCGACATTGCCCGGCACAGAGGTGCCGCACACCCCCTCTGCTTCACTGATGAAGTAATGGAACATGAATTCCAGAAGAGTTTAAACCCGTCAACATCGAGTCATACGGTGGCAAAACAGACCCCGTGGTGTGGACCGAAGATTTTCTTCTCCACATTCACATGGCCCATGGTGATGACCTACACGCCATCAAGTATCTCCCACTCAAGCTTAAAGGGCCAGCCAGACATTGGCTGAATAGCCTGCCAGCAAACTCCATTGACAGTTGGGAAAATCTTGAGGACGCATTCCTCGATAACTTCCAGGGCACCTACGTATGACCACCGGATGCTGATGACTTAAGTCACATCACCCAATAGCCGGAGAGTTAGCCAGGAAGTTTTGGACTCGGTTCCTAACTAAAAAGAACCAAATTGTCGACTGTCCGGACGCCGAGGCCTTGGCGTCCTTTAAGCATAATATCTGCGACGAGTGGCTTGCCCGACACCTCGGCCAAGAAAAACCGAAGTCCATGGCAGCCCTCACGACACTAATGACCCGCTTTTGTGCAGGCGAGGATAGCTGGCTGGCTCACAGTAACACCTCGCCAGGAAACTCAAGCACTTCAGATATTCGTGACAGTAACGAAAAGCCACGGCGCAACAGACACAAGCGCCGAAACAATGGCGACAATGCTGAGGATACGGCAGTCAATGCCGGATTTAGCAACTCCAAATCCGGTCAGCGAAAGAAGCCGTTCAAAAGAAACAATTCGGGGTCGTCTAGTCTGGACCGCATACTCGACCGCTCGTGCCAGATTCATGGCACCCCCGATAAACCAGCCAATCACATTAATAGAGATTGCTGGGTGTTCAAACAAGCCGACAAGATAAATGCCGAGAACAAGGACAAGGGGTTGCACAGCGATGATGACGAGGAGCCCCGACGTCCGAACACTGGGGGACAGAAGAAATCCCCCCCCCAGGTGAAAATGGTGAACATGATCTATGCCACTCACATCCCCAAACGGGAACGAAAGCATGCACTTAGGGACGTCTATGCGATGGAGCCCGTCGCCCCAAAGTTCAACCCATGGTCATCCTGCCCGATCACCTTTGATCGTAGGGACCATCCTACCAGCATCCGTCATGGCGGCTCATACGCATTGGTCCTCGACCCAATCATCGACGGATTCCACCTCACGCGAGTCCTCGTGGACGGTGGCAGCAGCCTGAACCTGCTTTATCAGGACACAGTGCGCAAAATGGGGATCGATCTGTCATGGATCAAACCCACCAAAACCACCTTCAAAGGTGTAATTCCAGGGGTAGAGGCCCGCTGCACGGGCTCAACAACACTGGAAGTGGTCTTCGGATCTCCGGATAACTTCCGAAGCAAGGAGTTAATCTTCGATATCGTCCCCTTCCGTAGTGGCTATCATGCACTACTAGGACGAACCGCGTTTGCTCGATTCAATGCGCTACCACACTATGCATACCTCAAGCTCAAAATGCCAGGACCTCGCGGGGTCATAACAGTCAATGGAAACACAGACCACTCCCTCCGTACGGAAGAGCACACTGCGGCCCTCGCTGCAGAAGTACAAAGCAGCCTCCTTCGACAAACAACCAATTCGGTAACAACAACCCCGAACACTGTCAAGTGAGTCCGGAGCACCCCCGCAACAGGACCGTCCGGCATGCCAGGAGCTCGATTAGCAATCCGGCCTCCACCCCAGCCCCATTCAGGCAGCATTCGTGCCACGCGTACACAAATACGCGCTTAAAATACCATGGGCATAGGTCGAGGCGAGACGACCATGTGGCATGCAGTGCGGTTCAGCCGCCATGAGGCCCGCACACCATTTTTCTTTCTTTCTTTCAGGACCCTACTTTCGGGCAGGCCCTTCAGAGAGATTGGATAACCGGACTCATCATAGGTGGGAACACCAAGGAGGCAAGCGGCTTTGCACACAAGGGAGTACCCAGGTGATCTCTGTTAATGATCGTTATACCTGTTTTACGCACCTGCATGCAGCCTGCCCTTGGATAGGACATGTCAAATGGCCCTATTTGTTTTCGCTTAATGCATTAATTGTAAACATACGCCTCAACGTATTATACAAATAACAATGGGAAACGATATACCAGCGTCAGCTTCTTACTAATATCTTCATATTTTCCCTGGAATATTTATTTAATATTGCATCCGTACATTTTGGTACGCTCAATTTGCCAGGGGCTTCTTTTCGAGCCCCATAACATGGCAAGAAAAGTCCAAACACTTTCGACATTGTGGCACCCCGAACGTATAGCATTATATGCATCAGCTCCGAATCATGTCTTGGGTCAATAGTTGAGTTAGCCCGGCTCCCTTGTTTTTGTACCTTACGTTCCGTTATATCGGCTAAGGTAGCACATGGTGAACTACTGCGACTGTGTCCCGGTTCTTCCAGACGAGCACCTCAGTAGAGAAAGCCGAAAACTGACCGTCATGATGCGGCGAGCTGGTCGCTGTTCGCGAGGTACTAAATCCTTAGAGATTTTTTCCGCTTAAGGCGAGGAATCGGCCTTGCCCGATTTAGGCGTGTATAGCGCCCCAGTTCGGCCTTCCAAATACTAGGGGCTTCACCAAAATTTAAAATTATAGACTTCTATAGCCAAGTGAGAGTTATAAAGCCGAATAGTCCGATTGCCTTGTTCGCTGTGCTAAACACCTCCTTAAAGGACCAAGAATTTGGATAAAGAGTGTTTGGGTTTCCACGAACACCCCAGTACTAGTTACAAGGGGGCAGAAACCGACGAGTGGCCTACTTTCAGATTTTGATAAACGGCCGCAGAGAAGGTAATATTTTAAATCAACCAAAGTGTTATATAGCACAAACAAACCCGTTCTCATGTTACAAGGACAACATGAGTACATTCACTCAAAAATTATGTTCTTAGGACATTCATTTGCCACAAGCCGAGCGCCTTTCATAACGCCATCATAATATTTCTCAGGGTAGCAATGCTCCTTACCCTCCGGGGGTCCATCCTTCACGAGCTTCTCAGCATCCAGTCTGGCCCAATGCACCTTCGCGCGGGCAAAGGCCTGCCGGGCACCTTTAATACAGACGGACTGCTTGATAACTTCTAGCCATGGACAGGCATTCACCATCTGCTTTATCAGGCCAAAATAGCTGCGGGGTAGGGGCTCGCCAAGCCACATCCGGACTATGAGGTCCTTCATGGCCCGTTCAGCCACATTGTGGAGTTCGACCAGTTGCTTCAGTTGGTTGATTAGAGGCATCGGGTGTTCGGTTCCAAGGTATTGGGACCAGAAAAGCTTCTCTGTTGAGCTCCCCTCTTCAGCAGGATAGAACTCCGCGGCATCCGAAATGCTGCATGGCAGATCTGCGAAAGCTCCTGGAGAGCTCCGAATTCGTGTAAGTAACAAAAATGACTCCTCCACATGCTTGCTTTGCATAAAGAATGCCTTACCCTCCGCTATCTTCTTGGCCACCTGGATCTCCTACAGGGCCTTTTGGGCTTCGGCCTTGGCGTCTGTCGCACTCTGGAGGGCCTTCGCAAGCTTAGACTCTTGTGTCTTGAAGTCATGCTCCAAGGACTCGAACTTCTTGCCGAGCTCCTGGAGCTCTTGCTGTACCTCTCCCACCCGAGCGTCTTGCTTCTCGCGCTCGGTGCGCTCCGTAGCCGCCTTGTCTTTGGCCGCCGACAGCGCTTTCTTCAGGGCCTCCACTTCGGTCGTGGCTCCTATCGAAAACCATGATGCTTTTTGTTAGCATCATTACTTTTTTCTCCTCTATATGACACGCAGACAGGGTTTCACTTACCTTTGTTCTCCTTGAGCTGCTTCTTCATGAGGTCGAGCTCTTCTTCGGCCTGCCCTAGTTCGCGCTTGAGTCCGGCAAACTCAGCCATGCGTGCAGCGGCGGTCAGCAGCAATGCCTGTTTGTTCACAACGACAAGTACTATTAGCTTCCTGAGGTTTTTTAGTTGACCCTCCGTTTGGATTTTTCTCCCTAACACCAACTGGAGTATCAGGGGCTACTGTCTATCGGGTGATATTTCCTCACACTCTTTCGTTACTTACCTCAAAGCCTGTTAGTAGGCTGGTGCAGGCTTCGGTCAATCCGCTCTTGGCGGACCAAACCTTTTCAATCACCACACTCACAAGAGTACGGTGCTCATCATCAATGGAAGCGCCTCGAAGCACTTCCAACAAATTATCCGATGCCTCCGGATGGGCGGAGGTCATCGGCACGGCCGGCTCGCTCTCCTTCGTGAGGGGCTGCCTTCTGGAATCCGGAACCATTGGAGGCTCTGGCATAGTAACCGGCTGGGAGCCAGACTTGCTATGGCTCCCGTCAGCATAATCCATGGGGGTCTTACCCCCCATGCGCCCAGCGTCTGGGATCTCGCCTTGGGGCGTCTCCGGAGCCGTCGCCTCCTGCTCGGGTATCCTTCGAGCACTACTAGGGAAAAGCCTATACACAGAATCTTACCAGCAGCGCTCCTCAAAATACCACGCTACTGCTATTTAGCAGCAACGCGTTTCACCAAAACCCGCTGCTGAAAGGAAAATATCAGTAGCGCGTCCACCACAAACCGCGCTACTGCTATA
>NC_041385.1:637834244-637855096 GCF_002162155.2 Triticum dicoccoides | reverse complement strand
AGTTATAGCAGTAGCGCTCTACACAGAACAGCACTACTGCTATAGAAGTTAGCAGCAGCGCGCTTCTAGGAAAACCGCTACTGCTAAGATCAGCCCACAAGTTTAGTCCCACCTCGCTTCGTGAACAGGGTGTTTACCACCTTAAATTTGTTATTTCTGAAACTACCACAACCAGTTGGTCTTCACTGAACTCTATGTGTAAAATTTGTGGCCGCAATATGAGTCCTCTCCGGTTCCTACTGGAGGGGACTCATATTGACAATTCAGATTGTACACAAAAAGATCATTGATGGCCAATGTATTTTTGCATTGATGTATTTTTTGTATAGTTACACTTAGCAGTAGCGGTTTATATGCAAAGCGCTACTGCTATTCAGATTAGCTGTAGCGCGTTTTGACAAACGCGCTACAACTATCCCTACCTTATCCCCACGCGCACGACCGGCCCTCACTCACACTGATCTCACTCTCGCCCGCGTGCCGATAACCGTCGTCGTGCGTCGCCACCGCCGCCGCCGCCTTCGTCCGTCCGCCGCCGAGGTACTCCCCTCCTTCCGTCCCTCCTTCCTCCTCCTCCCTCCTCCCTCTGCCTGCGGCCGCCCCTCCCTCCTCTGCCGCCGCCCTCCCCCCTCCTCCTGCGGCCGCCCCTCCTCCCTCCTCCACCGGCAGCCCTCCTCCCACCGCCCTCGACCTCGCCGCCCCTAGCTACCTCTCCGTCGCCCCCCACCCCCTGCCACTAGTTAGTACTAGATTTAGTAGTAGTAGATGTTAATTTAGGGTTCATAGCTAGTACTAGATGTTGCTTAGTTAGTACTAGATTTTTAGTAGTAGTAGTGGTAGTTGAACTACTTTAGTTGTAGTTGAACTAGTTTAGTAAATAAATTAATAAACTAGTTGAACTAGTTGAATTAATAGAACTAATGTATTTTTAGTAAGATAATTAATATAACTAGTTGAACTACTTTATTTTTAGAAAGAACTAGTTTTTTTTCTATTTATAGTAAGTTTATATTTAGTAAGAACTAGTTGAATTAATAAAACTAGTTGAACATGTCATATTTGTTGTTATTTTTTAGTTTAAGCAATTATTCGGGATGTATTAGTGATAACTTATATGGTTTCAGGTGACCACCGTCGTCCCCGTCACCGACCCCCTCCGACATCCCCGTCGTCGTCCAGTCACCGACCCCCTCCGACATCGAGGTGAGACCAGCCAAATATCCTTGTATATCTTGTGTTGTTGCTCAAATAGGATATGTGGTTGCCCAAGTGGCCGTTCATGTTTAGTTTACATCTCCGAGTGACCTATGTTTTGCCGGAGTGTTGATTAATTTCCGTTCCGGCAAATTTCAGGCGCTTCAGCATTAAGCTCGAGGAGACCTTCGATTGTGAAATGGTACGCAACAACGACAAGTGTTTTTTTCGTAATTAAGCATGACTTCAACTATTTCAACGTCTAATTTTCATATTTTACAATTCGACTAGCTTATCCCATGCCATGCAAGATGCTATGTCTTGGAGAGGATGGGTTTTGAAGACCATGAAAATTTCGAAACAAAGAAAATACACCTAAGGACCCATCATGATATGGATTTTGAAATAAATCTGTGCAATGCTCAGAGAGTAACCCATTTTGGTTGCCAAAATTGGGAAGCACTTTGCAAAATGTATGGTTTTTATGAGGGTATGATTGTCACCATGGATCTTGGTGATCCTGACATCGAGCAAGACAATATGGACATTTGGGTCCTTGTTGATACGCTTCCGATTGTACCGCTATGTGAGTTTCTCAAACATAGTTATTAACTAATTTATATTGTTTATTTCAAAATAGTTGATAGCTTATTTCCATTGACAGTTTATTTTGATTATTCAAAGACTGTGCGGAAGATGGTAGATAAAACCCACTACACCGATGGCACCGAATTAACGTATAAGGAGAAAAATCATCTGATTGCATTTTGTACTCTTCTTGAGAATTACAATAACTATTATCGAACTCCTCCAAATTATGGTGAATACGTGCCACTAGTGCATGTGTTGAACCATGGTAACTTCTCTGGAGATACCCTGGTAAGATTTTTTACTATTACGACATCCGTGCATCTTTTGCATACTTCTAAAACTAGTAGATCATTGCTAACTACGAAGTTATTATTATGTTTTTCAACAGAAACTCCCGATGGATTGTGTGCCTCATCTGATGTCTCTGCATGGTCCCCTCTCAGTTCTGAACATACTGCCAGGTAAATCTACGGAGCTCACCTGTGCATATCGGATTTCTAAAACCCGTGAACACATGTTCATCAAAGAATGGAAGAAATGTATGGACATTCGCAAGGAGGTTCTTGGAAGTAACATTTAGCAAAAGGCAAGAACTGGAGACAGGCTAATCTCCATTCTCCATAATGGAGAGTCAGGGGCTATCTTGTTTTTTGCCATTTTACCTTAGAAAATGTAGTAGGTCTTAATCGAATGTAATAGGTCCTATGAGGTACAATATGTTTATTATGTGGTAATGTGTTAGAGTTGATAATGATGATCTTGAGGAGGTATTATGTGATGTCAATGATGAAAACGATGATCTTGAGGAGGTGTTATATGACAATGATGTATTATGATGATAAGTTGTTAATGATATGATGATGATGATGATATTATTATATCATTGGGTGAAAGAACCGCGGATTAGTTTCAAGTGGATGGACATCCACTTGAAACTAGTCCACGGTTCTTTCACCCCATGATGTAATAACTCATTATTATGTAAAAACAATCTCTAAATTCTTGTTGTATGAAAACTTGTGTAAAGGTGTATGAATACAACATGAAATAAAAAAGAAATAAAATACTAAATAATAGTAGTAGCGCAGGAGAAGAGAAGCGCTACTACTAATTACCAGTAGCGTTGTTCTGAAGGAGCGCTACTACTAAGTCAATTTACCAGTAGCGTGGGTCGAGGCGCGCTATTGCTAAGCATTAGCTGTAGCGCCTTATCGGTAGCGCTCCTGCCCGCGCTACTGATAGGCCTAAAACCCGCGCTGCTGCTAGGCTTTTCCCTAGTAGTGGGGACAACACCTTGGTGTCATCCGCAGGTCGCGGGGAGGTGGTCGTCGGGAATGAATTCATCTCTGACTCGCCCAAAGACTCCTCCGAAGAGGACATCCCGAGATTGGACCCGGCCGGACTGCATATATGTGTTCGGCGTTATTGAAAGCTGTGAGGTCAAAACCGCACCAAAAGAATATTAAAGAATGTGGATACTTACGACCTTGCCTGGGGCTTGCCCCTGGGCAGCCACTCCTCGTCGCTATAAGCAGCAGTTGAGGAGTGATCGGGAAGGGACGCTTTTCCCTTCTTCGGCGTCCCGGCCTCCCCCGACGGGGCGGCCTTCCTTTTCTTCTCCTACCTAGTACGGGGAGGGGGCATTTCTTCATGTTTTCCCCCGTCTTTTGGGGGGGGGGGATCTTCCTCGTCATCTTCGAATGACGATTCTATTATGGCATTGCGCCGGAGACCTTTTCTGGTCCCCGCGGCCACCGTCTTGGACCCTTCGGCCCCCTCAGTTGAGGCGGCCTTCCTCGTTCTCTCCTCCCCTTCGTGGGAGGAGTGCGCCTCGTCATCTTCTGGCGAGGCGTCTGGTGCAGCCTCGCGCCGGAGACCCTTCCGGGTCCCCGCGGCCTTCTTTTCAGCCTTTTTCACCGGCACCTTGTAAGGCGCCGGAACCAGCATCTCTGCCAGGAGTGCGTCTACTGGGTCCTTAGGCAATGGAGCCGGACAGTCAATCCGCTCCACCATCTCCACCCAATCCTGTTTAGTCAGCATGGTGACTTAAAAATCCTCCCATGAATGTACTAGGAAGGGAACATCTTGTAATAATCAGAGGACTTACCGGACTGGCGAGGCACTTTGTGCTGAGCCCACGGTCCTCAGAAAGGGGAGGAGGAACTTCGCCGGTCTTGAACAGCACCTTCCAGATTTCTTTGTGCGTTGTGTCGAAGAGCTCTAGTAGCATCTGGTGTTCGGCCGGGTCGAACTCCCACATATCAAATGCCCGTCTTTGACATGGGAGAATCCGGCGAATGAGCATGACCTGGACCATGTTGATGAGCTTGATCTTCCTGTCCCTCATACTTTTGATGCAGGTCTCAAGTCCGGTCAGCTCTGTGGGGTTTGCCCCAGGCCAGGCCCTTCTTCTCCCAAGAAGTGAGCCGCATGGGGATTCCGGATCTGAATTTGGGGGCCGCCACCCAGTTGGCGTCACGCAGCTCGGTGATGTAGAACCACCCTGATTGCCACCCTTTTATGGTCTCCACGAAGGAGCCGTCAAGCCATGTGACGTTGGGCATCTTGCCCACCATGGCGCCTCCGCACTCCACCTGTTGGCCGCTCACGATCTTCGGCTTCACGCAGAAGATTTTCAGCCATAGGCCGAAGTGAGGCTTGATGCGGAGGAAGGCCTCACACACGATGATGAATGCCAAGATGTTCAGGACAAAATTTGGGGCTAGATCATGAAAATCTAGCCCGTAGTGATACATGAGCCCGCGGACAAATGGGTGGAGTGGAAATCTTAGTCCGCAGACAAAATGAGGTAGAAATACTACTCTTTCCCGAGACTTTGGGGTGGGGGTGATCTGTCCCTCTGCCGGAAGCCTGTGCGCGATGCTCTCGGCCAGGTATCCGGCCTCCCGAAGCATGGTGATGTCCTTCTCTGTGACGGAGGAGGCCATCCACTTGCCTCCCGCTCCGGACATGCTGCGGTCCTACGGAGAAGGTGAGAACTTGGGCGCTGGAGCTCGAGGCTGCGAGAATGGATGAGCAAAGGAGAAAGAAGGCGTGGGTAAAAACAGGGGATCCTTGTCCTTTTATAAAGGCGATGCAGAATGTGCGCCTCCCCACTTGCCTCTCTAAATCATTTATTTTCCAAGCGCCTCGATTGATGGCGCTAGTTGGGTTACCCATACCCGTATTGATGGAGATCACGTGATCAGGGGACACGATCTCTACTTTGGCAAGATGTGCCAAGGAAACCGCCTCGCGATGTGTGTGGGAGCCTGATGTGAAAAACGGTTCGAATAATTACCAGGCCACGGCATGCTGTTATGCTATGAAGAACTGTTAGTAGATTAGATTCGTGGATTATTGTTCTCTCTACGGCGGTATGTCAAGAGCCGGACACGTCCCTTGTGTTTGGAATTTATCTTGAAGTATTCGGAGGTGGAACCCGCCTCTCAATGCCGAAGACAATCTACGCGCCGGACTCATCGTCATTGAAGCTTGGTTCAGGGGCTACTGAGGGAGTCCTGGATAAGGGGGTATCCGGACAGCCGGACTATATGCTTTGGCCAGACTGTTGGATTATGAAGATACAAGATTGAAGAATTCATCCCGTATCCGTATGGGACTCTCCTTGGCGTGGAAGGCAAGCTTGGCGATTCGTATGTAGATCTCCTCCTCTGTAAACCGACTCTGTGTAACCCTAGCCCTCTCCGTGTCTATATAAACCGGAGGGTTTAGTCCTTAGGACACAACAACAATCATACCATAGGCTAGCTTCTAGGGTTTAGCCTCTCAGATCTCGTGGTAGACCAACTCTTGTAATACTCATATCATCAAGATCAATCAAGCAGGAAGTAGGGTATTACCTCCATCGAGAGGGCCCGAACCTGGGTAAACATCATGTCCGCAGCCTCCTATCACCATTAGCCTTAGACGCATAGTTCGGGACCCCCTACCCGAGATCCACCGGTTTTGACACCGACAGAGGGAGAGAAACATCATAAGATCCAACTATAATAGCAAAGCTCGCGATACATCAAGTCGTGCCATAGAGAGAACACGAGAGAGAGAGAGAGAGAGAGATCAAACACATAGCTACTAGTACATACCCTCAGCCCCGAGGGTGAACTACTCCCTCCTCGTCATGGAGAGCGCTGGGATGATGAAGATGGCCACCGGTGATGGGTTCCCCCCTCCAGCAGGGTGCCGAAACGGGCTCCCGAGAGGTTTTTGGTGGCTACAGAGGCTTGCGGCGGAGGAACTCCCGATCTATCTTCTCCGTGGATGTTTTTAGGGTACGTGGGACTATATAGGCGAAAGAAGTCGGTCGGGAGGTGCTCGAGGGGCCAATGAGATAGGGGGGCGCCCAGCAGGGGGGGGGGGGCGCGCTCTCCTATCTCCTGGCCTCCTTGAGGCTCTTCTGACGTGAACTCCAAGTCTCCTGGGTGATATTCTTCCAAAAAATCACGCTGCCGAAGGTTTCATTCCATTTGGACTCCGTTTGATATTCCTTTTCTTCAAAATACTGAAACAGGCAATAAAACAACAATATGGGCTGGGCCTCCGGTTAATAGGTTAGTCCCAAAAGTAATATAAAGTGTATAATAAAGTCCATAATCATTCAAAACAGATAATATAATAGCATGGAACAATCAAAAATTATAGATACGTTGGAGACGTATCAGCTCACAAACTTTGGAATCGGTTCCTAATTAAAAAGAACCAAATCGTGGATTGTCCAGACGTTGAAGCCTTAGTGGCCTTCAAACACAGCGTTTGTGTTGAATGGCTCGCCCGACACCTCGGGCAGGAAAAGCTGAAGACCATGGCAGCCCTTACAACACTCATGACCCGCTTCTGTGCAGGCAAAGATAGCTGGTTAGCTCGTAGAAGCAACAGTTCCAGCGACCCTGTCACCTCTGAGTCTAGGGACGAGAATGGTAGACCACGCTGCAATAAAAACAAGCGTCAGAACAATAACGACGGCACAGAAGATATGGCAGTTAACGGCGGATTTTGTGGTTCCAAACCCGGTCAGCGGAAGAAACCTTTCAAGGGAAACAAAGACGGTCCATCCAACTTGGAAAAAAATCCTTGAGAGGCCCTACGAGATTCATGGCATTCCCGACAGGCCTGCCAACCACACCAATAGAAATTGTTGGGTTTTCAAGCAGGCCGGTAAATTAAATACCGAACACAAAGGGAAAGGCCCTCCAAGCGAGGACGATGATGAGCCCTGTCAGCCGAACACCGGGGGGGCAGAAGCAGTTTCCCCCTGAGGTGAAAAGAGTGAACATGATCTATGTCACCCATATCCCAAGAGGGAGCGCAAGCGCGCATTGAGGGATGTCTACGCCGTAGAGCCCATCGCCCCAAAATTCAACCCATGGTTGGCTTGTCCGATCACCTTTGATCACAGGGACCACCCAACCAGTATCCGTCACGGAGGTTCGGCTACCCTAGTACTTGATCCTATCATCGACGGATACCATCTTACTAGAGTCCTTATGGACGGCGGCAGCAGCCTTAACTTGATCTATCAAGATACTATCCGTAAAATGGGTATTGACCCGTCAAGAATCAAGCCTAGTACCACTACCTTTAAAGGAGTAATACCCGGCGTGGAGGCCCGCTGCACGGGCTCCTTAACACCGGAAGTGGTATTCGGCTCTCCAGACAACTTCCAAAGTGAAGAACTATCTTCAATATTGTCCCTTTTCGCAGCAGCTATCACGCATTGCTCAGACGAACTGCTTTCGCCGGCTTTAATGCGGTCCCGCACTATGCTTATCTGAAGCTCAAAATGCCTCGACCACGTGGCGTCATTATGGTAAATGGAAATATGGAGCGCTCCCTCCGAACCGAGGAGCACAGATCTAGCAGCCGAAGTACATGGCGGCCTCATCAAGCCGAACAAATTATCGGTGATCAAGACTGGCGACATTACTAAGCGAGTCCGGTCCGCGTCTCAATGCAATAGCTCGGCGGATCCGGAGCTCGAATAGCAATTTGGCCTCTGTCGACTACCCCATAAGGTGGCGGCGTTCGTACCACGTGTATGTAACTATGCACTTGAAATACCTTGGGCAAACGCCGGAGGCACACTGCGGAGAAAGTCCATAGTACGACTTGACCCTATTTGGACCTTAAATATATTTTCTCATTGCAGTCAACCATCAACTCTTCCTCTTAAAGGACTCCCTTCCAAGGAGAAAAGGCGCAGACGTGCGGCAGGGCGCCATTATGATCTTCAAACAACTACTTCTAGGCCATATGTAAACCTTTCCCTTATGTAAACTTTTTTGGCATGTAACATGACCACTATATTTATGGCATTATCTCTTGAAACACATCTCGACGTATTAATCAGGGTATAAAGGAAGCAACTAATCACTACTTTTGTTCGGTACTTATGCTATATTTCCACCTGTATTCCATCCCTACTTCAGACTGCCACATGTGCTTTAGTCCGGCCTTAACGCCGGGGCTGCAATCGACCTGCACATCCTAAAGTCCGAACACTTATAGGGATCTCTTCAGCATCTCAGATATTGCACTATATGCATCGGCTCAGAATCATGTCTTTGGTCCATAGTTGGGTTGCCCGGCTCCGGTGCTTACCACCTTACATTTCGCCCGTTCGGCTAAGGTAGTAAAGGGAGAACTACTGTAATTGTATTTCTGGTTCGTCCGGTTAAGTACCTCGGTAGAGAAAGCCGAAAACTGACCGTCATGATAAGTGAGAGCTGGTCAGCAATCCGGTGACTTAGTATTACACTACAAATCGTTAGCGATTTTCACTGTGTCACACGAGGGGCTGGTCTTCGTCCAGCCGCGTTGCAAAGGCACCATAGTCCGGATAGCCGCACACGCAATAGGGGCTAGTGCTTATCCCCACCATTAGACTCCTATTGTTAAGTGAAAGTAATAAAGCCGCATAGTCCGATTGCCTGGCTCACCCCGCGGAAGCCTCCTTTACGGAACAAGACATTGGATAAAGTGCGGTCATGCGTTATGTAGAACACCCCTGTAACATCTACATGGGGGCAGAAGCCGACGACTGGTAACTTTCACAAATATAAACAATAAATAGCCACACAGGAGGATAAATTAACGAAAACAAAAGGCACAAGCATAACACGAGTTCATAACATAGTTTGTACAACCCGAATACATTTAATCAAACATGACGTCCTTTGAACATTGGCCCTTTACTATTCGGGCTCCTTCGAGGACGTCATCGAAATACCTCTCCGGCTTCCGATGATTCTTGCCTTCGGGCGGGCCTGCAGTCGCCACTTCAGTGGCCTTCATCTTCGCCCATTGCATCTTGAAGCGGGCAAAGGCCATTCGGGCACCCTCTACGCAAGCTGAACGCTTTATAGCATCAATCCGAGGCCGCGCATCGATGAGCCGCTTCACTAAGCCAAAGTAGCTACCGGGGATGGGTTTGGTTGGCCAGAGTTGGAGTGATAGGTCCTTCATGGTCAAGCCGGCCACCCTATGTAGCTCCGTCAGCTGCTTCATCTGGTCGCTTAGAGGCGTCGGATGCTCCGGCGCGAGATATTGCGACCAGAACAGCTTCTCGGTTCAATTCCCCTCTTGGGCTCGGGAAAATTGTGCGATATCGATGACGCCTCACAAGATCCGCAAATGTGCCTAGAGAACTCCAAATTTGGGTAAGAAAGATATACCTATTACCTCCAAAGCTACTTTGTAAAGGAAACGCCTTACCAGCCACTATCTGTCTCGCCTGCTGGATCTCCTCGCGAGCACTCCGGGACTCAACCCTCACTTCTTTGGCATCTTAGAGAGCCTTGGCAAGCTCGGACGACTGGTCCGAAGTCTTCTGCTCCAAGGTCTCGCATTTGCGGATGGCGTCCTTCAACTCTTGCTCGACTTCGGCCACCCTAGCCTCATGTTGGTAGCGTGCAGTCTGCTTTGCCTCTAGCTCCGCAGCTGCTTTGTCAGTGGCTGCCTTATTCGCCTCTACCTCCTTCTTGGCTCGGGAAAGCTTGCCTTCGAGGGACTCGACCTCGGCTGCGCCAACTATAATCATAATAAAAAATTCCATGAGTTAAACTACTCAATATACATTTCACTTCTGATATGGAAACAAATCCCGTCTTCAAAATTTACGCATACCTTGTGTTTCCTCAAACCGCTTGTCGAGTTCCTCATCGGCTAGTTGAAGCTTCTGATTGAGTTCGGAAACCTCTGTGGGTTGGGAGGTAGACGCCAACATGGATGCCTGTTACAAAAGTAGCATAGTATATTGTTATCCGGATTATTAGGTGGACCCTTTGTCCTATTTTTTTCTAATCCGGAGAGATCATCAGGGGCTACTGTCTATACATAGGTCTATCCTTTCATATGAAAAGTTTTTAGAATATTACGTCGCATACCTCAAAGCCTGTTAGTAGGTTGTAGAAGGCTTCATTCAGTCCGCTTTTAGCAGACTGAACCTTTTACATAACCGCGCTCCTCCATGATGGAAGCACTTTGTAGTACTTCCTCTAGAGCATGAGCCACCCCGGATTAACGGAGGCTGCTGATGGAGCTGCTGCTCCTCTCGCCTCCCTCGAAGGGGGCTGCGCGCCCAATCCTGGAGCCACGTTGGTCTCCGGAATGGTGTTCAGTGGGGGCCCGGATTGATGGGGCTACCCACTGTTGGTTGTCATGGGGGTCGCTCCCCCAAGTCTTTGGCGACCGAGGTATTAACCTCACGCACCTTCTCGACGGCCTCGTCTGCCCCTCCTCGGCCAGGAGAGGTCCTTCGGGACAACACTTTGGTGTCCTCCAGGGTGATAGGCGAGGAGGCTCGTGGTGGTGTATCGCTCTCCTCCTGCTCAGGCAGCAGGGAGTGCCCCTCCGATAGGGGAGTGTGCGGAACCTCACGGGGAGGGCTGCAAGGCAAATAACAATACAACTCACATAACAGAGGTAGGCAAACTGAAGACGAACAATAAGATTGTTAATACTTATGATTCGTCCAGGGGCTTCACCCTGGGAGGTCTCTTGGGGACGTGTTCGGACTCTGAGTCTGAACTGTCCGAGAGGGTTATCTTCCCTCTATTCGGCACCTCCCCCTCCGGGTCTTTGGAGGCATTCCTCTTCTTCCTCCTCCCCTTGTGGTGGAAGTCGCTTTCCACCACCTCCTCTTCTTCTTCCTTGTCTCCCTCATGGGAGGAGAGGATTTCGGTCTCTCCGAACATAGTGTCCGAAGGACCTCTGTGGCGGAGGCTGCCCTTGGCTTCCTTGCCCTTCTTCTTGCCCCTCTTTTCCGGCGCCTGATAGGGCGCCGGGACCAGCATCTCCGTTAGCTGGGGAGTGGCTAGGTCCTCCAGCAGCGGAGCCGGACAGTCGATCCGCTCCGCGTTTGTTGTCCAGTCCTATGCGGAAGGCAGATGATAAAACCTCTATTGATTAAAACATCAGCCAAATTGGTCTTCGAAAAAACTAATGCTTACCTCTGAGGCTGGGTTCTCGATGTCGAGCCCGATGTCCTCAGTCTTCATTGGCTAGCTCTTTTGGGCCTTGAAAAGCATCTTCCATATGTCTTCACGTGTGGTGCCGAAGAAGTGCTTCAGGGTCCGTGCCCCCCCCCCCCAGATTGAACTCCCACATGGGGGAGGCCCGGCGTTGGCAGGGAAGGACATGGCGGAAGAGCATTATTTGAAACACGTTCGTGAGGCCGATGTTCGTACCCAGCACATTGGTGATGCGCTTCTATAGCATCTTCACCTCCGTCTGGGACCCCCAATCAAGGTCCTTGGCGGTCCATGAGGTGAGTCTCGTGGGGGGTCCAGATCTGAACTCAGTTATGGCCACCCAGTTTGCAAGGCGAGGTTCGGTGATGTAGAACCACTCATGCTGCAACACCTTGACGGTCTCGATGAATGCCCCCTTGGGCCATGTGGCGTTGGGCAGCTTGCTTACCATGGACCCACTGCAATCCACGTGCTGTCCGTCGACCACCTTCAGCTTCAGATTGAAAACCTTTAGCCATAAGCCGAAGTGTGGCGGGATACGGAGTAGAGCCTCACACACGATGATGAACGCCGATAAGTGGAGGAAGTAATTCGGGGCTAGATCATGGAAATCTAGCCCGTAGTACAACATAAGGCTTCGGACAAAGGAGTGGAGGGGAAACCCTAGGCCCTTGAGGAAATGAGGGATGAACACAACCCTCTCGCCGGGCGCCGGAGTGGGGATGACCTGGTCCTTGTCGAGGAGCCTGTGTGTGATATTTGCCGACAGATAGCCTGCGCTTCAGAGATCCTTCACGTCCTTTTAAGTGATGGAGGAGGCTTCCCACTTGCCCTTGCAGACGGACCCGGCCATGGCTTGGGAGGGAGGTGGCGGTGGGAAAGATTGGATCTTTTCGGGCGCTAGAGCTTGGATATTGGAACACAGGGGCTGGGGGAAGGCATGGGGAAGAAAGGAGGAATCTTTGTCCTCTTATAGACGGTAAAAATGCCAATTGTCCCCTTCTTAAGCCTTAAACTCGCTTGTTCCCAATGAGATCATGCGTAAGGCGCCGTTGGGTTACCCAAATCCCATTGATGAGAATCCCGTAATAAGCGGGCACGATCTCTGTTTTGACAATATGTGCCAATGGAGGCTCGACCTCGAAACACGAAACGAGAGGTGTGAAAATGGTTTGAAATGCTGAAGGGTCAAGTGTGACGCTTCGCCGAAAAAAGTTGTCAGTAAAGGCAATGTGCCTGTTTTGAGATATTGCCTTCGTGGCTAAAGGTTGTATTAACTATGCAGAGTCGGACATAGTTCCTTTGTAAGGGGAGCTGGCGTATGATATTCAAGGGAAGGAACCCGCCTTGCAATGTCGAAGACAATCCGCGTGCCGAACACATCGTCATTGAAGACCGGTTCAGGGGCTACTGAGGGAGTCCTTGATTAGGGGGTCCTCGGGTGTTCGGTCTATTCTATATGGGTCGGACTGATGGGTCGTGAAGATAAAGCAGAAGATCATCCCCCGTGTCTGGGTAGGACTCCTATATGCGTGGATGGCAAGATTGGTGTTCGAATATTCTATTTCCCTTCCTTGTATACCGGCTCTGTACAACCCTAGGTCCCTTCGGTGTCTATATAAACTGAAGGGTTTAGTCCACAGGGGCAATCAGAATATTCATAGGCTAGACATCTAGGGTTTAGCCATTACGATCTCGAGGTAGATCAACTCTTGTACCCCCTATACTCATTGAATACAATCAAGCAGGACGTAGGGTTTTACCTCCTTTAAGAGGGCCCGAACCTGGGTAAACATTGTGTCCCATTGTCCATTATTACCATTGATCCTTAGACGCACAGCTTGGGCCCCCTTACCCGAGATCTGCCGGTTTTGACACCGACACTGATCAATACAATTCTAGCATGAATAATAAACCTTTATCATGAATAAGGAAATATAAATTAACAGCTTTATTATTGCCTCTAGGGCATATTTCCTTCATATGCCCATGATCATTTATCATTGAAATGAGGCAAAAGCTTTGCACCTTTGCCTATTCATTAATTTGGAAGAATGATGTTTGATTAATCCTGAAAAACTAGGCTCAAACCACAGTTACAACCATACATATTCCACCTAAGTTAAATCAAGGACATCACCAACTAGCACAATCACGAAAACAAAAACTTGACGCATCGACGGATGCAAAGAGCCCATACAATCTACCCACAACATATGCAAACAAAAGCGACATATCGATTTTGATGATGAGATCCGAAGAAAAGATGGGCAAAGCTTACATCAGTCTAATCTGTTGCTATCCATCTGTTTGTCATAACGTTAGTTTCATGACCTAGGCAACACCATGATAACTTTGAGTATACCTTGACACAACAAGACAGAGCGCTAGGACCTGTCGTACGTGCCATAGAGATGACTACAAAGCATTTGCCGCGATCGAAACATCGCACATCACCACCATCATTGCCACACAGGCCACCACACAATCGCTACGTGGCCTTCTGCCAACCACGATGTCACACGGATCTAGCACAAAGTAATGCATGAACAGATGGATTTCTACTAAGATGATGCTCCAAGGAGATGAAATATAAGGTGCTCCCATGATATGACCACCGGGTGGATCTAAAATCAGAAAATTATGGACGTAGTTTCTGTATATGCGCGTAATTACATGAATTTTAGGGGTTTTCACAAATTTGCGAGAGCTCCTCAGATTCCCTAGGAGCATGTTGTAGAGCATGGGAGGAAGGCTCCCGCACAAGAACCTGCTATTTCCCCTCCATGGATGTAGCGACGTGAGACACGTCACTATCATGCGTTTTGGCAAGCCGGATCCAAGGCTTTCACCCAAGAAACATGCATCCAGTTTAAGAGAGATATGGATCTCCAAGAGGATGCCTACGAGAAAGAAACATCATCCTGGGGCACTGACATTGCCGGCTCTGGAAGCAGTGGGGTAGAGCTTTCACCTGCGGGGAATCTCATATTTATGGCATGGGCTATATCATCAGGACAGGTACAAAACCTTTGTTTCTTGAATACGCAAAGCTTGTGTATCTTTCCATTGATAGAAGAAGAAAGAGTGAGCACCAGGGATGGTACAACACATGACATGAACACAAGAAGGTGTGGACATGGTGCCCGGAGTAGAAATACATGGGATGCTTGGCCAAATCAGAGGAAATAACATGGAATGCTTGGCCAACACCTCGCCTAGCCCTAAGAAGCAACCCAAACCAAACCAACATAACCAACGTCTCCAATTCCATCAACGAGGACGCCATGAGCGAACAAGACAATGCCTTCACGAAGAGGAGCTACGTCGAGACATCGTCGCTGTCTAGTTTGAATAATCGGACCTAGGATTTCCCCTCATGCTCGAAGGGGGCACATATGAAGGCCATGGCAACGCCTCTAGTAAAGGGTATGACACCTGCAGGTGTGGCTGCTGCCAGCAACGGCAAGTCGACCAGGGATTTCGCCCTGGCCTTAGTCTGACCAATCCAAGCCACCGGGGTAGACTTCGGAGAAGAGGAAGTCGAGACACAGGCCGGAACCACCATTGCATGAAGGGGAGCAATGTCCACTGTCAAAGGAGACATCATCCACTATCGGATGCGCAACTACATATCTAGCGGGAGAACATGCGAGGCACATAGGTGGATGGGGTTGGGTGGGGAGAGAAAGGACGCAGGGGATGCATGGGAGGTCAGTGACGCAGCTCCTGGGATATGAGTCCGAATCTGGAGAGGAACGCAGATCTGGGCCGCCAGGGCCAGAGTTGCCGGCATGTCGACAAGCTAAAGGAACTGGAAGGAGATGTAGCTCCTAGGGCACGCCAGGGCCAAAGCCACGCCAACGTGGGCGCGGGCCGACCATGGAGATAGTAGAGGCGCAGGTCCATGGTCGCTGGAGCTGGAGCACACTTGCGAGGGGGAGCAGGACACCAAGGGGAACATGTGCGCCTGCCGTGCCTCCTAGTCAACGTGCTCCAAGAGATAGTTGCCACCGGACAACCACCGAAGCAACCCTTGGACACCTCCATTGACGCCATAACTATAGCTTGAGGAAGGGGTGGAGGGTGGACACACATCCACACCAGCAGAGTCATGACTTCATCCACATGCAGGGAGGGGGAAGGTCATAGAGGAGAGCATCCATGGCCAAAGCCAGGCCACGGTGCCTACCAGGCTAGAAGGTGGGGGCAGTAACTGTGAGGCACCCACACCACGTGAGAGCGGATCTCGGTGGAGGGAGGAGGGGGAGGGGCAACATGCAGGGGAGTCGAAAATCACCCCGCTGCCACCATCCCAGGGCCAGGTGCGGTGTTGCCTGCCACCTCTCCCGCGGCGACGTGGGAGTGAGCCAAGGGAGGGGCTCCCATGTCGCCGATGGGGGTGACGTGGGAGTCATTCAGGATACCACTGCAGAACTACTAGGTACAAAATTACCAAACCCCTTGTCAAAAGTAATATGTATTTGCCAACCCAGTTGCCACCGGCACCAGACACCTAGGAGCATCTAGCTACAACCATACATTACACACCCGACACCCTATATGTCCGCGGACGCACCCGGACATGTCTACAGACAGTGACACGTCAATCCTCAAATCGCCACATCCACAGTCATGTATCTCATATATGTGACCCTATATCTATACTAAGTATACATCATGAAACTAAACTACGTAGATCATCAACGAAACAGACGGACATTCAACGAGCGGACATAGAAATCGATAGCAAACGAACATAGAAATACACATAATCCATGTAGTCATCAACCAAAAGAGCACCACAAGTTCAGCCGATGGACATAATATTAATAAAAACATAAATAAACACGGAGAGAGGGTCGAGCTTCTTCACCACTTCTTCGCAGACCCTTTGCCCTTACAGTCATCACTGAAACTATAGGCATCCGGGTAGGCGTCAGCGATAGGAGGTGGGTCATTGGTGTCGTTAGTGATGTTGGAGGAGGAGGAGGAGGAGTTGATGAAGCCGACCATCCTCCGGACTGTGCGGTCCTGCTGCCTCTTGAGCATCGTCGTTCTCGCGGCCTCTGCCGCCCTCTCCACCGCCTTGCACGCTGACTGCTCCAGACCTAGCCGGAGCACCTTCACATTTTTCTGACGGAGCCGGCGGGCGTCCCTCTCCACTGTCGTAAGTGAGCGGCCGTAGACCCAGGCGAGGAGCCCTCGTCCTCATGGGGCACCACTAGCTACTCACGACAGCGGCGGGAGGACTGTGCGATCGCCTCCTCCGCTGCCCTCTCCCTAGCTCGCTGCTTCTCGCGGCAGGTGGCATGCCCCTCGGATTCGGGCGTGCGGGTCCATGGTCCGGTAGAACAGGCACTAACGTCCACTGCTACCCTTGAGCAGCAGCAACTGAAGGGTTAGGAGGGCGGCAGGCGATCAGCATAGAGCAGGTGCATCACACAGAGATGTGTCTGGTGCGTGACGGGCCTGCTCAGAGCCGGAGCTACCGCATGTGTCCACCCGTGAGCACTGCAGTGCGTGCAAAGGGCCATCTCATCATCGTCGTTCTCCACATCGTGGAAGAAGGCATCCCAATCGTCGCTGGGTCTGTCACCTCCGTCTTTGTCGGAGCTGGACATGCATGGTAGACGGAGAGGAGGAGATCGAATGGGGATTGGGAGCAGAAGAGACAGAGGTGGAGCGAGAGTAAAGTGAGTTAGGGTTTGCTTCATGTGGGAATTTAGTGTGGACAAAGCGGTGTCGGGGTGGGACAACATGTGCCGGACTGACGTGACAGACGAGCCCGGACGAGCATAGGCCCCCCATGTCTGTCTCAAATTTGAACTGGATATGAGGGATGCAAGACAATCTGAACGTTTGGCGGCAAAATTTCGTGTTTTGACCCTTTTCCGATAGAAATTCAGGATCTGACCCCGGTTTGAAATTTTTATGGGATTTGACCCTTTTGCATGCCGCTAGGGCCTCTGGCGGTAGGGTTATACAGCCTACTGCTAGGAGCCCTGGCGGTAGGGTGCGACGGAGGGGGACGGCGGCCGTTTGCCTGTGCTGACGTGGATAAGTATCCTACCGCCGCCCCACCTGGCGGTAGGATGTCTAACCCTGCCGCCAGGGCCCCTGGCGCTAGGGTGTGGCTTGGTTTTGCCGTGCAAACCTACTGTAACGAAATATGCAGGGGCCCTGGCGGTAGGTTCACCCTACCGCCACGGGGGCGGCGGTAGGCTGTGTGACCCTACCACCAGAGGCCCTGGCGGTAGGGTCCTATGCTTTATTGGTTTAAGTTGATTTGCTTGCTTCTTTTCAAATTCAATATGACAGCAATATCACAACAAGTTTCACAAAAATGACACAGATCTTAAACAATTAAACTTGGGCATCACATACACATTAACAAAACTTGAAGTGCATAGAACATTTCAAACAAACTTCAACTAATTAGTAAACGGAGTTCCACATAGTTTCACAAATAGCAAACACATAGATCCACAAATAGGAAACACATAGTTCCACGTAGTTTCACAACCACTAGACAAGTTCAACCAAACGAAGTTCAACCAGATAGCAAACACATAGACAACCCAACTACAAGAGCCAACTATCGAAGAGCATAATCACTTGCTCCTTCCTCTCTTGGAGGTACGGTCCTCGTTACTCTTTGAACGAAGCTCTTCAGTCTTCTTCTTGGGCCGTCGAGGAACCGGTCTTTGGAAAGGGTCCGGACTCAGCAAATCCTTCTTCTTCGGATTCCTCTTCGGCGGCAGCTGAGATGCTTGAGATGATTGAGTTGTTGGAGGTCCATAATCTTCATCGTACTCATCCTCCCCATTGCTCTCATCCCCCTCCTCCTCCATTTCTTCATATGTGGCCTCCTCCTCCTCCTCTTCCTCCTCCTCCTCATCCTCAACCAACCTAGACGACGAGGGAGCATGGCTCAATGAGGCGATGTGACCCTGTATGGCTACAGGCTGATAAGCTTCAACCGACCCGGCTCCAGCACACCCAAGCAGCCCTACCAGCATGCGACAACGCTTCACGAACTTCTGCACTCACAATGAAACAAGGGCATAATAAGTATCATGTTTATGATTTCAAGTGAAGAAGAGATGCATCTGTTCCGAGGAGGCTGAAATTGTACCTTCATTGTCCCCCTCATTTTGTTCTCAGATTGGACGGTCCCGGGGGCATCACCTAGTGCATCTGAGGCATCAAAGATGCATCTGTTCAGCTCACCAGACTGCAACGGCATAAGTCAGTCACGTTGACGAATACAATAATTTAAATATAACCTCTTGGTTCAAACTTACCACTCTGTTGATAAGGGGGGCAAACGCCCTAAATCCACTGTGCATGTCTCGGATGCCGTTCTGGTAGGCCTCTTCCTCGGGGTCATCCTTATCCAGCTCCGCGATGTCTTCCACCGTCCATCGAGGCCTGAGACAAAGACGATGCTTCTGGCCATCATCGTATCACTTCATGTGTCGGTTCAGGTAAGCATCCCAGTCAGTCACCCTCCTCTCCCCGTCTTTCCGGTACCTCCATCGGTTCCACTCCGTCACATGTTTTTTATGATGCTCTCCCCAGTCTGTGATCGACTGATTCTTCTGCCCACTCATCCTGCAAGGCATTAGCAACAAGAAAGATCATAACAAAGTCGAACGCAATGAATTCATGGGCACGAAGAACAAGTGCGGGCACTCACAAGTTGAGCGCGTGGCCGCCGGTATCGGTGGACTGGCCCGGTGGGGTATGTTGAAAAATCCCAAACTGCGTGGCCACACGTTGTGGCAAGTGCCACTCGACGGCGTACACACAGATCATGGGCACGATGCACCGCCAGAGACCATGCTCCTCATCGCACATCACGTTCAAATCAAAGTCCCACTCTCGGTCATGATATGGCCACCAGGTTACCTATTACATATACGGTGGTAAGTTGCCACTCTCGGTCAAAAGTGGAATCAAAGAGAAATGTGTTTAGCGAGTTCATATACCTACGAATGCGTCAAAGCGTCCAACTCATTGGTGTAGGTCTTGTACGAAGTCTTATTTAGGCTCATGTAGAGTTTGAAAATGTCCCACTCGTAAGCTATGGTGGGGTGTCGAGCCTCGTCGCCGTCTTTGCTATAGGCACCCTATGGGCGTCTTGGCAGCTTCTCAGGACGCCCCACCGGCAGCTGCTCCCACATCCAAATGGAGAAGGCCCAGACAAAGCCACCCATATTGGACTTGTCTCCCGTCCTCTGCGTTGCGTCGTCAAGCTGCAAAAAATCAAATGAGAGTGAGATATAACAAAATGGCATGGACATACTTTCGTAGGTAGGCAATTAGATAATCTCTTACCGAACGGTATAGGTAGGCGAGAGACGCGGTCCCCCAACTGTACCCTGCATCCCAGTCGGCTAGGAATAACAGATAGGACCAGTTGACAGAGTTCCCGGATGCGTCTGGAAACACGACCTCCGTGAGAAGATACCATAGGTAGGCCCTCGCGTACCACTCCACAGTCGTCTCATCGGCGTCTTCGGGGCATGTCTTCCGGTGCTCCAAGAGCCATGACAACGGCACACCGGATGTACGGTTACCCTTAGCATCGGCGCAGCCGCCGATGAGGGTGGTAACCCTCTCCTGCCAGTTGGTCCTCTCCACTCGCCCGGTCAGTCCATGACCATCGAGCGGCATTGCAGTAATCATCGACCAATCCTCGAGGGTCACCGTCATCTCCTCGCATGGGAGATGGAAAGAATGGGTCTCCGGTCGCCACCGGTCAATCAGAGCTGTCAGAGCTGCGTGGACAAAAACATCGTAAGCACATCATATCAAAATCATATCACCATGCATCATATCACAAAAAAAATCAAATCATATCACCATGCATCATATCACCATGCATCATGTCACCATGATGGATCAAATCATATCAACATTACTCATATAAAAAAATTCCTTCCCCTCTTTAATCATATCAACATGCATCATATCACAAAAAAAATCATCCAACAATAATCTTCAATGTATTATCTCCAAACAACATCTTCATATCATCATATCAACATGCATCATCAGTCCAACATGCATCATATCATCATATTTTTAAACAAAAAAATCCTCCAACATGCATCGTATCATCATATTTGTAAACAAAGAAAATCCTCCAACATCTTCATATCATCATATCAACATGCATCATCACCCTACAATCAATTCCTCCCACATGCATTACATCATAATTTTTTTAATAAAAAATATTAGGAACTAGGGTTCATCTTCACACTAACATATGAACTATTGATTAGAGTTCATATTCATTACCACTACTTAGTAAAGAACTAAGAATTAGAACTAGAATCAAGCTAAAACAATTTTAGGCAAAAAAATCCAATCTAAGTTCAAAAAAGTGAGGGATTTGAAGCAAATAATGCGTCGAAACGAAAGCAAGTTTGCAAAAACTAATTGGAGGGATCGGAGGAGCTTACGATTCTCTCTTTGGGGCCATCTTGATCCGCCAAAACAGTGAAGAATCGGTGAAGATCCGAGGGGGGGAGTGGAGGAGATGAGAGAGGGAAAGAGGGGCGACTT
>NC_041385.1:637811859-637833821 GCF_002162155.2 Triticum dicoccoides | reverse complement strand
AGGGCCTCTGGCGGTAGGGTTATACAGCCTACCGTCAGGGCAAATTACCAAAGGCCCTGGAGATAGGCAAAAGGGTCAAATCCCCAAAAAAATTCAAACCGGGGTCAGATCCTGAATTTCTATCCGAAATGGGTCAAAACACGAAATTTGGCCATGTTTGGCGCCGGTTTGAAGCGCCCGGCTGGATCGGCTATTGCTCCGACCCTTCTACGGCGCTGACGCCTTTCCTTTTTTTCCGCTTCCCCCGTTCCCTTCGACATCACAGCAACATCATCAGTTTCGTCAGGCACATCACTGCTTGGCCCCGGAGGTGTGACAGTGCGTCACGCCCGCCGCACCTCCAGATATATTGGCGGCAGCTCCGCGCATGCGTCATTCGTGCTCGGCTCGGTCCCAACGGCATGGCGTCCCGCGGCCCGTTCGGCCCCGCAGTTTCAGTCTGGTAATTTGCCATTCTTTTTGTCGAACAGGCGACCTTGCTGTCCGCCTGTCCCGGAGTCGTGACTAGCAACGCCACCTTTCTTTCTCCGATCACCTCCGTTCTGTGGAGGAGTAGCGTCGATCGAGCAGACGAAGGCTGCTCCAAGCCTCCAAGGGATGAATGAAAGCCATGCACTAGACAAAACCAGAATGAGTAAAACAAGCTATCTGTCCATCAAGGCACCAGCAAGCATTCAGCGACGGTAAAGTTTCTGTTGTTCGCATCCAGAATCACAATTCCCCCTAAAATAAGAACCACAAATCGACAATTAATTAACGGAATTGACGCCTCTAGCCTGCTACGAGTTCTGACTTCTGGCTACTAGTACATATACATCTTCTAAAAAGCTACTACAGGTGCAACGTACATACACTTGGAATCACATCATTCAGTCACGGACATCATAGCATCCAACACTAAAGCTACGAGCGAAGGGCAAGGACGTTACATGCTCTACTCGCGAGAGCTGTGCGTCCAGCCTCCGACCTGCCCTCCGTCTTCTTCAACCTGGAAATGGGCATCGAGGGTGAGTCACGAGAAATCAATGGAGGCCAGTCACCGTACGAAATCATGCTTGCATCTCTTCTCTTAGTCTTTAGTCTTTACCTTGGTGGCGGTGAACGTGAGGCCTACTCTGATCTCGCCGTGGTATGAGTTATCAGCGGACACAACGCTGTACTTTGCCGCGTTCAGCTGCGACGCGCCGCTCTCCATGCCGGTGCTGATCAGATCGGTCACGTTGATCCTGCATCGCAGATGGTTTCGAGGTTTAGATAGCATGAACTAGGAACTAAGAAAAAACACAACAACAATGTGCCGGATCTCGGAAAATATGAAAAAAAAATTCAAGTGTTTCCCTTATAAGAATGATGAAAGAGAGTTGAAAGAGATAGAAAGTGACTGCATTTGACTTGTTGAAATGAAAATAAATTACAGGTATGAGCTCATGATGGGGTGCATAGTGTTGCATTCCACATAGGAATTTGACAATTCTAGCCTTATGATTCAAAAAGTCATTACAGAAAGAAGAAAAAATCATAATTATTTTCATGAAGATCCTACACAACTAGGAGGTGAGGAGCACTCACGTCGCTTGGCCGAGGAAGTCGTCGCTGGAGAAGTTGTCGTGGTCCATGATCCGGAGGAAGAGCTTGTGCTGCCCGTTGGCCGCAGAGGAGTTGATCTGGAACCGGAACACCTCGTTCCAGCTCGGGTTCCTCCCCTCATCTGCATCATTTTACAGCACACGGTGAGTCACAGCCTCGCAGGGAACGGATGGCTCTTGGATCTATTTTGCCAGAGTCAACGGCCGTTCGTTGCTCCGTTCCGACATCCAACCAGGAGTATCATCATTTGCAGCAACAAAAATCATGAAGAGGAAAACAAAACCAGAGAGCTGACCTCTGGAGGTGCTGCTCTTGCGCTCCTGGCTCCGGTATTGCACGATTACATACGGGTCGATCTTCCCTGCACGCACATACAGGTCAACACAAAGATCAATCAGTCTCCACCCACAATGGAACGCAAGAGCGGAGCAAATCGAAGCCAAGCAAACCAAGAAGGTACCACACCACCAGTTCCTTCTTACAATTCGACAAGGAGGGGGTACTCACCTAGGAAATCGCTGCCGAAGAGGCCCTTGGCGTCGACGAGATGCACCTCCAGCACGCCCCTGCCCATCGCCTCCGGATCTAGCAGGAGACCTGAACAAGCACCTCCTCTGTCCTTTGCCTTGTGACAGGCCGCTCTGGCCTCTCCTTGTTTCCTCCGGGTCTTGCTCTGATGAGGTCGCGTTTGGAAGCAAGATACCGCTGCCGCCTCCTACCTGCCTACCGTATGTATTTGTACGCATTCGCTGCCTTGGCTGGCCGCTCGAGCATAGGCAGGCAGGTCAAAGCTCTGCAGCGGTCGCCAGCGTGAGAAAGGGATGCCTGCCGGTGGAGAAAGCTCCTGTTTGGACCGGACCGGTTCACGGCTCTTCCCACGCTTCCTCTCTCCTTCACTTCCCACACCCACACGGAAAGAAGGTGGAGCCATCTCCGTTTCTTTTATCCCACCAACGCAACTGGTCATTCTTTTTTCTGCACCAGTAGTTCTGTCTGCAGCGCCCTGCTCTTACACCTTTGATCGACGTCTTCCTGGAAACAAGGCTATTACCAACGTTTTCCTCCCTAGGAAACGGCGCTAACTATAGGTGCCAGTCATGTTAGTTGGCCACTCGCCAGCATAGTGGAACTAGTCATCGCTAGCACGAACATGGTTTGATTCCTCCCAGTCCCAGTTCAGGACTAACAATTAATCGTGCCGATTGGATGGTTCGCTCTGGATTCCCATCTGCGGCTTGTGCCACCATGATGGTCGACAGCGACGCGTATCTGCTGGGAGTCTAGATGCCTGCCAAAGTCAAACTCTAGCGCGTTTTGGAAATTGTTGGCTGACGGACGTCCATGAAACATCCCGACGCGATGAGATGGAAAGAAGAAGTAATCTAGTTCGTGGACTGCGACGGGAGATGAGGAGGAGACCCGGTTTCTCAAGTCTGGGTCATGGTCACGTTTTTTAGGTTCTAGATTGATTGATTTATACTTGCCTCTGACCTCGGCCTGAATGCTGTCATTACGTAAGGTTGATGGCACGGCTGAAAGCGATTTGTTGGCATCAAACATACATACACGGGGGGCAATTGAAATTCAAATGAATGGCAAAAGTGTACTATTCAAACAGGTAGTGATGTCAATCGAAAAGTCATGCGAGTTTCGTGTAGGCTAACACTCGCAAGATATTTAAACGTGGATGCTGCTTCACAAGCTGCTTCATCGGATTACTGATTTTTCTTCTCTGACAAGACGACTACTTGTTGCTACTAACTATATAGAGAAGGTACCGTCAAGAGTTATGTTACTTCACCTGGTTTAAGCAAGAACTTTAGAAAAGGCATCAGGTAACAGAGTTTTCGAATATACACATCCATGCCAAAACAAGCAAACATAAGCATGCATCACCGTAAAGATAAGATGGTCAATACGACATGACAGTGCACTCGAATTTGAACAAGATGGTCGAACAGTCTTATAAAGATAATAAGCAGACTTCACTCCTACAAGCAACTGCGTCCATCTCAAAAACAACTAAGCAGAAGCAGACTTCACGGTGGCAGACTTGATGATGTCCACAAACTCAGGCTGCACAAACATACAAAAAAGTAAAGGTCATGATCCATAACCTTAGCCAATTGAGCTTTGACATAATGTCCTATATTGACTTCATTTGAATAAAATGTCACGTGTAGTTAATTATTTATTAGGAATACGGATTAAGACCTTCAGTGAAGCGCCGCCAACAAGGAACCCATCAAGATCAGGTTGAGCCGCAAGCTCTTTGCAGTTTGCCCCATTTACAGAGCCTGGAAAGACATTCGAGGAGAACGTAAAGGGTGAGGTCCAGTTTACAGCAGTACGAGGTAGAATGGAATATTGTACGAAGAAATCGGCATTCCAGTGAAATTCAGTTCATGATTCACTGTCAGTTTCGCAGCAGAATGTAAATCTATTGCAGGCAGTAGTACCTCCATAGATAATCCTGGTAGATTCAGCAACTGCAGGACCAACATTAGCTTGGAGCCACTTCCTCAGACCATCATGAACCTAGTACCATTGGAACAAAATGTCTTGTAGAAACAGCAACCTGTGAAAATAAGTGCTTATTGCTCTTATTGAAGACAGTATATCTCCTGTGCTTGAGCAGGGGAAGCAACCTTGCCGGTTCCAATGGCCCAAACTGGTTCATATGTTAGCACAACGTTTGTCCAGTCTGATATTTTCTCTGAAAAAATAAGACGAAAACAAAAGTGAAACAGACGAAAGGTAAGAATCCCTCCATTTCAATTTATTGCACAAAATGCACAGTACAGCTAAGCTATAGATGGATTCAATAAATATTTATTCCTTGGGTATACTAATAAAGTTCAGAAGTATAGTTTACTATCTGTTTGCTTGCATGACCTAGCCTAGTTCGCTATTGCAGCAGTGGAGATCATTGACTAAGGAGGAAGATCGGGATGCCCTGGATCTGCTCATCGACAAAATTCGGGCTTCGGCATCCCTCATCTCCGGGCAGGATCCCGTCGTCTAATCTTGGTGTTGCTGTTGGCGGATTTTAGGTTTCTCCCTCCCGGCCTGCGCGCCGTGTTTGGCAGGATGCCTGTATTCCCTCTTTTTGCTGGTCTCAAACTATTTGCTCGGTGCACTGTTTAAGTTGTTCCGCTAGCTGGTCTCGTTCCTGTTTGTTGTCATGACGCTGCCGTGTGGCTTTATTTATAAAGTCGGGCTCTGGCCTTTTCTCTAAAAAAAAAAAGTTCAAGTTATAGATCCAGTGCTAATTTACTACAGCATTAGCATTTATGAATACCGCACATAAACAGCAAATAGTTTTCAGACTTCTATCAAGGTATTCTGTTGCCTAATATGCTGTACTAATCTTCAAGGGAAGAGGTTACAAGGATATACTGTATATATATATTACAATTTTGGCTATTTTAATATTAAGGTAATAAAACAATGGAAGAGGATTTGCACAATGAAGCATATATGTCATTAGTAGGAATTAATCAGCCATCTTTTTTTTTGATAATTAGGAATAATGTCCAAATCATTTCTGTATTCCATGACCAAAACAACATATGCAACAGTTATGGGCCTCATAGGCCTAGATATGATATGGGCCTAAGGCCATACATATATACTAGATTAATACTCTGAAGTCTCAACACATTTCTCAAAACAAAAATTCTTAACACAGATGGTAAGCAAAGCACCATATCCATTTTCCATGAACTGGTGATAGAAGTTATCAATGTATCAAAATCTCCTTGAATATCAGTGAGTAAAAGTTACCTGCAATAGCTTTAGTCTGAGCAGCAACGACTTCCATTGTCGTCCCTGCTTCTCTCTGTTCAAGGGTTTCACCAATGCAAGCAATTACCTTGAGTCCTTGGGCGAGTGCGTAAGCCACTTTATCAGCAACAAACTGTCATGAAATAATAAAGCTGTTACTAAAACAATACTAAAGGACTTCTGATGAAGTACAAAATAAAATGAAAACAATGGTTCAGACATCTTGATTGAGAACTAATTGCAAAAAAGGTTCAGAAACTGGTTATATTTGACAAACTTGCTGGCTTCATGTTAAAAACTTTTATCAATTGGTCAGGGCCAATTTTCCCTGGACTAAATGCAATTTCACAATGTTAGACAAATGGTGAAAATAAAATCAAAACCCATCTGGTCTGGCCTAGTTTTGCCTCGAAAGGAAGGGGATTGGCATCTGGCAAGTAGTTCTCCAAACATAAAACACGGAATTTCATATAAATTAATTTGACGAAAATTCCCGGCCTACCTACTGGTAACCAAAGAAACTGGACATCAAAGACAACTGATCAACCAAGTAATATTAGTTGAAAAAACAAGGTAGAATTAAAAAGCACTCACATCACTTGATTCATTCAACAGTGCTCTCCTCTCAGAGTGCCCCAAAATGACCCAAGGCACCTGCAGGTTCACCAGCATCTCAGCACTGCAATGAAAAGATGACATACGTACGTCAGAGACTTGGCACGCACAGAGAAGTTTTCTCATTCACAGTTCCAATACTGTGTAACTTTATCTAGAAAGCAGCACGAAATTATATTTCCCCGAAGTAAACCTACTCACTGGCAACTCTAACGTGACATACGCAACACTGAAAGTGGAAATTTGGGCGCTCCCAAACCCTTAGATTCGGCCACATCCGCCCCCATTGCGGAATCGAACAAAAGGGGAAGCGAAGGGGGGCAGAGCTAAAAGAGGCGCTTCACCTGATCTCGCCGGTGAAGGCGCCGCCCTTGCGCACCCAGCAGTTCTGCGCGGCGACGGCGAAGTCGGGTCGCAGCAGCCCCGTGGCCTGCTGCAGGAACACGAACGGCGGGCTCACCACCACCTCTGCATCCAAAACCAAACACTGCAACACATCAGCAGCTCAGCACACCAAATCGAGCCGACCCCGAAGGGAAACAGAGCCCTCGACGGAAACAACGGTCCGCAGTGCAGGCGGCGCTCACCGACGGCGTCCTCGGAGGGCACCTCGGCCTCGTTGAGGACGGTGACGATCTTCTTCACGTCGTCTCCGGTCCCGTTCTGCAAGTGCCGCGGGAGACGCCATTATTACAGATCAAAACCTTCAAGCTTGAGACGAAACGGGTGGTGGGCGGGGCGGGTGGGAGAGCTTACGCATTTCCAGTTGCCGCCGACGAAGAACTTCCTGGGAGCCATTGGTCGGGCCGGGCGGCGGATCAGAGGGAGGGAGGCTGTGGTTTTCACTTTTTTTTGGTGTGCGCGATGCGCCTGAGGTTTGAGACGGGCGGTTATATGGGGAGGGCGGAGGAGGGCAAACCGGCGGAGGAAACAGGCGGCTCGCCTTCTTGGGGCGGAAGAAAGAGGAAGGGGCATCCCTCCCTTCGATGCTGCGGGCGCCGCCGCACCTTGTCACATTTGGCCACAACTTACCTTATTGCATCAAATTAGGTACTTCCTCTGTCCCAAAATATGTGTCTTAACTTTATACTAGTTTTAGTATAAAATTATACTAAACTTGAGATAGTTACTTTGGGACGGAGGGAGTATGTGTTTGGTTCTAGCCACAACTAAGGCAAGAATATTTTTATGAATAGTGAACCCTGCATGTCATAAACAGAAAAAGTGTGGCAAGATTCCTTTAGGCAAAGCAAAATGTGGCTAACAATTTGAGCAACTCAAGTTAGGTAAGTGTGACAATATATGGCAAAGATAGTCACAACCCAAACAACCCTATGTTTTCTGCTCTTTTCCGAAGGCAGAGGAGCCAACTGCTTGGGCTCAAACACAAGCTGCGGGAAAATTACACGAATCATCCTCGAATTAATTTTTTTTGCGAAAAAGCCCATAGATCTATGGGAAACGTTCTATTTAGACCGACTGATCCCATAGATTTCGTAAATCGCGTCCATCGCTTTCCACATGACATGCGGCCCACATCTCCCTCTCCAGAAGAGTCACGGTCCCTCCCATCTCCCCTGATTTCTGTTTCCTTCCCCGTCTCTCTCTCTCTCTCTCTCTCTCGTCAACGGCGACCACTGCCGTACAAGCTGCTACTCGCCATGTTCGGCGGTAGGCCGCCGACAGCTGCCTCAACCATGCCACCACCGCCTCCGCTACTGCTGCAACCAACTTTGTCTTTCTTTCCTCCCAGCTTCTCTCCTCCCTAGATGCAAGAACACCACCAGCATCCAACATGTGTGGAGGTTCCAACGGCTCCAACCGTGGATCTCCGGGGGCGGGTTGCTTCCATGCAACGGACAAGTTGCAACACCCCTGTGGATCTCGTCCCCGGCGGAGCTTCAATGAAACGCCCCTGCTACTGCAACCCGGATCTCGCCGGCAGAGGAGCTGCAATGTAACGCTCGTTGTGCTGCGACTAGGGTCTCGCCGTCGGCGGAGCTGCATAGCAATACACATAGTGTTGTGACCTAGGTGTTGCCGCCGGATCTCGTCGGCGGCATCAAGGGTCGCTACATCGCAACTCTGGCGACCGCTCCATCATAGCTCCGGCACCACAGCATCGCAGCTCCGGCGACGTCGGTGACCGCTACATCACAGCTCCGACAGCGTCGACGATCGTTGCATCGCAGCTCCGGCGGTGTCGACGGCCGATGCATCACAACGCCGGCAGTGTTGACGACCGTTGCATCGCAGCTCCGGTGGCGTCGACGACTGCTGCATCGAAGCTCTGGCGACCATCGTATCACAGCTCTGGCACCAGTAAATTGCAGCTCTAGCGGCGTCGACAACCGCTGCATCGAAGCTCCGGTGGCGTCGATGACTGCTGCATCGTAGCTCTGGCACCACTACATGCAGCTCCGGTGGCGTCGCTGCATCGCTGCTCCGACGACTGCGGCATCACAGCTCCGGCACTACTGCATTGCAGCTATGATGAGATCGCAGCTGCTGCCTCCATGCTGTTGGGTGTGCTTGGAGGGCGACCATGGGTGTTGGATGGTGGTTCCTGTACTGGTATGCATCGAGGCGAATTCCGATCCACGGGACACAAAACGAACAACTATCATATGCACCATCGGACGGTTATCAAGGCGGCTTATAGCTGCGAGCTATCAGCCGGCTTACGCCTAGCATCCCTCAATAATATGCTCTAGTAATTGTTAGAGGGCTTTTATAATTAATTTAATATCAATAGGCCTAAAAGTGCCAAGTGATGGAAGGCAACTTGGGCCACCAAGGCCCAAGTAGGGTGTAACCCTAGGGGGCGATCTTTGACGATTCGGAGGGGGATTCCCGAAGAAAACGATGAACACAAGAGAGGGGAAACACTCAAATCAACGAGATCGGATTACACCTATGCTAAATCTATATACACAAAGAGGTGACACATGTCCAAATCCAACACAAGAAGATAGAAGAGGTAACTAGTTCATCCCAATCCTTGAAGGAGTTGAGGTCTTTAATCCTGGAGGATCTTCCCATGGGGTCTTGAATCCACTAGGGATCTTCTCAGATGGAGGTATTGAACTCCATGGGAGTGGTCTCTCTCTCTAAAGAGAAGAGTAGGTAGGAGCAAAGCTCACATACAAATATGCTATCATTTGCTAACCCTAGCTAGCTAGAGGAAGGGGGAGGAGTATATATAGGCTAGTCCATGAAGGGGTAAGTGAGAGGGGGAATACATGGGCCTCAGGCCCTGTCCATGCGCGTAGGCTAGCGCCGGATATCCGGGCTAGGGGACGGATGTCTGGGTCTTCGCGGGACGCCGTATGTCCGGGGCACTGGCCGGATGTCCGGCCCGAAGGTGGCCAAACTTCTGATGCATTCTATTGTCGATGCCAGATTTCCGGGGAAGGGCCGGATGTTCGGGTGGTGGCGAGGCGCCGGATGTCCGGGGTCATGCCAGAGCGCCGGATGTCCGACCGATAAAGCTTTTTTGATCGTCCGTTGGTGCAGCTGTTGGGCTGCTACACAGGCACCGGATGTCCGCCTCTGGCCCGGATGTCCGACCGATGTAGCTTCAGCAACATCGTCTTCTTCCGTCTCTGCTTCCGGACTTCCCTCGTGGATGATGTAGTTGTACACTTGCGCTTGCACTCCTCCTCGTCGTCTTTGGTGCTCCGCCAATACCTATGTATGCACACGAGTGGAGTGTCAAGTAGTATACCATCATCGAAGGGGTCAAGTGAGCACATGTAAAGGAGATGATTCACCTTTGGGTATGTGAAGTAGATGTCGCACGTGTCACTCGCCAAATGGGCTCTTGACATGGTGATGTCCGTAGGATGCTCCGCATCATCCCCCCCCCCCTCCTTGGGAAAGATCCGACCTCGGATCGAAAACCAAATCACCATGGGAAAGAGATGGCTTTGCCATGTAGAAGTGGACGTTCACCAAGTACTCATCATCTTCAAGCTTGAAATGGGCACTCTCCAATGGCGCACCGTCTTGTGGTTCCTTCAAAAGAAGCAAGAACAACAAACACTTGGAAAAACAAATGTGGTTAGCGTTAGTGAAAAACCAAGCATTCAAGAGGTGATTCACCCAACAAGTGTCGTCATCATGCAAAGCATATGGTGTGACAAAGGATTGTGACATGGCATCTAAGCATATCAAATGAGCACAAGCAAAGATATCTTGGGGACAAATATGCAATTCTGAGGTAGTGATGCAAATATGTGTGACAAGAGAATAAGCACCTACCTCAAATTTATAGCAAGCATTCACAAAGCGCTCAATGAAAGTTCTGTGTTAGGCATAGGAATCATTCACAACACCAAATAAAATGAAGTGTCTAAATCACATGGGTCAAGTGCAAGACAATCCAAGCATAATGTGCATATGGTGTAGTGAATATAGTGTGGCACTCAACGCAATACAAAGAGAAATTGTTCAACATGTGCGAGGCAATCAATACAAGCATGTAGAAATCAATGAGACATGGGCATATGTGAGGAAATGACATTGGTGCAACCAACCATATGATAGGAGAAAGAACTCAACAAGTTTGATGCAACACACAAGGCATATATATATCATGAGGCATGGAAATGTGAAAATGACAAGTCGAAGCAAGATCTCTAACATATGCGCAATCACGTAGTCCAAGATGACCAATAAGTCTCATGGTGCAAGCAACACAAGTAGTATGATCCGCAATATCCATGCTCAAGAAAGATGTCACATTGAAGGCGTGTCCTTGTGCATCCTTCACAATGCTAAAGTGGTAGGAAATGTGGTGTAGAAGCGATTGTGGTCGAATTATTGGGGAACGTTACATGGAAAACAAAAAATTTCTATGCACACACAAGATCTATCCATGGAGATGCATAGCTACGAGAGGGGGAGAGCATCTTCATACCCTTGAAGATCGCTAAGCGTAAGCGTTTATCAACACGGTTGATGTAGTCGTACACCTTCACAATCGATCCCGATCAAGTACAGAACATACAACACCTCCGTGTTCAGCACAGTTTAGTTTGATGACGTCCTCACCTTCTTGATCCAGCAAGATGGGCGAAGTAGTAGATGAGTTCCGGCAGCACGACGGCGTGGTGAAGGTGGTGGTGAAGAACAATCTCCGGGGCTTCACCAAGCACAATGGAAACTATGATGGAGGATAAACTAGAGGGTGCGGGGTTGCCAACACACGACTTGGTGAATCTTGATGTGTTCCGGGTGCTAGCCCTGCCCCTCTATTTATATGTTGAGCCCCGTGGTCGTATCTTGGAGAAATAGCCTCCTCAAAGTTGGTTTTGCCCGCAAGGCAAGAGTCCTTCTCGAACTCCAGGACCAGATGCCACAGCCCTCGGCATCTAGCCCAGACGCCATGGGCCTCGACTGTCGGGGTTATGATCCTGACAATGATTACTAGGGGTACACATAAGTGGCAGAGACTAGCTACGGCGTAGGTGTAAAAGTCGGTGTTTAACGAGTTCAGGCCCCTCACTCGGTGGAGGTAAAAGCCGTACATCTCATGCCCTGAGGCTTGCTTTGATTTGATGGGTATATTTACAGAGAGTGAACGTGCCCGACCAGGGGGAGGGGAGAAACTTATATTGAGTGCACTGCAACCCCATGTTCCCCACGCCGCCAGGGCAATTAATGCCATTGAATGAGCCATTTATTAGTTTAGTGAGCCTCTACTATAGCAGTTATAGGTAACGTTAGCTATAACTCTATTTAGTGGATCACTTAGGATTCTTCGACCGTTGCAGCTCCCATGATGCCTTCTTGTCATGCATGTCCAAGTTGTAGTTTGTCTGCCGAGTGACATGTGCTTGTCCGAGTGTTGTAGAGCCATCCGAGTGATCTTCCTGATGTATCATCCGAATGCTGACATGGTCCAAAGACCTACCTATGATGGTGATGGGCCCCTTGTTGGTCCCAAATGATGGGTCCTTGATCCTACCTGTAATAGGTGACCACATCATTAGACCCCGAATCGGTTGGGATTTTCTAGGACAAACAAACCAATCTTTCGGTTGGGTCCGAGTGCCACAGGGACACTCAAAATATGTTTTCGGACCATGTTTTGTTGTTCCTTGGACGAAAACACAACGGATTCTGAACTTTAGTTTTACCCAGATGACTGGGTGTTGCTGATCGGCGATAAAAAACCCGGTGGCATTCGTTTTGTCCCTCGGAGGAGATAGACTAGGGGCCCGAGTGAGGGCATGCCATGACAACTCGAGTGGCGACGCTGGCGCGTGGTCTGACTCTCCAGGGAGATGCCACTCCTTATCCCAGGGGAACTCCAACGCGGGCCTCCTACGAGTCCAGGTTTACGAGTCATGCACCTTGGAGCCTATCAAGAGGGCCAAGTGAACTCGCCGAGGGGCGTCAAGCTCGTCACATAATGATCCCTAAGAAGACTTCAGTCGGGTGTTTAACGTGGCCGAGTGCACGGATCCCTGCGAAGGGTGGTCAATCGGACTAATGTGCGCCCTTTAGGAAATAGATCGTTGGTAATCAATTGGATTGATTTGTCCCGGAAATCTGGAGATTTGAATTTGTGTGTTCGCGCGCTGAAGCGATAACATCGTGCGTTGGTGGGAAAGTGGGAGGCATGGCTCCTCGATTTGCGCTCATGATCCCCGCCACATGATGCACCTGTCCTCTGCAAAGCCTTGCCACATGGGTCATTGATCTAGGGATTCACGGTGAGAGATCCGTTTAGATATTTTGTCTGGTGATATAAAAGGTTTGGCGGCAGAGCTCTTGTTCTCAGGTCCCCTTTCTCTTCACCCGACTCCTCTGTTTCTCTCTTCCACCCGAGTGCACGGCCATGGCGAGCGACTCCAAGGCCAAGGCAGAGAAGGCAAAGAAGGCAGGAAAGGTTGCTTCCTCCAACTCGGGTGTGGCGGCCGGCGGTGCAGCGGGGGACTGGCTCCCATCGCGCGTCACCGCTCGGCGACTCTAGGAGCTAGCGGAAGTGAAGGAAATATGCCGTAGAGGCAATAATAAAGTTGTTATTTTATATTTCATTATTTCATGATAAATGTTTATTATTCATGCTAGAATTGTATTAACCGGAAACTTGATACATGTGTGAATACATAGACAAAATACTTTGTCCCTAGTAAGCCTCTACTAGACTAGCTCGTTAATCAAAGATGGTTAAGTTTCCTAACCATAGACATGTGTTGTCATTTGATGAATGGGATCACATCATTAGAGAATGATGTGATGGACAAGACCCATCCGTTAGCTTAGCATAATGATCATTCCATTTTATTGCTATTGCTTTCTTCATGTCAAATACATATTCCTCCGACTATGAGATTATGCAACTCCCGGATACCGGAGGAATGCCTTGTGTGCTATCAAACGTCACAACGTAACTAGGTGATTATAAAGATGCTCTACAGGTATCTCTGAAGGTGTTTGTTGGGTTGGCATAGATCGAGATTAGGATTTGTCACTCCGAGTATTGGAGAGGTATCTCTGGGCCCTCTCAGTAATGCACATCATAAGAAACCTTGCAAGCACAGTAACTAATGAGTTAGTTGCAGGATGATGCATTACAGAACGAGTAAAGAGACATGCCGGTAACGATATTGAACTTGGTATGAAGATACTGACGATCAAATCTCGGACAAGTAACATACCGATGACAAAAGGAATAACATATGTTGTTATAACGGTTCGACCGATAAAGATCTTCGTAGAATATGTGGGAGCCAATATGAGCATCCAGGTTCCGGTATTGGTTATTTACCGGAGAGGTGTCTCGGTCATGTCTACATAATTCTCGAACCCGTAGGGTCTGCACGCTTAACGTTCGATGACGATTTTGTATTATATGAGTTATATGATTTGGTGACCGACTGTTGTTCGCAGTCCCGGGTGAGATCACGGACATGAAAAGGAGTCTCTAAATGGCCGAGAGGTAAATATTTATATATAGGACGATAGTATTCGGACACTTGAAGTGTTCCGGGGGTACCGGGTACGTATCGGGTCACCGGAAAGGGGTTCCGGGCAACCCTCGCAAAGATATGGGCCTAATGGGCCAAGAAGGGAAATGCAGCAGCCAGCATGGGCTGCTGTGCTCCCCATATAGGCCGAACCTAGAAGGGAAGGAAAGAGGGGAAGAGAGAAAGTAAGGGGAGGGATTCGGCCTCACCCTTCCTTCCCTCCTCCCTCCTTCCTTACCCCTCCGGTAATTATGGTAAGGGGGCGAATAGGACTAGGGCCCCACACTACTAGGGAAAAGCCTATACATAGAATCTTACCAGCAGCGCTCTTCAAAATACCACACTACTGCTACTTAGCAGTAGCCCGTGTGACCGAAACGCGCTGCTGACTTGGAAATAGCAGTAGCGCGTGCACCGCATACAGCGCTACTGCTATAGTTGCCATGACCTCGCCCCCCCGCTAGCTATAGCAGTAGCGCACTTTACTATAGAGCGCTACTGCTATTCAGGTTAGCTGTAGCACGTTCGGGAAACGCGCTACAACTATCCCTACCTTATCCCCACGCGCACGACCGGCCCTCTCACTCACACTCTCACTCTCGCCCGCGTAAACCGTCGTCGTGCGTCGCCGCCACCGCCGCCTTCGTCCGTCCGCCGCTGAGGTACTCCCTCCTTCCGTCCCTCCTCCATCCTCCTCGCACATCCTCCCTCCTCCTGCGGCCGCCCCTCCCTCCTCCGCCGCCGCCCTCCTCCCTCCGCCTACGGCCGCCCCTCCTCCCTCCTCCGCCGGCAGCCCTCCTCCCACCGCCCTCGACCTCGCCGCCCCTAGCTACCTCTCCATCGCCCCCACCCCTGCCACTAGTTAGTACTAGATTTAGTAGTAGTAGATGTTAATTAAGGGTTAGCTAGTACTAGAAGTTGCTTAGTTAGTACTAGATTTTTAGTAGTAGTAGTGGTAGTTGAACTACTTTAGTTGTAGTTGAACTAGTTTAGTAAGTAAATTAATTAACTAGTTGAACTAGTTGAATTAACAGAACTAATCTATTTTTAGTAAGATAATTAATATAACTAGTTGAACTACTTTATTTTTAGAAAGAACTAGTTTTTTTTTCTATTTATAGTAAGTTTATATTTAGTAAGAACTAGTTGAATTAATAAAACTAGTTGAACATGTCATGTTTGTTGTTAGTGATAACTTATATGGTTTCAGGTGACCTCTGTCGTCCCCGTCACCGCCCCCCTCTGACATCCCCGCCGTCGTCCCAGTCACCGACCCCGTCCGACATTGAGGTGAGACCAGCCAAATATCCTTGTATATCTTGTGTTGTTGCTCAAATAGGATATGTGGTTGCCCAAGTGACCGTTCATGTTCAGTTTACATCTCCGAGTGGCCTATGTTTTGCCGGAGTGTTGATTAATTTCCGTTCCGGCAAATTTCAGGCGTTCGATATGTCCTTTTTTAGCAAAGGTCATGTCGGATTTTGTCGTGAATTCTGGCATGATTTGTGCTAGAATATGTACAAGTTTAATCTTTGAATTATGATTGCAGGAAATGTCGTACTCGGATGACGACGGTCTCCCGGGGGAGTGTAGCTGGTGCCACAACGATCGAGGTATGTGCGACAGGTTCGTTCGGCTGGACGAAGATCGGCGCTTCAGCATTAAGCTCGAGGAGACCTTCGATTGTGAAACGGTACACAACAACGACAAGTGTTTTTTCTCCATTAAGCATGACTTCAACTATTTCAACGTCTAATTTTCATATTTTACAATTCGACTAGCTTATCCCATGCCATGCAAGACGCTATGTCTTGGAGAGGATGGGTTTTGAAGACCATGAAAATTTCGAAACAAAGAAAATACACCTAAGGACCCATCATGATATGGATTTTGAAGTAAATTCGTGCAATGCTCAGAGCGTAACCCATTTTGGTTGCCAAAATTGGGAAGCACTTTGCAAAATGTATGGTTTTTATGAGGGTATGATTGTCACCATGGATCTTGGTGATCCTGACAGCGAGGAAGACAATATGGACATTTGGGTCCTTGTTGATACGCTTCCGATTGTACCGCTATGTGAGTTTCCCAAACATAGTTATTAACTAATTTATATTGTTTATTTCAAAATAGTTGATAGCTTATTTCCATTGATAGCTTATTTTGATTCTTCAAAGACTGTGCGGAAGATGGTAGATAAAACCCACTACACCGAAGGCACCCAATTAATGTATAAGGAGAAAAATCATCTGGTCGCATTTTGTACTCTTCTTGAGAATTACAATGACTATTATCGAACTCCTCCAAATTATGGTGAATACGTGCCACTAGTGCATGTGTTGAACAACGATAACTTCTCTGGAGATACCCTGGTAAGATTTTTTACTATTACGACATCCGTGCATCTTTTGCATACTTCTAAAACTAGTACATCATTGCTAACTACGAAGTTATTATTATGTTTTTCAACAGAAACTCCCGATGGATTGTGTGCCTCATCTGATGTCTCTGCATGGTCGCCTCTCAGTTCTGAACATACTGCCAGGTAAATCTACGGAGCTCACCTGTGCATATCGGATTTCTAAAACCCGTGAACACATGATCATCAGAGAATGGAAGAAATGTATGGACATTCGCAAGGAGGTTCTTGGAAGTAACATTCAGCGAAAGGCAAGAATTGGAGACAGGCTAATCTCCATTCTCCATAATGGAGAGTCAGGGGCTATCTTGTTTTTTGTTATTTTACCTTAGAAAATGTAGTAGGTCTTAATCGAATGTAATAGGTCCTATGAGGTACAATATGTTTATTATGTGGTAATGTGTTAGAGTTGATAATGATGATCTTGAGGAGGTGTTATGTGATGTCAATGATAAAAACGATGATATTGAGGAGGTGTTATATGACAATGATGTATTATGATGCTAAGTTGTTAATGATATGATGATGATGATGATATTATTATATCATTGGGTGAAAGAACCGCGGATTAGTTTCAAGTGGATGGACATCCACTTGAAACTAGTCCACGGTTCTTTCACCCCATGATGTAATAACTCATTATGATGTAAAAACAATCTCTAAATTCCTGTTGTATGAAAACTTGTGTAAAGGTGTATGAATACAACATGAAAAGATAAAGAAAAGAAATAAAATACTAAAAAATAGTAGTAGCGCGGCTAAGGAGAAGCGCTACTACTAGTTACCAGTAGCGATGTTCTGATGAAGCGCTGCTACTAAGTCAATTTAGCAGTAGCGTGGGCCAAGACGCGCTATTGCTAAGCATTAGCTGTAGCGCCTTATCAGTAGCGCTCCTGCCCGCGCTACTGATAGGCCCAAAACCCGCGCTGCTGCTAGGCTTTTCCCTAGTAGTGCCAAGTAGGATTCCTCCTACTTGGGCGCCCCCTTGGCTCCTCCCTCTCACTCCCACCTATATATATGAAGGGGGAGGCACCTAGAACACACACCAACGATTGTTAGCCGTGTGCGGCGCCCCCCTCCACAGTTTACACCCCAGTCATTTTCACGTAGTCCTTAGGCGAAGCCCTGCGCAGATAACTTCACCATCACCGTCACCACGCCGTCGTGCTGACGGAACTCATCTACTTCCTCGAAACTCTGTTGGATCAAGAGTTCGAGGGACGTCATCGAGCTGAATGTGTGCAGAACTCAGAGGTGTTGTACGTCCGGTACTTGATCACTTGGAACAAGAAGAAGTTCAACTACATCATCCATGTTGGCAAACGCTTACGCTTTTGGTCTACAAGGGTACATGGACACACTCTCGCCCTCTCATTGATATGCATCTCCTAGATAGATCTTGCGTGAGCATAGGAAACTTTTTGAAATTCCATGCTATATTTCACAACAGTGGTATCTGAGCCAGGTCTATGCGTAGATGATATGCACAAGTAGAACACAAAGAGTTGTGGGCGGTGATTGTCATACTGCTTACCACCAATTTCTTATTTTGATTCGGTGGTATTGTTGGTAAAGCGGCCTGGACCAACCTTACACGACCACGTTTATGACACCGTTCCACCGACAGACACGCAACTAGTTTTGCATAAAGGTGGCTGGCGGGTGTCTCTTTCTCAAACTTTAGTTGAATCAAATTTGACTGCGGCCGGTCCTTGTTGAAGGTTAAAACAGCAAACTTGATAAATCACCGTTGTGGTTTTGTACCGTAGGTAAGAATGGTTCCTGCTAAAATCCCGTAGCAGCCACGTAAAACATGCAACAACAAAGTAGAGGACGTCTAACTTGTTTTTGCAGGGCATGTTGTGATGTGATATGATCCAAGGGATGATGTGATATACGTTGTTGTATGAGATGATCATGTTTTGTAACAGTTATCGGCAACTGGCAGGAGCCTTATGGTTGTCGCTTTATTGTATGAAATGCAAATGCCATGTAATTGCTTTACTTTATCTCTAAGCGGCAGTGACAGTTGTAGAAGCAATAGTTGGCGAGACGACCATAATGCTATGATGGAGATCAAGGTGTCGAGCCGGTGACGATGAAGATCATGACGATGCTTTGGTGATGGAGATCAAAAGCACAAGATGATGATGGCCATATCATGTCACATATTTTGATTGCATGTGATGTTTATCTTTTATGCATCTTATTTTTCTTATTACGACGGTAGCATTATAAGATGATCCATTAAGTAAAATTTCAAGGTATATGTGTTCTCCCTGAGTACGCACCATTGCGAAAGTTCTTTGTGTTGAGACACCACGCGATGATCGGGTGTGATAGGCTCTAAATTCACATACAACAGGTGCAAGACAGTTTTGCACATGCAGAATACTCAGGTTAAACTTGACGAGCCTAGCATGTACAGATATGGCCTCGGAACACTAGAGACCGAAAGGTCGAACATGAATCATATAGTAGATATGATCAACATAGAGATGTTCACCATTGATGACTACTCCATCTCACGTGATGATCGGACATGTTTTAGTTTATTTGGATCACGTATCATTTAGATGACTTGAGGGATGTCAATCTAGGTGGGAGTTCTTAAGTAATATGATTAATTAAACTTAATTTATCATGAACTTAGTCCTGATAGTTTTTGCATATCTATGTTGTAGACCAATAACTCGCGTTGTAGCTCCCCTATGTTTTTTGATATGTTCCTAGAGAAAACTAAGTTGAAAGATGATAGTAGCAATGATGTGGACTGGGTCCGTGCTCTGAGGATTATCCTCATTGCCGCACAGAAGAACTATGTCGGTGATACACCGCTAGGTGACAGACCTATTGTAGGAGCAGATGCAGACATTATGAACGTTTGGCAAGCTCGATATGATGACTAATTGATAGTTAATACACCATGCTTTAAGGCTAAGAATCAGGGCTTCAAAGACGTTTTGAACGCCCCGGAGCATATGAGATGCTCCAAGAGCTGAAATTGGTATTTCAGACTCATGCCCGTGTCGAGAGGTATGAGACCTCTGGCAAGTACTTTGCCTACAACATGGAGGAGAATAGCTCAGCTAGTGAGCATGTGCTCAGAATGGCTGGGCACTACAATCGCTTGAATCAAGTGGGAGTTAATCTTCCAGATAATATAGTGATTGACAAAGTTCTCGAGTCAGTATCACCAAGCTACTAGAACTTAGTGATGAACTATAATATGCAAGGGATGATGAAAACGATTCTCGAGCTTTTCGCAATGCTGAAATCGGTGAAGGTAGAAATCGAGAAAGAGGATCAAGTGTTGATGGTTAACAAGACCACTAGTTTCAAGAAAAAGGGCAAGGGAAAGAAAGGGAACTTCAAGAAGAATGGCAAGCAAGTTGTCACTCCCATGAAGAAGCCCAAAGCTAGACCTAAGCCTGAAACTAAGTGCTTCTACTGCAAAGGAAATGGTCACTAGAAGCGGAACTACCCCAAATATTTGGCGGATAAGAAGGATGGCAACATGAACAAAGGTATATTTGATATGCATGTTATTGATGTGTATCTTACTAGTGCTTATAATAGCCCCGGGGTATTTGATACCTGTTCAGTTGCTAAGATTAGTAACTCAAAACAGGAATAAATGAAGACTAGTTGAGGGTAAAGTAATGATGTGTATTGGAAGTGATTCCAAGATTGATATGATCATCATCACACACTCCCTATACTTTTGGGATTAGTGTTGAACCTAAATAAATGTTATTTGGTGTTTGCGTTGAGCATGAACAAGATAGGATCATGTTTTTGCAATATGGTTAATAATTGTTATTCTGTTTACATGAATAAAACCTTCCATCATCATACACCCAATGTTAATGGTTTATTGAATCTCGATTGTAGTGATACACATATTCATAATATTGATGCCAAAAGATGCAGAGTTGATAATGATAGTGCAACATACTTGTGGCAATGCCGTTTAGGTCATATTGGTGTAAAGCGCATGAAGAAACTCCATGCTGATGGGCTTTTGTAATCACTTGATTGTGAATCATTTGATACTTGTGAACCATGCCTCATGGGTAAGATGACTAAGACTCCATTCTCCAGAATAATAGAGCGAGCCAATGACTAATTGTAAATAATACATACCAATGTATGCGGTTCGATGAGTGTTGAGGCACGCGGTGTCGGTGTCAAAACCGGTGGATCTCGGGTAGGGGGTCCCGATCTGTGCGTCTTAGGCTGATGGTAACAGGAAGCAAGGGACACAATGTTTACCCAGGTTCGGGCCCTCTCGGTGGAGGTAAAACCCTACTTCCTGCTTGATTAATATTGAAGGTATGTGGAATACAAGAGTAGATCTACCACGAGATCGTGGAGGGTAAACCCTAAGAGCTAGCCTATGATGGTATGATTGTAATTGTGATCAGCCTTCTAAGGACCATGCTCTCCGGTTTATATAGACACCAGAGAGCTAGGGTTTACATGGAGTCAGTTTATAAGGAAGGAAACATAATATCTGGATCGCCAAGCTTGTCTTCCACGCAAAGGAGAGTCCCATCCGAACACGAGCCGAAGTCTTGAGTCTTGTATATTGACGCTTCTATAGTCCGGACGATGTATATAGTCCGGCTGTCCGGATACCCCCTTATCCAGGACTCCCTCAATAACCCCTGAACCAGGCTTCAATGATGATGAGTCCGACGCGCAGTCTTGTTTTCGGCATTGCAAGGCGGGTCCCTCCTCCGAATACTCCAAGGTTATCATCGAACACGTAGACCGTGTCCAGATCTGCAAAATGATCTTCACATACCACCATAGAGAGAATGATACTCCAGCTGACAACTTTTAGATGACGTGACATGCCATTAGGGCTAGGTCATTACTCGAACCGTTTTTTCACAACCAGCCACAACGCATATTGCGAGGCGGTTTCCTTGACACGTCCTGTCAAAGCAGAGATCATGTCTGTAACGCCCCGGATTCGATGCGCCAGGTGTCTGCCAGTTTTTTGCCGTAGTTGCCATGTCATTTGCTTGCGTGTTGCATATTGCCATGTCATCATGTGCATTTCATTTTGCATATGTGTTTGTTTCTTGCATCTGAGCATTTTTCTTGTTGTCCGTTTTGCAATCCGGCACTCTTATGTCCTCCGGCGTCCCCCTTTTGTCTCTTGTTGTCGAGCGGGTGTTAAACATTCTCGGAATGGATTGAGGTTTGCCAAGCGGCCTTGGTATAGCACCGGTAGACCGCCTGTCAAGTTTCGTGCCATTTGGAGTCCGTTTGATACTCCAATAGTTAACCGCGCAGCCCGAAACACCCTTTTCTCTTGCAGCCCAGCAACCCTCCAAATCAGCCCACTAACCCAGAAAACTCCCCTCCATGCTCTCGGTTGTTCGATCACGATCGTGTGGGCGAAAACCGCTCCTCATTTGGACTCTCCTAGCTCCCAGAATCTATAAATTAGCCCCTCCCCCCGAATTTCGCGGATGAACTCTCCCCCCAAACCCTAAATTTCCCATCCTCCACCGCCGGACGCGTCCACGACTGCCGAACACGTCCGCCCGCCCCCGCCCGGCCAA
>NC_041385.1:637715008-637811522 GCF_002162155.2 Triticum dicoccoides | reverse complement strand
TCGCCTCCCGCGTCGGCCTGGGCCGCCGCCGCGCCGCCTAGCCGCGCCTGGCCCGGCGCCCCGCGCCGCCGCTCGCCCGAGCTCCGCCTGGGCGCCCCGCCGCCGTCCTCCTCGGCCGGCGCCGCCCCGCCATCGCCCCGGCCCCCCGGGGCCTCCTTCCCTGACCACCGTCCCCGTCCGCACCGGCGAGGTCCAGCCGACCTTGGGAGTCGCGCCGAACCCTAGATATGATCCAAAGAGGTTGACCCCGAATTTTCCCTAAGTCCCTGATATTTTGACTTTTTCATGCCCTGTTCATCCCATCATAACGCTGTGCATACTGCTCTGTTTTTTGCGTGTAGCATATCAAAATGTTCGTCATTAGATGCTCCACATTTAATTCCGATGTGCCATGTTCATTTGAGTTCATCTTGATGCATGTATCATCGTTGCAAGAGTGCTATATGATGTTAATCTGCTGAAACTGTTATAACTTGGTGATTTGTCTTTTTCGTTGCATTTTGATGTGTGCATCCTATGAGAATGAGCTCTGCAGGTGTTTTGAACTATGACATGCCATCTTTACATAGGTGCAATCCATGTATTTTTGTGAGTCTTATACTGAGTGCATCAAGCTCGTGAAGTAGTGTACTTGGTGTTACTGTTTTGCTAGGCTGAATCTGTTATTTGGTGATGCTATGTAAACCTGCTTCTACAAGTCATTCCATGCATAATCTGGAGATGTTCACTAAGGATGTTTTGTTCTACATGTCATGCTCTATCGATCCACGCCCCTGGTTGCATTTATAGCCTGCTGGAGCTTGTTGTATTCTTGCTCCAAAGTTGCTAAATAATGTTGTTGTCGGCCTCTTAACATTAAGATCAGTTTTGCCATGAGCTTTTCTAGTGATCCATGCACCCTATGAACTTGTTCTCGCCATGCTTAGCTTAATAAATGTGTCTTCTTACTGTTGGTTGCCTTGTCATGCCATGTATTGCTCTGTGGTGAGTGGTACAAGCTCACCAACATGCCTACTTATCGTTGTTCCTGCCATGTTTGAATCTGTCATATCATTTGCCATGTTTACATGGGTGCCATCATATCTTCTGATCCTTTTTGGCTCATGGTCAGTAAAGGACTTTTGTTCTATTCTTTTAGTAGTATCATTCCATGCCTTAAGTTTCTATGATAAGTTCTTGTAACATGTTGTTTGATAGCTCTAAACATTGCAACCTGATGTTATTTCTGCAAAGTCTGAAACTGTTATTATTTGCAATCTTGCCATGTCTTTTTGAGCATGTTCTAGTGATTTCTGGAGTTAGCTCAGTGTTCATGTTTTCTCATAATTTACCTATACATCATGTCCATGCCTTTTGTTATTATGTTGAGATGATGTAGCATATTGTTTTGATACTTGCTAGATGCCTAGTTGCTGTTTTGGACAGATTGTTATTATATCTTGTTTAGAGTGTATGTGTGGAACCGTTGCTCCGTTTTGAGTGTGCTCTATATGAAACTTGCTTGATTTTGCATGTAGTTTCATCCTATCATGTTGCATCCATGTTTTGAGGTGTTTGCTTGATGTTTGTATGCATTTTGCATCAATGCCATGGTTAACTTGTTTTGCTCATATCTTCTAGGCCGTAGCTCCGAACTAAATGAACTTTATATGTAACTTGACTAGAATCTCGTGTAGATCATCTTGGTGCATCTTAACTTGCTGTTTAACAACCTTAACATAAGGTTGTTCAGATCTGGACCAATTTCGAAATTTGCATATGAGGACTTACCGGAATTGTTATATGCTGTTCCAGGCCTCATTTAAACTTGCCTTGATGTGTTGTTCTTGTTTGCATCATCTCTTGCCACGAGTAGCTTCATGTAGTCTTGTCATGCATCATGCTTGGTTGTGCATCATGTCTTGTATATGTGTGGTGTGTTTACCATGTTGTGTGCTTCTTCTCGATAGTTCCCTGTTTCGTTGCGATCGTGAGGATTCGTTCGTCTACTCTTGGTTCGGCTTCATCCGTTCGTCTTCTTCATGGACTCATTCTTCTTCCTAGCGGGATTTCAGGCAAGATGACCGCTACCCTGGATCTCACTACTATCATTGCTATGGTAGTTGCTTCGTTCTATCGCTATGCCGCCTACCTATCACCTGTTTATCAAGCCTCCCAATTGCCATGTCAGCCCCTAACCTTTTCACCCTTCCTAGCAAACTGTTGCTTGAGTATGTTACCGCTTTTGCTCAGCCCTCTTATAGCATTGTTAGTTGTAGGTGAAGTTGAAGATTGCTCCATGGTGGACAGGATTATGTTGGGATATCACAATATCTCTTATTTAATTAATGCATCTATATACTTGGTAAAGGGTGGAAGACTCGTCCTTATGCCTGGTGTTTTGTTCCACTCTTGCCGCCCTAGTTTCTGTCATACCGTGTTATGTTCCCGGATTTTGCGTTCCTTACGCGGTTGGGTGATTTATGGGAACCCCTTGAGTGTTGGTCCGAACTGAGCTACCTGCGGGGCCACCTCGGGGAAACTCGAAGTCTGGTTTTACTCGTAGCTAGTCTCATCCGGTGTTGCCCTGAGAACGAGATATGTGCAGCTCCTATCGGGATTTGTCAATACATCGGGCAGCTTTGCTGGTCTTGTTTTACCATTGTCGAAATGTCTTGTAAACCGGGATTCTGAGTCTGATCGGGTCTTCCTGGGAGAAGGTATATCCTTCGTTGATCGGGAGAGCTTATCATGGGCTAAGTTGGGACACCCCTGCAGGGTATAAACTTTCGAAAGACGTGCCCGCGGTTATGTGGCAGATGGGAATTTGTTAATGTCTGGTTGTAGATAACTTGACACCAGATCTGAATTAAAATGCATCAACCTCGTGTGTAGCCGTGATGGTCTCTTTTCGGCGGAGTCCGGGAAGTGAACACGGTTTTTGGGTTATGTTTGACGTAAGTAGGAGTTCAGGATCACTTCTTGATCATTGCTAGCTTCACGGCCGTTACATTTGCTCTCTTCTCGCTCTTATTTGCGTATGTTAGCCACCATATATGCTTAGTCGCTGCTGCAACCTCACCACTTTACCCCTTCCTTTCCCTTTAAGCTTTGCTAGTCTTAATACCCATGGTAATGGGATTGCTGAGTCCTCGTGGCTCATAGATTACTACAACAACAGTTGCAGGTACAGGTTGTCTGATGATCATGATGCGAGAGTGATGTTTGCTTGTTTTGGAGTTTTTCTTCTGCTTCTTCTTCGATCAGGGGATAGGTTCCAAGTCGGCAGCCTGGGCTAGCAGGGTGGTTGTCATTTGAGTTTCTGTTTGTGTTTCATCCGTAGCCGGATGATGCTCTAATGTATTGTGATGTTGTATTCGTGTGGCATTGTATGCCTCTTGTATGTATCACCATCTATTATGTAATGTTGATGTAATGATATCCACCTTGCAAAAGCGTTTCAATATGCGGTTCTATCCTTGGTGGGACCTTCGAGTCTCTTTAGGATAGTATCGCATATTGGGCGTGACAATGTCCCCTTATCGCGGGATTCTCATCAATACGGGTATGGGTAATCCCCCCGTGCCATCAATCGTGGCGCTTGGGAAGTAAGCGATTCTCAACAGGCTAGTGGGGAGGCGCACCGCTTTCGTCGCCTCTATAAAGGGATAAGAGTTCCTCGTTTTTACCCACGCCTTCTTCCTCCCCTTGCATACTCTTGACCCCTCGAGCTCCAGCGCCATAGTCCAGGTCTTCTCTGCACAGTTAGTCATGTCCAGAGCAGGAGGCAAGTGGGTGGCTTCCACCACGACGGAGAAGAAGATCACGAATCTCCGGGCGGCCGGATACTTGGCCGCAGACATAGCGCACCGGCTACCAGATGAGGGGCAGGTCATTCCAACTCCAGGACCCCGCGAGAGGGTCGTGTTCCTTGCCCACTTCGTCCGTGGACTGGGGTTTCCACTCCACCCCTTCGTCTGCGGGCTTATGTTCTACTACGGGCTAGAATTTCATGATCTAGCTCCAAACTTCGTCCTCAACATCTCGGCGTTCATCGTCGTGTGCGAGGCTTTCCTCCGCATCAAGCCTCATTTCGGCTTGTGGCTCCAAACCTTCTGCATGAAGCCGAAGATTGTAAGCGGCTAGCAAGCGGAGTGTGGAGGAGCCATGGTGGGCAAAATGCCTAATGTCACCTGGCCTAAAGGCTCCTTTGCAGAAACCGTGAAGGGGTGGCAATTGGGGTGGTTCTACATCACCGAGCCACGTGACGCCAACTGGGCGCCGGCCCCCGAGTTCTGATCTGGAAACCCTATGCAGCTCACCTCCTGGGAACAGAAGGGCCTGTTATGGGGTGAATCTGCAGAGCTGACCGGACTCATCAACTGCGTCAAGGGCATGAAGGACAAGAACATCAAGCTCGTCAACGTGATCCAAGTCATGCTCATTCGCCTGATACTGCCGTGCCAAAGGCGGGCATTCAATCTGTGGGAATTCATCCCGGCCGAACACCGGACGCTCCAGAGGCTCTATGGCATGAAGCACAAGAACGCGTGGAAGGCGTTGTTCAAGGCCACCGAGGTACCTCTTCCCATAACCGAGGACCGCGGGCTCCATGCCGCACGGCAACCTACCCAGGTGAGTTCTCAGGCTGCCACCGGGTTCGGTTCTTCCCAATGTACTCATGGGGAATCCCTAAGTGATTGTGCATATTTGTTTTAGGAGTATGTGGAGACAGCGGAGCGGATCGACAGTTCGGCTCCGTTGCCGGAAAGCCCAGCCAATGATCTTCTGACGAAGATGCTGGTCCCGTTGCCCTATAAGGGGCCGGAGAAGAAGGCCCTGGGACCCAAAAGGGTCTCCGAAGTAAGGTTGCGCAAGCCTCGTCCGAAGATGACGAGGCGCACTCCTCCCCTGAAGGGGAAGAAGAAGAAGAAGAGGCCGCCCCGTCTGGGAAGGATGGGGGGCCTGAGACGGTGAATCAGGGGGCCAGGAGAGGCCCCTGGCGTAAGGCCGGCATACCCTTGTCGTCTGATGACGATGAGGCGGATTCCTCCCGCGGAGGCGGGGAGGAACAAGGAGAAACACCACCTCCCCGTGTCGGGGGAGGGAAGAAGAGGAAGGCCGCCCCGGTGGGGGAGACTGGGAGGTCCAAGAAGGGAAAATCATCCCTTCCGGACTACTCTGCCACCGCCGCCGATAGCGAGGAAGGGTGGCTGCCCAGGAAGAAGGCCCTCGTGCGGTTGTAAGTATCCGCACTCAATCGTAATTTTCGCTTCATAATTTTGTTTATAATGCCGAACTTGTATACAGTCCGGCCAGGGCCCATCCGGGAGTGTCGTCATCGGGCGGGTCCCTGAGTGAGTCAGCAATGAACTCACTCCCGACGGCCACATATCCTCGTCCTGCGGATGACACGGAGGTGTTGTCCCGAAGGCTCCCGACAATGGCGGAGGTGGCCCTGGAGGCGCCTCAAGGCGGCGTCCCAGGCGTCGGACTCGCGGGGTTCAAGGTCCCCACGGATCGTGTCGATGAGAGCCACGGCAAGCCAGGCTCTCAGCCGAACACTGTTCCGGAGCCTTCATTGGTTCCGGACTTAGGCGGGCAGCCCCTCATTATGGAGGGAGGGCCGTCTATATCAAGGACTTCCGTTGCGCCCCAGGCGCCGGATTGTCTGCTGGAAGCGCTTTGAGGCGCTTCCCTAGATGAAGAGCACCGTACTCTCATGAGTGCGGTAATTCAGAAGGTTTCGTCCGCCAAGAGCGGACTAACCGAAGCCTGCACCAGCCTCCTAACAGGCTTTGAGGTAAGCAGTAAAAATGTGTAAAATCACCACCTGATAGGTAGTAGCCCCTGATACTTTGTTTGGTGTTTGGAAAGAAAAACCAAACGGAGGGTCAATTATAATCCGCAGGAGTCTAACAATAAGTGTGAATGTAAATAAACAGGCTGTGCTACTGGCCGCTGCTGCTCGCACAACCGAAATCGCCGGCCTAACGCAGGATTTAGAGTGGGCACAGGGAGAGCTCGGCCTCGCGAGGAGGCATCTCGAAGAGAACAAAGGTGAATGATTCCCCTTTCTCATATAATAAATAGTAAATAAAATTTGATTATGCTAACGACGAGACGTCGTGATGTGGTAACAGAGGCCACCACCGAAGTGGCGTCTCTCAAGAAGGCGCTGTCCGAGGCCGAACACAAAGCGGCCTTGGAACTCAATGAGTGCAAAAAGCAAGAGGCCCGAGTGGGCGAGGTGCAGGAAGAGCTCCAGGAGCTCGGCAAGAAGCTCAAGTCTGCGGAGCGGGAGCTTAAAGCAAAGGAGGCCGAGCTTGCGAAGGCCCTTACAAATACAAAAGATGCCAAGGCTGAAGCCGAGAGGGCTCAGCAAGAGATCCAGGAGGCCAAGAAAATAGCGGCGGGTAAGAAATTTTTTATGCAAAGCAAACATGTGGAGGAGGCATTTCTTTTACTTACTCGAATCCAGAGCTCTCCAGGGGCATTCGCAGATGTGCCATGCAGCGTATCAGATGCCACGGAGTTCTACCGTGCCCAGGAGGGGAGCTCAACGGAGAAGTTGTTCTGGTCCCAGTATGCTGGGGCCGAGCATGCGACGCCTCTGAGTGACCAACTGAAGCAGTTGGTTGAACTCCACAAGGCGGCCTAAGTGGCTATGAAAGATCTCATAGTCCGGATATGGCCTGGCGAGCTTCTGCCCACCAGCTACTTCGGCCTAATCAAGATGATGGTGGATTCCTGTCCGCGACTGGAAGTCATCAAGCGATCTGTTTGCATTGAGGGTGCCCGCCGGGCCCTTGGCCGCGCCAAGGTGCATTGGGGCAAGCTGGATGCGGAGAAGCTGGTGAAGGACGGGCCGCCGGAGGGCAAGCCGCATCGCGTCCCTGAGAAGTATTATGATGGTGTTATGAAGGGTGCTTGCCTCGTGGCCGATGAATGTAGCAAAGACATAATTTTTGAATGAATTCACTTCTGTCATGTTTGTAATTTAAAGACGAAGTTACTTGCGCTATGTAGCGCTTTTGTAATTTAAAATATTACCTTCTGTGCGGCTGTTTACCAGTCGTCGGCTTCCGCCCCCGTGTAACTAGTACTGGGGTGTTCGTGGAAAACCCGGACACTCTTTATCCAAATGTTTGGTCCCTTAAGGAGGTGTCCAGCGCAGCGAACCAGGCAATCGGACTATACGGCTTTATAACCTTCACTTAGCCATAGAAGTCTATGATTTTAAATTTTGGCGAAGCCCCTAGAATCCGGAAGGCCGAATTGGGGCGCTATACACGCCTATATCGGACAAAGACGAATTAACGCCTAAAGCGGAAAATTCTTTAAGGATTTTAAGACCTCTCAAACAGCGACCAGTCTCTCGCCACATCATGTCAGACAGTTTTGCGCTTTCTCTACTGAGGTGCTCGTCCGGCAGAACCAGGGCACAATCCCAGTAGTTCTCCCTGCGGTACCTTAGCCGAATTAACGGAACGTAAGGCACCAAAGCAAGGGAGCCGGGCTATCCCAACCGTAACCCAAGACATGATTCGGAGCTGGTGCATATAATGCTATAAGTTCGGGGTGCCGCACTGTTGAAAGTGTTCGGACTTGACTTGCCGTATTATGGGGTACCATAAGAAGCGCCTGGCAAACTACACGTACCAAAGTGTACGGATGCAAAATTAAATAGACATTTATAAAAAATGCTCAAATAAAAATAAGTAAGCTGACGCTATTTGTGGTCTCCCATTGATGAATAATACGTTTAAGCGTATGTTTACAATGTATGCATTAAGCAGAGACGAAATAGGATTATTTGACATATCCTATCCAGAGGCAGGCTACATACAGATAGATAAAGCAGGAATAACAATCGCAAATAGATTCCACCTGAGTGTTTCCTGCTGTGCCCAAAGCCTGTTGCCTCCTGGGTTTCCTCTCCTATGTAAGTCCGACAATCCGGCTATTCTGGAGAAGTTGCACTAAAGCAATGTCCTTAAGGGTGAATGGAAAGGTTATGAAGTGATACCGTACTGTTGGCTGAGCCCCTGATACGCCTCCGCCTGTGCCCATGGTATTTTGAGTGCGTAATTGTGTACGCGTGGCACGAATGCTGCTTTGATGGGATTTGAGCGGAAGCCGGACTGCTAGTCCTGCTCTTGTCGTGCCTGCTGATCTTGCTGCGGGGTGTTCCGCCCTCACCTAACGGAGCTTGAAAATGTCGTTGCCGAATTGGTGATTTGCCGGAGGAGGCCGCATTGTACTTTTGCCGCAAGGGCCACAATATGTTCTTTTGTACGAAGAGAGCGGTCCATATTCCCGTTGACTGTTATGACCTCGCGCGGGTCTGGCATCTTGAGCTTGAGGTATGCATAGAGTGGTACCGCATTGAATCTAGCAAATGCGGTTCGTCCGAGTAGGGCATGGTAACCACTGCGGAAAGGACGATATCGAAGATTAGCTCTTCGCTTCGAAAGTTATCCGGAGATCCGAAGACCACTTCTAATGTTATAGAGCCCGTACAGCGGGCCTCTACTCCAGGAATGACACCCTTAAAGGTGGTCTTGGTGGGCTTAATCCTTGAAGGATCGATGCCCATTTTGCGCACTGTGTCTTGATAAAGCAGGTTCAGGCTGCTGCCTCCGTCCATAAGGACTCTTGTGAGGTGAAATCCGTCTATAATTGGGTCTAAAACCAATGCGGCTGAGCCGCCGTGACGGATGCCGATAGGATGATCCCTACGATCAAAGGTGATCAGACAAGCTGACCTGGGTTGAATTTGGGGACGACTGGCTCCATCGCATATACGTCCCGTAGTGCTCACTTCCGTTCCCGCTTGGGGATGTGGGTGACGTAGATCATGTTGACTGTTTTCACCTGGGGGGAAATTTCTTCTATCTCCCCATGTTCGGACGCTGGGGCTCATCGTCATTGTCGCTGTGCAGCCCCTTGTCCTTGTTTTCGGCGTTTATTTTGCCGGCCTGTGTAAATACCCAGCAGTCTCTGTTGGTGTGGTTGGCTGGCTTGTCCGGGGTGCCATGGATTTGGCGAGCGCTCTAGTATACGGTCCATACTGGACGGTCCTTGATTGTTACGCTTGAATGGCTTCTTCCGCTGACCGGATTTGGATCCGCTGAATTCGGCATTGACCGCCGTATCCTCGGTGTTGTCGTGTTGTTTCGTCGCTTGTGTCTGTTGCACCGTGGCTTGCCATTATTGTCCCGGACATCTGAAGTTCCAGAATGTGGCATAGTGCTACTGCAAGCCAACCAGCTGTCATCGCCCACGCAAAAGCGGGTCATTAGTGTCTTAAGAGCTGCCATGGACCTGGGTTACTCCTGGCCGAGGTGTCTGGCGAGCCACTCGTCATGGATATTATGCTTGAAAGCCGCCAGGGCTTCGACGTCCGGACAGTCGACTATTTGGTTCTTTTTAGTAAGGAACCGAGTCCAGAATTTCTTGGCTGATTCTCCGGGCTGTTGAGTAATGTGGCTCAAGTCATCGGCATCCGGAGGTCGCACATATGTGCCCTGGAAGTTGTCAAGGAATGCATCTTCCAGATTTTCCCAACTGCCAATGGAATTTGCGGGCAGGCTGTTGAGCCAGTGCCGGGCAGGTCCTTTGAGCTTAAGGGGAAGATATTTGGTGGCATGTAGATCATCTCCGCGGGCCATGTGAATGTGGAGAAGGAAATCCTCTATCCATACCGTCGGGTCTGTGGTGCCATCGTATGATTCGATGTTTACGGGTTTAAACCCTTCTAGGAATTCATGATCCATCACTTCATCAGTGAAGCATAGGGGGTGTGCGGCGCCTCTATGTCGGGCTATGTCGCGGCACAGTCCGGCTGCATCTGACTGGTTGTATTTGGCCCGGCCGGATTTGCTGTTGGTGTATCCGGTATGACGGTCATCGTCATGTGCTTCGGCGCGCCCCCGCGATCCGTAGATCAATCTTGGTTGTCCTGCGACGTCATCCAGTTTATCGCGCAGGTCCTGAGTATTGCCCCGGGCCGTAGTAAACCGGCGCGGGGGTACGGGCTGGTATTTCGGCTGATATGCCATTTTGTCCCGACCTCGAGGCGGTCGGTCAGCCGTGGGGCGCTCGAGTCTGTATTCCTTGGCTGCCAGGACTTCTGTCCATCTGTCTATGAGCAGATCTTGATCAGCTCGGAGCTGCTGCTGCTTCTTCTTCAGGCTTCTTGCAGTGGCAATAAGCCGGCGCTTGAAGTGCTCCTGCTTTGTGGGGTCTTCGGGTACGCTTAACTCGTCGTCGCCAAGGCTAATCTCGTCTTCGCAGAGGGGCATGTAGTTGTCCTCCTCCGGATACCCGTCCGTCGCCTGTTCATCTGGGCTGTCATGCCCGTCTTCCTGTTCGGCCTGCTCGAAGGCGGGCTGTTCGGGGTTGTATTCATCGTCGGCACCATCCGGATTATTATTGTCTTCGGTGCTGGTATTGCCTTGGCGGGGCTTGGAGCGGCGCTGGCGACACCCATGCTTTGCCTTCTTCTTAGAGGGGTTTTCCTCCGTTGCCTCATCGCCGCTGGTTTCTTTCAGAGTGTCCACCATATATATATCATATGAAGAGGTGGTTGTCCACCGCCCTGTGAGCGGTGGCTCCTATATGTCTCCTGCATCGTCGTCCATACCGTCGATGTCTTCGAAGTCAAAGTCGAGCACGTCGGTTAAATCATCGATCGTGGCGACGAAGTGGGTGGTGGGTGGGCAGCGAATTCCTTTGTCGCCTACTTCCCACTCAAGCCGGACATAGTTCGGCTCAGAGCCTCCTGACAGAGAGAGAGAGAGAGACTTTAATGAGTTCAGCATGTCGCCAAAAGGCGAGTGCTGAAAGATGTCCGCAGCGGTAAACTCCATTACCGGAGCCCAGCCTGGCTCGGCTGTCTCGAGAGTGAGCGGACCAGGGCCAACAACCGGATATGAGTTCGGGGGCCCAGGGTTACAGGCCTCCAGAGAGGTGAGACCCGTGTTCGGCTCCACCGCCGATAAGTGTGTGGCCTGCGGGGCGGGGTCCAACCTTCTGTCCGTAAGCAACGCAACCTGCCCTGGATTTAGATCCCGGCTGCCTCGGGGATGATGTCTCGGGCATTGTCCAACAGCAGGTCTAGGCCATGCTCGTCGTGGCTGTTCGGCGCTCTCGGCGCAGGCTCGAATCCGTCGAAGATCAAGTCTCTATGGACATCTGCCGTGTAGTTCAAGTTTGCGAACCTGCTCTGGTGGCCGGGGGCGAAGCTGTCGATCTGCTCCAACTGGCCAAGCGAATTGGCCCGCAGTGCGAAGCCACCGAACACGAAGATCTGTCCGGGGAGGAAAGTCTCACCCTGGACCGTGTTGTTGACGATTGAAGGCGCCATCAAGCCTCGAGGCGGCGACATAGAGGAACTCTCAATGAAAGCAGCAATGTCGGTGTCAAAACCGGCGGATCTCGGGTAGGGGGTCCCGATCTGTGTGTCTTAGGCTGATGGTAACAGGAAGCAAGGGACACAATGTTTACCCATGTTCGGGCCCTCTCGGTGGAGGTAAAACCCTACTTCCTACTTGATTAATATTGAAGGTATGTGGAATACAAGAGTAGATCTACCATGAGATCGTAGAGGCTAAACCCTAAGAGCTAGCCTATGATGGTATGATTGTAATTGTGATCGGCCTTCTAAGGACCATGCTCTCCGGTTTATATAGACACCGGAGAGCTAAGGTTTACATGGAGTTAGTTTACAAGGAAGGAAACATAATATCCGGACCGCCAAGCTTGTCTTCCACGCAAAGGAGAGTCCCATCCGGACACGAGCCGAAGTCTTGAGTCTTGTATCTTGACGCTTCTATAGTCCGGACGATGTATATAGTCCGGCTGTCTGGATACCCCCTTATCCAGGACTCCCTCACATGGTGGGTATCATTATTTTCTGACCTTTATAGATGATTTGAGCAGATACGGGTATATCTACTTAATGAAACACAAGTCTGAAATATTTGAAAAGTTCAAAGAATTTCAGAGTGAAGTGGAGAATTATCATAACAAGAAAATAAAGTTTCTACGATCTGATCGCGGAGGCGAATAGTTTCACAAGTCACGCCACCTAGAACACCACAGCGTAATGGTGTGTCCGAACATCATAACCGTACTTTATTAGATATCGTGCGATCTATGATGTCTCTTACCGATTTACCACTATCGTTTTGGGGTTATGCATTAGAGATAGCTGCATTCACGTTAAATAGGGCACCATCTAAATCCGTGCAGACGACACCATAGGAACTATGGTTTGGCAATAAACCTAAGCTATCGTTTCTTAAAATTTGGGGTTGCGACACTTATGTCAAAAGGCTTCAGCCTGATAAGATCAAACCCAAATCGGAGAAGTGTGTCTTCATAGGATACCCTAAGGAAACAATTGGGTACACATTCCATCACGGATCCAAAGGCAAGATCTTTGTTGCTGAGAATGGGTCCTTTCTAGAGAAGGAATTTCTCTCGAAAGAAGTGAGTGGGAGGAAAGTAGAACTTTATGAGGTAAATGTACCTTCTCTCAAATTGGAAAGTAGTACAATAGATAAAACTATTCCCGTGATGCCTACACCAACTAGAGAGGAAGCTAATGATGATGATTGATACGTCTCCAACGTATCTATAATTTTTGATTGTTCCATGCTATTATATTACCTGTTTTGGATGTCTATGGGCTTTATTTTACACATTTATATCATTTTTGGGACTAACCTAATAACCGAAGGCCCAGCCCGTATTGCTGTTGTTTTTGCCTATTTCAGTATTTCGAAGAAAAGGAATATCAAACGGAGTCCAAGCGGAATGAAACCTTCGGGAGCGTGATTTTTGGAACGAATGTGATCCACAGGACTTGGAGTGCAAGCCAAGAAGCAGCCGAGGTAGCCACGAGATAGGAGGGCGCGCCCACCCCTCCTGGGCGCGCCCCCTGTCTCGTGGGCCCCTCAGGAGGCCACCGACGTACTTCTTCCTCCTATATAATCGTACATACCCCGGAAACATCCAGGGAGCCACCGAAGAAATATTTCCACCACGGTAACCTTCTGTATCCGCGAGATCCCATCTTGGAGCCGTCGCCGGTGTTCTGCCGGAGGGGGAATCCACCATGGAGGGCTTCTACATCAACACCATAGCCCCTCCAATGAGTTGTGAGTAGTTTACCACAGACCTTCGAGTCCATAGTTATTATCTAGATGGCTTCTTCTCTCTTTTTGGATCTCAATACAATGTTCTCCCCCTCTCTTGTGGAGATCTATTCGATGTAATCTCTTTTTGTGGTGTGTTTGTCGAGATCCGATGAATTGTGGGTTTATGATCAAGTTTATCTATGAATAATATTTGAATCTTCTCTGAATTCTTTTATGTATGATTGAGTTATCTTTGCAAGTCTCTTAGAATTATCGATTTGGTTTGGCCTACTAGATTGATCTTTCTTGCCATGGTAGAAGTGCTTAGCTTTGGGTTCAATCTTGCGGTGTCCTTACCCAGTGATAGAAAGGGTTGCAAGGCACGTATTGTATTGTTGCCATCGAGGATAAAAAGATGGGGTTTATATCATATTGCTTGAGTTTATCCCTCTACATCATGTCATCTTACTTAATGCGTTACTCTGTTCTTATGAACTTAATACTCTAGATGCATGCTGGATAGCGGTCGATGTGTGGAGTAATAGTAGTAGGTGCAGGCAGGAGTCGGTCTACTTGTTACGGACATGATGCCTATATACATGATCATGCCTAGATAATCTCATAATTATTCGCTTTTCTATCAATTGCTCGACAGTAATTTGTTCACCCACCGTAATACTTATGCTATCTTGAGAGAAGCCTCTAGTGAAACCTATGGCCCCCGGGTCTATCTTTTATCATATAAGTTTCCAATCTACTTTTATTTGCATCTTTATTTTCTGCATCTATATTATAAAATACCAAAAATATATTTATCTTATCATATTATCTCTATCAGATCTCACTTTCGCAAGTGGCCGTGAAGGGATTGACAACCCCTTTATCGCGTTGGTTGCGAGTTTTTTGTTTGTTTGTGTAGGTTCGTGGGACTTGTGAGGAGCCTCCTATAGGATTGATACCTTGGTTCTCAAAAACTGAGGGAAATACTTACGCTACTGTGCTGCATCACCCTTTCCTCTTCAAGGAAAACCAACGCAAGCTCAAGACGTAGCAAGAAGGATTTCTGGCGCCGTTGCCGGGGAGGTCTTCGCTCAAGTCAAGACATACCAAGTACCCATCACAAACTCATCTCCCTCGCATTTACATTATTTGCCATTTGCCTCTCGTTTTCCTCTCCCCCACTTCACCCTTGCCGTTTTATTCTCCCTCCCTTTCCCAATCTCCTCTCTTTTCCGCTTGCCTTCTTATTCCTCTCTCTTTCGCTTGCCTTTTTCTGTTTGCTTGTGTGTTGGATTACTTGTCGCCATGGCGCAAGATAATACCAAATTGTGTGATTTCTCCAATACCTATAATAATGATTTCCTTAGTACTCCGATTGCTCCTCTTAATGATGTTGAGTCTTTGATAACCCACAAGTGTAGGGGATCGCAATAATTTTTGATAAGTAGGAGTGTCGAACCCAACGAGGAGCTAAAGGTAGAATAGATATTCCCTCAAGTTTTATCGACCACCGATACAACTCTACGCATGCTTAGTGTTCGCTTTAGCTAAAACAATTATGAAACTAGAAGTACTTTGTAGGTGTTGTTGGATAGGTTTGCAAGATAATAAAGAGCACGTAAATATAAACTAGAGGCTGTTTAGATAAATAAACAATAAAGTAAATATAGCGAGTGTGGAAAAGTGGTGGTAGGAGTTGTGAAATTGTCCCTAGGCAATTGACTATGTTACTAGACCGGTAATCACTATTACAATTCTATTCGAGGGAGAGGCATAAGCTAACATACTTTCTCTTCTTGGATCATATGCACTTATGATTGGAACTCTAGCAAGCATCCGCAACTACTAAAGATTCATTAAGGTAAAACCCAACCATAGCATTAAAGCATCAAGTCCTCTTTATCCCATACGCAACAACCTACTTACTCGGGTTTGTGTTTCAGTTACTCATGCAACCCACTATAAGCGAATCATGAACGCATTGCAACACCCTACAGCGGGAAGCCCTCACGCTTGCGCGACACGGAGGGCACAATAGGCAACACCAATAATAAAACATGCAACTCAAACCAATCATAGCAATTCATTAATCACCGATAGGACAACGAAAATCTACTCAGACATTATAGGATGGCAACACATCATTGGAAAATAATATGAAGCATAAAGCACCATGTTCAGGTAGAGGGTACAACGTGTTGCGGGAGAGTGGACCGCTGGATATAGATGGGGGAAGGTGATGGAGATGTTGGTGAAGATGACGGCGGTGTTGGTAAAGATCGCGGTGATGATGATGGCCCCCGGCAGCGCTCCGGCGCCACCGGAAGCAAGGGGGAGAGAGGCCCTTCTTCTTCTTCTTCTTCTTCCTTGACCTCCTCCCTAGATGGGAGAAGGGTTTCCCCTCTGGTCCTTGGCTCCCATGGCTTGGGAGGGGTGAGAGCCCCTCCGAGATTGGATCTATCTCTCTGTTTCTGCCTTCTCTGTTTCTGCCCCTTCACCGTTTCCTTTATATCTGGAGATCCGTAACTACGATTGGGGTGAATCTTTCGCCCAGATTTTTCTTGTAAAATTAGCTTTCTTGCGGCAAAAGAAGAGCGTCAACCGCCTCACGGGGGGCCCATGAGTGTCTAGGGCGCACCCAGGGGGGAGGGGGCGCCCCCTGTCTCGTGGCCACCCCGGACACCGTTTCGCATTGATTCTTCCTTCGAAAAATCCCAAATATTCCAAACTAATTCTCCGTCCATTTTTATCCCATTTGGACTCCATTTGATATTGGTTTTCTACGAAACATAAAACATGCAACAGACAGGAACTGGCACTGGGCACTGGATCAATATGTTAGTCCCAAAAATAATATAAAAAGTTGCCAAAAGTATATGAAAGTTGTAGAATATTGGCATGGAACAATAAAAAATTATAGATACGATGGAGATGTATTAGCATCCCCAAGCTTAATTCCTACTCGTCCTCGAGTAGGTAAATGATAAAAAAGATAATTTTTGATGTAGAATGCTACCTAGCATAATCTTGATCATGTGTCTAATCATGGCATGAATATTAAGATACGAGTGATTCAAATCAATAGTCTATCATTTGACATAAAAACAATAATACTTCGAGCGTACCAATAAAGCAATCATGTCTTTTCAAAACAACAAGGCCAAAGCAAGCTTATCCCTACAAAATCATACAATTTGGCCATGCTTCATTTTCGTCACACAAAAATGTTCCCATCATGCACAACCCCGATGACGAGCTGAGCAATTGGTTCATACTTTTTAACACGCTTCAGCTTTTTCAACCCTCACGCAATACATGAGCGCAAGCCATGGATACAACACTATAGGTGGAATAGAATATAATGATGGAGGTTATGTGGAGAAGACAAAAAGGGAGAAAGTCTCACATCGGCGCGGCTAATCAACGGGCTATGGAGATGCCCATTAATTGATATCAATGCGAGGAGTAGGGATTGCCATGCAACAGATGCACTAGAGCTATAAGTGTACGAAAGCTCAAACTGAAACTAAGTGGGTGTGCATCCAACTTGCTTGCTCATGAAGACCAAGGGCATTTGAGGAAGCCCATCGTTGGAATATACAAGCCAAGTTCTATAATGAAAATTCCCACTAGTATATGAAAGTGACAACATAGGAGACAATCTATATGAAGAACATGGTGCTACTTTGTAGCACAAGTGTGGAAAAAGGATAGTAACATTGCCGCCTTTTCTTTTCTTTTTTTTCTTTTTTTTTTCTTTTTTTTAAATTTTTTCTGTGGGCTTTTTTGGCCCCTTTTCTTATTTAGGCTTCTTTGGCCTTTCCTTTTTTTTCTTTTTTTCTTTTTTCTTTTTTATGGGGCAATGCTCTATAATGATGATCATCGCACTTTTATTTACTTACAACTCAATATTACAACTCGATACTAGAACAAAGATATGACTCTATATGAATGCCTTCGGTGGTGTACCGGGATGTGCAATGATCTAGCGTAGCAATGACATCAAAAAACGGACAATCCATGAAAACAGCATGCTAGCTATCTTACGATCATGCAAAGCAATATGACAATAAATGCTCAAGTCATGTATATGATGATGACGGAAGTTGCATGGCAATATATCTCGGAATGGATATGGAAATGCCATGATAGGTAGGTATGGTGGCTGTTTTGAGGAAGATATAATGAGGCTTATGTGTGATAGAGCGTATCGTATCACGGGGTTTGGATGCACCGGCAAAGTTTGCACCAACTCTCAAGGTGAGAAAGGGCAATGCACGGTACCGAAGAGGCTAGCAATGATGGAAAGGTAAAAGTTCGTATAATCCATGGACTCACATTAGTCATAAAGAACTCATATACTTATTGCAAAAGTTTTTAGCCCTCGAAGAAAAGTACTACTACGCATGCCCCTAGGGGGATATATTGGTAGGAAAAGACCATCGCTCGTCCCCGACTGCCACTCATAAGGAAGACAATCAAAGAAACACCCCATGCTTCAAATTTGTCACTCAACGGTTACCATACATGCATGCTATGGGACTTGCAAACCTCAACACAATTGTATCTACAATCCACAACCACCCACTATCATAACTCTAATATCACCATCTTTATATCGCAAAACTGTTGCAAGGAATCAAACATATCATATTCAGCGATCTACAAGTTTATGTAGGATTTTATGACTAACCATGTGATTGACCAATTCCTGTCATCTCTCTAAATTGATATAAGTGAAGCAAGAGAGTTTAATTCTTTCTACAAAAGATATTCCCACGCTCTAACAAATATAAGTGAAGGAAAAGAGCATTCTACAAACGGCGGTTTTCTATGTGAAGAGAAACAGGCAATCCAAACTTCAAATGATATAAGTGAAGCATATGAAGCATTCTATAAAGCCATACTCAAAAGATTTAAGTGAAGTGTAATGAGAATTCTATAATCAACCAAGGACTATCTCATACCAGCATGGTGTATAAAAGAGAAGTGAAAACTAAATGCAAAAGACGCTCCAAGACTTGCACATAACGCATAAACGAAACGAATACGAAAACATATTGGTACTTGTTGAAGAAAGAGGGGATGCCTTCCGGGGCATCCCCAAGCTTAGACGCTTGAGTCTACTTGAATATTTACTTGGGGTGCCTTGGGCATCCCCAAGCTTGAGCTCTTGCCTCTCTTCCTTTTCCTCATATCGAGACCTCCTCGTTTACACACTTCATCCACACAAAACTTCAACAGAAAACTCGGTAAGATCTGTTAGTACAATAAAGCAAATCAATCACCACTCTAAGTACTGTAGCAAACCAATTCATATTTTGTTTTTGCATTGTGTCTACTGTATTATAACTTTTTCATGGCTTAATCAACTAATATAAATTGATAGATTCATCAAAACAAGCAAACTATGCATCAAAAACAGAATCTGTCAAAAACAGAATAGTCTGTAGCAATATGAACATCCACCATACTTATGGTACCCCAAACATTCTACCAAAATTAGGAAAAATAAACAAGTTGCATAGAAAGACAGTGCAAAAGGAATCAGACCCACTTGACGTTCCAGTTAAAAAATGTAAAATCGCGCACTACAGCCAAAGTTTCTGTCCTGCACCGTACAAACCAACAAGCATTGTAAACATCCTAAAGGCAAACCTTGGCATATTATTTTTATAATACAATGGAATTGTACAAGGGGGTAATTATTTTTATTGAAAAGTTTCTGTAATCAAGATTCACTAAGTTTCCGTGAGCATGAACAAAGTTCAAGGAGCTCTCCCACTTCAACAATGCTTGTCTCTCTCACTTTCACTTTCCTTTTTGAAAAGTTTTTTGGTTCCCCTCTTTATTTTTTTGTTTTTAAACTATATAAAAGCACTCAGCAGAAATAAATGACTCTCTAAAACTTCCGGGTTGTCTCCCTGGCAGTGCTTTCTTTAAAGCCATTAAGCTAGGCATATAGTGCTCAAGTAATGGATCCACCCGGATCCCAAGGTATATCAAAGCCAATTTTAATTAACAATGATTTGTAATTTAGTAGTGAACACAAAGTAACATATATCATGCAACAACGAAGTCTAACTCTCTTCCTATGCATCGGCATGTCATAAAAGAACAATTCATGCACACCAAGTAAAGGCCAATGCATAGTATAAGCAGTTTCTTGCAATTTTATCATATTGGAAACTTAAAGAGGCAGAGATATAGTTCCTCTCTCATAATAATTGCAAGTAGGAGCAGCAAGCACATGCATATTATACTCATCAAAATCATCATGTGCAATGGTAAAAGGCAACCCATCAATATAATCCTTAATAAGCACAAACTTTTCCGATATAGTGTAGTAGGGAGAATTCAAAAAGATAATAGGACTATCATGCGTGGGTGCAATAGCAACAATTTCATGTTTAACACAAGGAACTATATCAAGTTCATCTTCATAAGCATAATTCATATTGGCATCTTGGCCACAAGCATAGCAATTATCATCAAAAAGGGATATTTCAAGAGAATCAACGGGATCATAGCAATCATCATAGCAATCATCCTTCGGTAAGCATGAAGGGGAATTGAACAATGTATGAGTTGAAGAGTTACTCTCATTAGAAGGTGGGCATGGGTGATCAATTAGCTCTTCCTCTTTTTGTTCTTCGCTCTCCTCATCATCTTTTTCATCCAATGAGCTCACAATTTCATCACTTTCTTCTTCCATAGATTCCTGAAAAATATTAGTCTCTTCTTGGACAGCGGAGACTTTCTCCATAAAAGCATTAATATAGTAATTGTATTCATAATTTTCATAGCAATATCTAAGTATAGCAAGATTTTTAGGCCTATAAACACCATCATCATCAAAAGCTTCATGCTTTTCAAACAAAGATTCAATTTCATAAGCAGCCTTAAAAGCACAAATTCTTCTATTTGTTCCACATCATAGTAATCATATATACCATTAGCATAAGAATCTAAGGTTTCATTATCATTAAATTTGCATGAAAAGGGAAGGTGTGGAGCCTTCATCCTAGAGCAACAAGTAATATAATATCTCAAGCATAGATCCCGGGCATACCAAAGCAGCATAATAAATTGATCCCATAATAGTTTCCCTTTTTGTGTCGAGCGATAATCCCTAAAGTATTCACGTTGATCCAATGTGTCTCCCATTATAAAGTTGAATGTGGTTTTCTCAGGATTATCAAAGTAGTACATAATATCTTTCACATAATGAGAATCGGGGGTTTTAGGAGTTACCCATCTACATGAGTAGCAAGTACACCTAATTTTTTTGGTATTTCGTGTTCCATATCCATAACTAAAGATAGAGAACAACTAAGAACAGCAAATAAAAATTACTTAGTGATAAAGCAAACAAGCACACACGAGAATATTCACCCCACGCTATGACTCCCCGGCAACTGCGCCAGAAAAAGGTCTTAATAACCCACAAGTGTAGGGGATCGCAATAATTTTCAATAAGTAAGAATGTCTAAACCAACGAGGAGCTAAAGGTAGAATAAATATTCCCTCAAGTTTTATCGACCACTGATACAACTCTACGCACGCTTAGTGTTCGCTTTACCTAAAACAAGTATGAAACTAGAAGTACTTTGTAGGTGTTGTTGGATATGTTTGCAAGATAATAAAGAGCACATAAATATAAACTAGGGGCTGTTTAGATAAAGAAACAATAAAGTAAATATAGCGAGTGTGGAAAAGTGGTGGTAGGAGTTGTGAAATTGTCCCTAGGCAATTGACTACGTTACTAGACCGGTAATCACTATTGCAATTCTATTTGAGGGAGAGGCATAAGCTAACATACTTTCTCTTCTTGGATCATATGCACTTATGGTTGGAACTCTAGCAAGCATCCGCAACTACTAAAGATTCATTAAGGTAAAACCCAACCATAGCATTAAAGCATCAAGTCCTCTTTATCCCATACGCAACAACCTACTTACTCGGGTTTGTGTTTCAGTTACTCATGCAACCCACTATAAGCGAATCATGAACGCATTGCAACACCCTACAGCGGGAAGCCCTCACGCTTGCGCGACACGGAGGGCACAATAGGCAACACCAATAATAAAACATGCAACTCAAACCAATCATAGCAATTCATTAATCACCGATAGGACAACGAAAATCTACTCAGACATTATAGGATGGCAACACATCATTGGAAAATAATATGAAGCATAAAGCACCATGTTCAGGTAGAGGGTACAACGTGTTGCGGGAGAGTGGACCGGTGGATATAGATGGGGGAAGGTGATGGAGATGTTGGTGAAGATGACGGCGGTGTTGGTAAAGATCGCGGTGATGATGATGGCCCCCGGCAGCGCTCCGGCGCCACCGGAAGCAAGGGGGAGAGAGGCCCTTCTTCTTCTTCTTCTTCCTTGACCTCCTCCCTAGATGGGAGAAGGGTTTCCCCTCTGGTCCTTGGCTCCCATGGCTTGGGAGGGGCGAGAGCCCCTCCGAGATTGGATCTATCTCTCTGTTTCTGCCTTCTCTGTTTCTGCCCCTTCACCGTTTCCTTTATATCTGGAGATCCGTAACTACGATTGGGGTGAATCTTTCGCCCAGATTTTTCTTGTAAAATTAGCTTTCTTGCGGCAAAAGAAGAGCGTCAACCGCCTCACGGGGGGCCCATGAGTGTCTAGGGCGCACCCAGGGGGGAGGGGGCGCCCCCTGTCTCGTGGCCACCCCGGACACCGTTTCGCATTGATTCTTCCTTCGAAAAATCCCAAATATTCCAAACTAATTCTCCGTCCATTTTTATCCCATTTGGACTCCATTTGATATTGGTTTTCTACGAAACATAAAACATGCAACAGACATGAACTGGCACTGGGCACTGGATCAATTTGTTAGTCTCAAAAATAATATAAAAAGTTGCCAAAAGTCTATGAAAGTTGTAGAATATTGGCATGGAACAATCAAAAATTATAAATACGATGGAGACGTATCAGTCTTGTGAAATCAATGCTGCTTTACCGAATCTTTTTATGAAAGATCAATTCTCCGGCCTTCCTAGTGAAGATGCCGCTACTCATCTAAATAACTTTGTTGATTTCTGTGAGATGCAAAAGAAAAAAGATATGGAAAATAATATTGTTAAGTTGAAGTTATTTCCATTTTCACTTAGAGATTGTGCTAAAGTTTCGTTTTCGTCTTTGCCTAAAAATAGTATTGATTCTTGGAACAAGTGCAAAGATGTTTTTATCTCTAAGTATTTTCCTCCCGCTAAGATCATCTCGCTTAGGAACGATATTATGAATTTTAAAAAACTTGATCATGAGCATGTTGCCCAATCTTGGGAAAGAATGAAATTGATGATTCACAATTGCCCTACTCATGGTTTGAATTTATGGATGATCATACAAATTTTTTATGCCGGATTGAATTTTGCTTCTAGAAATCTTTTAGATTCGGCCGCCAAAGGCACGTCTATGGAAATCATGTTAGGAGATGCTACAAAACTTCTTGATAATATTATGGCTAATTATTCTCAATGGCACACCGAACGATCTACTAGTAAAAAAGTGCATGCTATAGAAGAAATTAATGTTTTGAGTGGAAAGATGGATGAGCTTATGAGATTGTTTGCTACTAAGAGTTCTTCTATTGATCCCAATGATATGCCTTTATCTATGTTGATTGAGAATAATAATGAATCTATGGATGTAAATTTTGTTGGTAGGAATAATTTTGGAAACAATGCATATAGAGGAAACTTTAATCCTAGACCGTTCCCTAGCAATTCCTCTAATAATTATGGAAATTCCTACAATAATTATTATGGTAATTTTAATAAGATTCCCTGTGATTTTGAAAATAGTGTGAAAGAATTTATGATCTCTCAAAAGAATTTTAATGCTTTGCTTGAAGAAAAATTACTCAAAGTTGATGATTTGACTAGGAACGTTGATAGACTTTCGCTTTATGTTGATTCTCTCAAACTTAGATCTTATTCTCCTAAGCATGATATCAACGAGTCTCTCAAAGCTATGAGAAGTTCCATTGACGAATGCAAAGAAAGAACTGCTAGATTGCGTGCTAAGAAAGATTGCTTTATAAAAGCGTGTTCTTCTAGTTTCCATGAAAATAATGATGAAGATCTTAAAGTTATTGATGTGTACCCTATTAGATATTTATTTTGCAATATGAATCTTGATAATAATGGGACTGGAGATCAGTGAACTTTATTTAGAAGGCGCCCCAAGAATTCAGAGTTTTTAGATCTTGATGCTAAACTTGGTAAAAGTGGGATTGGAGAGGTCATGACTTTAAATAGTATTGAACCCACTATCTCGGATTTCAAGGATTTTGATTATGATAATTGTTCTTTAGAAAGTTGTATTTCCTTGTTGCAATCCTTTGTTAATTCTCCTCATGCTTATAGTCAGAATAAAGCTTTTAGCAAACATATTTGTTGATGCCTTGATGCAATCTTTCGATGAAAAACTTAATTTGGAAGTTTCTATACCTAGAAAACTTAATGATGAGTGGGAACCTACTATAAAGATTAAAATTAAAGATTATGAGTATTTTGACTTGTGTGATTTGGGTGCTAGTGTTTCCATGATTCCGAAAACTTTATGTGATATTGGAGGTTTCCATGATCTTGATGATGCTCTTTAAATTTATACCTTGCGGATTCCACCATTAAAAAGCCAATGGGAAGGATCAATGATGTTCTAATTGTTGCTAATAGAAATTTGGTGCCCTTTGATTTTATCTTTCTTGATATAGATTGCAATCTTTCTTGCCCTATTATTCTTGGTAGACCTTTCCTTAGAATGATTGGTGCGATTATGTCACGCCCAATATGCGATACTATCCTAAAGAGACTCGAAGGTCCCACCAATGATAGAACCGCATATTGAAATGCTTTGCAAGGTGGATATCATTACATCAATATTACATAATAGATGGGGATACATACATAAGGCATACAATGCCACACGAATACAACATCACAATACATAATAGCATCATCCGACTACAGATGAAACACAAACAGAAACTCAAACGACATCCACCCTGCTAGCCCAGGCTGCCGACCTGGAACCTATCCCCTGATTGAAGAAGAAGCAAAAGAAGAACTCCAATACAAGTAAACTTCGCTCTCGCGTCATGATCATCGCATAACCTGTACCTGCAACTGTTGTTGTAGTAATCTGTGAGCCACGAGGACTCAGCAATCCCATTACCATGGGTATCAAGACTAGCAAAGCTTAATGGGAAAGGAAGGGGTAAAGTGGTGAGGCTGCAGCAGCGACTAGGCATATATGGTGGCTAACATACGCAAATAAGAGCGACAAGAGAGCAAATGGAATGGTCGTGAAGCTAGCAATGATCAAGAAGTGATCCTGAACTCCTACTTACGTCAAACATAACCCAAAAACCGTGTTCACTTCCCGGACTCCGCCGAAAAGAGACCATCACGGCTACACACACGGTAGATGCGTTTTAATTCGGATCTGGTGTCAAGTTATCTACAACCGGACATTAACAAATCCCCATCTGCCACATAACCGCGGGCACGGCTTTCGAAAGTTTATACCCTGCAGGGGTGTCCCAACTTAGCCCATGATAAGCTCTCGCGATCAACAAAGGATATACCTTCTCCCAGGAAGACCCGATCAGACTCGGAATCCTGGTTTACAAGACATTTCGACAATGGTAAAACAAGACCAGCAAGACCGCCCGGATGTGCCGACAAATCCCGATAGGAGCTGCACATATCTCATTCTCAGGGCACACCGGATGAGCCAGACGACGGGTTGGCATAGACCCTGGTTGCCCAGGGGGCGCTGGACATTGCTCGGTTTGGACCAACACTTATACAAGCATTGGCCCAGGGCGGGCTAAAATAAAGATGACCCTCGGGCTCTGGAAACCCAAGGGAATAAAAGGGGTAGGTGAGTAAAATGGTAAAACCAATGTTGGGCCTTGCTGGAGGAGTTTTATTCAAAGCGAACTGTCAAGGGGGTCCCATAAATCACCCAACCGCGCAAGGAACGCAAAATCCGGGAACATAACACCGGTATGACGGAAACTAGGGCGGCAAGAGTGGAACAAAACACCAAGCATAAGGCTGAGTCTTCCACCCTTTACCAAGTATATAGATGCATTAATTAAATAAGAGATATTGTGATATCCCAACATAATCCTGTCCATCATGGAGAAATCTTCAACTTCACCTGCAACTAACAACGCTATAAGAGGGGCTGAGCAAAGCGGTAACAAAGCCAAACAATGGTTTGCTAGGAAGGGTGTCAAAGGTTAGAGGTTCATGGCAATTTGGGAGGCGTGATGAGCAAAAGATAGGTAGCGTAGCAAAGCGATAGAACAAAGCAACTAGCATAGCAATGATAGTAGTGAGATCCAGGGTAGCGGTCATCTTGTCTGAAATCCCGCTAGGAAGAAGAACGAGTCCATGAAGAAGACAAATGGACGAAGTCGAACGAATCCTCACAACTCCGGAACGAAACCGAAGCTACCGAGAGAAGCAAACCGGAAAGAAGCAAACAACATGGTAAACACACAAGCATAATCATGGCATGATGCACAATAATGTATGATGCATGTCCGGTTTAATGAGGCATGGCATGGAAAAATGCAATAAACAACACTACAAGTTAAGTGGAGCTCAATATGCAACGAGTTGCATATTGACAAAACACCACATTGACATATTTAGTTTAATCTTGTTTATGTACCCAACAATATTAAATGTTGTTAAACATGGCAAGAGGTGAAGCATAATATATCTAGGCAAGTTTAAATGAGGCCGGAACAACAAACAACAATTCCGGAAAATCCTCATGTCCATATTTTAGTTTTGGTACTATTCTGCCCTAAACCATATTTTAAGGTTGTTAAATAGGAAAATAAAGTGGACCATGTTAAACTAGGCATTTTTTCCACCCCATTTACATATAAAGTTTATTTAAAACCGAGCTACGGTTATTTAGTTATGAAATAAATCATTTAAACATGGCATATTAGCAAATTTAAACAAACAGCAAGTTAAACATTTTAAACATGGATGAAAGTGGCATATTATTAATCTACACAAAATTCTAAACATTTTACATGTATAAATTATTTACAAAAGATGCATGGTTTGTGAGTAATTAAATGCATGAACTAGGAGGGTTTTTCTGTAAAACAGTTAAATTTCTGGATAAAGCGAAATTCGCAGAACTTTAAAAAAACAAACATGGGCCAGATCTGCTGGGCTGGGGTCTCACTATGGGCTCTTGGCCCGGTCGGTGGTGGAGGTTGGCTGGGCCTGGCCGGGAGGGGGATGGAGGGCGAGCTGGGCCTTGGAGCTAGCGGCCCAGGAGGCTGGCCATGCGCGCTGGTCAACGGGAGCGAGGCAAGCGGGCTGCTCCTTCTTCGTTACTGAAGAACCGCGACAGCAGCAGCAGGTTCAGAGCGACGGAGGGCGGGAATGACTGCCGGCGACGGGATCCGAGTGAAGAGGGTCTTGGCGAGACGCGGGGAGGTGGAGCTTGGCGCGGATCCATGGCGATGAGGAGGGGCACGGTCAACACGCTCGAGGCAGGGGATCGAGCGAGCCGCAGCTGCAGCAGGAGCTGCTGTTGGAAAAAACGACAGAGAGTTCAGAGAGAGGGACGGGGAGGAAGAACTGCAGGAGGAAGAAAAAGAAGAAAGGGAAGGCACGGGGCAAGGGGCGAGTGGACCTGCTGGTCCGGTGTTGCTCCGGTCCGGTAGAGGCGAGGAGGAGCAGCTTCGGGAGGAGGCAGTTCCTGCTGGTTCGGTCAGCCTGCGGCGGGGCGGACGAGGCGCACGGGAAGCACGGGAGGAGGGCGATGGGGTTCGGCGTGGAGGAGGCCGACGGCGACGGCTACTGCCGAAGGGGATCAAGGCGGCGGCTCCATGTACTTGCGGGGCGGCGGGTCAACACGGGGTCAAGCGGCGCTCGATGCAGAGGCGATGCATCGGCTTGGATGGATGACGGGGCGCTAATCCGGTCCCCGGAGGTGGGTCTGGACGGTGGTGCCGGACGAGCTCGAGCTCCGGGCGCCATGGCGTCGCTGTTCCTGTCCAGGACAAGAGAGGAAGAGCAGGGGGTTAGAGAGAGAGATGGAGAGAGCAGGGAAGGAGAAGCAGAGGGATGAGGGAGAGGCCTGGAGCGGCTGTTGGTCACTGGTGGCAGCGCCGGTGCCGGACGACGAAGGCGAGGTAGAGGAGCACGGGGAGCAAGAGGTTCGCGGGGCCTCTGCTTGCGGGAGGCTGGGAGCGAGGCTTCGGGCGTGGTGGTTGGATGGATCTGACTGGTGGTGTGCGGTGGTTGGTAGGGCACGGAAGGCGAGGAAGATCAGGATCGGCTGGCCGGTGGATGGATGCATCGGGAGGATCCCAAGGTGGGAGAGGAGTGGCGGCGGAGAGAAGGATTGGATGGGACAGCCCTCCTAGTATCTAGGGTTAGGCTAGTTATATAGTGAGTGGGTTAGATTAGGGGCGATCTAGTCCCTCTGATCGAAATCAGACGGTCTGAGAAAAATATGCTAGGAGAGTCCAACGAGGAACCGATGATGATCTAGGGAAGTTAGGGGATGATCCGGACCCAACGGTGATGACAGAGAGGGTCGGGTAAGTTTCGGACGCGCGAGGGGTCAGTGCACTGTGCAGAAAGGCCCAAACGGTCGGACAACAAAAGAACGATTGGTCTGAGAAACGTCAACGGAGGCGAGGGAGAAGCAGCAACTAACAACGGATGCACGTTTTAAGAAAACATGCAGATGCAAAGCGCATGATGCTATGAGATGAAATGCAAGACATGAACAAAATGCAAAACAAACGACAAAAACACCAACCACGAAGGAAATATCATATCACATCTCCGGAAAAGGCAAGAGTTGGAGTTACGAATATGGAAAGTTGTATCCGGGGCGTTACAGATTATTGATATGAAGGAAGGGAATATTATATTCCAATTTCCATTAAAGAAAGGCATGGAGCACTTTCCAAGAAAGAAAGTCAAATTACCTTACGAATCTATCATGCGAGCTACCTATGAATCAAGTGCCAAAGATGGCACTACTTAGATCTATCTTCGCTTTTATGCCTAGCTAGGGGCGTTAAACGATAGCAGTAGTTGGGAGGCAACCCAATTTTCTTTGTGTTTCTTGTTTTTGTTCCTGTTTAGTACTCCCTCTGTTCGGAATTATTTGTCTCGAAAATGGATGTATCTAGAACTAAAATACGTCTAGATGCATCATTTTCGTGACAAGTAATTCCGAATGGAGGGAGTAATAAATTTTGCAATTACTTTCTGTTTAGATGTGTTTTCTTGTTTTATTTAGTGTTTGTGCCAAGTAGAACCTATAGGATAACCTATGATATGAGTTGATTTGATTCTGCTGAAAATCAGAAACTTTGCGCTCACGAGAAAAAATTCAATAAATCACAGAAACGAGATTTTGCATTGATTCTTTTTGCTTCTGTTCAATAAACAAATTTTTTAGGACTTCTTATTTTGGTAGGAGTTTTAAAGTTCCAGAATTTTGCGTTAGTTACAGATTGCTTCAGACTGTTCTGTTTTTGACAGATTCTGTTTTTCGTGTGTTGTTTGCTTATTTTGATGCATCTATGGCTAGTATGTAAGGGTATGAACCATAGAGAACTTGGAATACAGTAGGTTTAACACCAATATAAATAAAGAATTAGTTCATTACAGTACCTTATGTGGTGGTTTTGTTTTCTTTCACTAACGGAGCTTATGAGATTTCCTGTTGAGTTTTGTGTTGTGAAGTTTTCAAGTTTTGGGTAGAGCTTTGATGGACTATGGAATGAAGGGTGGCAAAATCCTAAGCTTGGGGATGCCCAAGGCACCCCAAGATATTCAAGAATAGCCAAAATCCTAAGCTTGGGGATGCCCCCGGAAGGCATCCCCTCTTTCGTCTTCGTTCATTGGTAACTTTACTTGGAGCTATATTTTTATTCGCCACATGATATGTGTTTTGCTTGGAGTGTCGTGTATTATATTAGTCTTTGCGTTTTAGTTTACCACAATCATCCTTGCTGTAACACACCCTTTGGGAGAAGCCTACTTGATTGAAATTTATTAGAATACTCTATGTGCTTCACTTATATCTTTTGAGCTAGCTAGTTTTTGCTCTAGTGCTTCACTTATATCTTTTAGAGCACGGAGGTGGATTAATTTTGAAGAAATTGTTGATCTCTCATGCTTCACTTATATTATTTTGAGAGTCTTTTATAACAGCATGGTATTTGCTATGGTTATAAATTGGTCCTAGAATGATGATCATCCAAGTTGAGTATAATAAAAACTATCATAGGAAGTGAATTGGATGCTATGATCAACTTGATACTTGATAATTGTTTTGAGATAGGGAGGTAGTGATATTAAAGTCATGCTAGTTGGGTGATTATGAAAAGAATGCTTGTGTTGAAGTCAGCAAGTCCCGTAGCATGCACGTATGGTTAAAGTTGTGTAACAAATTTGAAGCATGAAGTGTACCTGGCTTGTGCATCCTTATGAGTGGCGGTCGGGGGCGAGCGATGGTCTTTTCCTACCAATCTATCCCCCTAGGAGCATGCGCGTAGTGCTTGGTTTTTGATGACTTCTAAATTTTTGCAATAAGTATATGAGTTCTTTTGACTAATGTTGAGTCCATGGATTATACGCACTTTTACCTTTCCATCATTGCTAGCCTCTTTGATACCGTGCATTGCCCTTTCTCATCTTGAGAGTTGGTGCAAACTTCGCCGGTGCATCCAAACCCCGTGATATGATACGCTCTATCACACATAAACCTCCTTATATCTTCCTCAAAACAGCCACCATACCTACCTATTTATGGCATTTCCATAGCCATTCCGAGATATATTGCCATGCAACTTTCCATCATTTCGTTCATCATCATCATGACATACATTACTTTTGTCATATTGCCATTGCATGATCATGTAGTTGACATCGTATTTGTGGCAAAGCCACCATGCATAATTTTTATACATGTCACTCTTGATTCATTGCACCATCCCGGTACACCACCGGAGGCATTCATATAGAGTCATATCTTGTTCTAGTTTCGAGTTGTAATTCATGTGTTGTATTCAATAAAAGTGTGATGATCATCATTATTAGAGCATTGCTCAAAAAAAGGAAAGTCCAAAAGAAAAAAAGAAAAGGCTAAAGAAAAAAAGAAAAAGGAAAAAAAGAAAAGAAAAAGAAAAGAAAAAAAGAAAATAAATAAAGGGGCAATGCTACTATCTCTTTTTCCACACTTGTGCTTCAAAGTAGCACCTTGTTCTTCATGTAGTGTGTCTCATATATTGTGCTTCAAAGTAGCACCATGTTTTCATGTAGAGAGTCTCATAGGTTGTCACTTTCATATACTAGTGGGAATTTTTCATTATAGAACTTGGCTTGTATATTCCTACGATGGGCTTCCTCAAATGCCCTAGGTCTTCGTGAGCAAGCAATTTGGATGCACACCCACTAGTTTTCTTTTGTTGAGCTTTCATTCATTTATAGCTCTAGTGCATCCGTTGCATGGCAATCCCTACTCCTCATGTTGACATCAATTGATGGGTGTTCCCATAGCCCGTTTATTATCCTCGTCAATGTGAGACTTTCTCCTTTTTGTCTTATCCACACAATCCCCAATCATTATTCTATTCCATCCATAGTGCTATGTCCATGGCTCACGCTCATGTATTGCGTGAAGGTTGAAAAAGTTTGAGATTATTTAAGTATGAAACAATTGCTTGGCTTGTCATCGGGGGTATAGAAGTTGGGAACATCTTTGTGTGATGAAAGTGAAGCATAGCCTAACTATATGATTTTGGAGGGATGCACTTTCATTAGCCATGTTATTTTGAGAAGACATGATTGCTTTTAATAGTATGCTTGAAGTGTTACTATTTATTTTGTCAATATGAACTTTTATTTTGAATCACTTGGATCTGAACATTCATGCCACAATAAAGAGAAATTACATTGAGAATTATGCTAGGTAGCATTCCACATCAAAAATTCTGTTTTTATCATTTACCTACTCGAGGACAAGCAGGAATTAAACTTGGGGATGCTTGATACGTCTCCAACGTATCTATAATTTTTGACTGTTCCATGCTATTATATTACCTGTTTTGGATGTCTATGGGCTTTATTTTACACATTTATATCATTTTTGGGACTAAACTACTAACCGGAGGCCCAACCCGTATTGTTTTTTTTTGCCTATTTCAGTATTTTGAAGAAAAGGAATATCAAATGGAGTCCAAATGGAATGAAACCTTCGGGAGCATGATTTTTGGAACGAATGTGATCCAGAGGACTTGGAGTGCAAGCCAAGAAGCAGCCGAGGCGGCCATGAGATAGGAGGGCGCGCCCACCCCTCCTGGGCGCGCCCCCTATCTCGTGGGCCCCTCAGGCAGCCACCGACGTACTTCTTCCTCCTATATAAGCCTACATACCCCGAAAACATCCAGGGAGCCACCGAAGAAATATTTCCACCATCGTAACCTTCTGTATCCGCAAGATCCCATCTTGGAGCCATCGCCGGCGTTTTGCCGGAGGGGGAATCCACCACGGAGGGCTTCTACATCAACACCATAGCCCCTCCAATGAGTTGTGAGTAGTTTACCACAGACCTTCGGGTCCATATTTATTAGCTAGATGGCTTATTCTCTCTTTTTGGATCTCAATACAATGTTCTCCCTCTCTCTTGTGGAGATCTGTTCGATGTAATCTCTTTTTGCGGTGTGTTTGTCGAGATCCGATGAATTGTGGGTTTATGATCAAGTTTATCTATGAATAATATTTGAATCTTCTCTGAATTCTTTTATGTATGATTGAGTTATCTTTGCAAGTCTCTTCGAATTATCGATTTGGTTTGGCCTACTAGATTGATCTTTCTTGCCACGGGAGAAGTGCTTAGCCTTGGGTTCAATCTTGTGGTATCCTTACCCAGTGACAGAAAGGGTTGCAAGGCACATATTGTATTGTTGCCATCGAGGATAAAAAGATGGGGTTTATGTCATATTGTTTGAGTTTATCCCTCTACATCATGTCATCTTAGTTAATGCGTTACTCTGTTCTTATGAACTTAATACTCTAGATGCATGCTGGATAGCAGTCGATGTGTGGAGTAATAGTAGTAGATGTAGGCAGGAGTCGGTCTACTTGTTACAGACGTGATGCCTATATACATTATCATTCCTAGATAATCTCATAATTATTCGCTTTTCTATCAATGCTCGACAGTAATTTGTTCACCCACCATAATACTTATGCTATCTTGAGAGAAGCCTCTAGTGAAACCTATGGCCCCCGGGTCTATCTTTTATCATATAAGTTTCCAATCTACTTTTATTTGCATCTTTATTTTCTGCATCTATATTATAAAATACCAAAAATATATTTATCTTATCATATTATCTCTATCAGATCTCACTTTTGCAAGTGGCCATGAAGGGATTGACAACCCCTTTATCATGTTGGTTGCGAGTTCTTTGTTTGTTTGTGTAGGTTCGTGGGACTTGTGAGGAGCCTCCTACTGGATTGATACCTTGGTTCTCAAAAACTGCGGGAAATACTTATGCTACTGTGCTGCATCACCCTTTCCTCTTCAAGGAAAACCAACGCAAGCTCAAGACGTAGCAATGATCATGAAACTTCAGATCATGTTACTACTAAATTTCATAGGTCAACTAGAGCACGATCCGCACTAGAGTGGCTAGACCATGGCGAACCTACGAACTATGAAGAAGCTCCTTATAGCGATGTTTAAGTCTGTCCGAATCATGTTAGCAATTGCCGCATTTTATGATTATGAAATCTGGCAAATGGACGTGAAAACTGCATTCCTTAATGGATTTCTAAAAGAAGGTTGTATATAATGCAACCAGAAGGTTTTGTCGATCCTAAAGGTGCTCAAAAAGTGTGGAATCTCCAGCGATCCATCTATGGACTAGTGCAAGCATCTCGGAGTTGCAATATACGCTTTGATGAGGTGATCAAAGCATATGGTTTTATACAGACTTACGGAGAAGCCTGTATTTACAAGAAAGTGAGTGGGAGCTCTGTAGCATTTCTGATATTATATGTGGATGACATATTGTTGATTGGAAATGATATAGAATTTCTAGATAGCATAAAAGGATACCTGAATAAGAGTTTTCAATAAAAGACCTTGGTGAAGCTACTTATATATTGGGCATCAAGATCTATAGGGGACAGATCGAGACACTTTATAGGACTTTCACAAAGTACATACCTTGACAAGATTTTTAAGAAGTTCAAATGGATCAGACAAAGAAAGGGTTCTAGCCTGTGTTGCACGGTGTGAAATTAAGTTTAAAAAAACCCGACCACGGCAGAAGATAGAGAGAGAATGAAATTCCCTATGCCTCAGCTATAGGTTCTATAAAGTATGCCATGCTATCTACCAAACATGTTGTGTACTTTGCCATGAGTTTGGCAAGCGGCTACAATAGTGATCCGGGAGTAGATCACTAGATAACAGCCAAAATTATCCTTAATTACCTTAAAGAGGACTAAGGAAATGTTTCTTAGTTATGAAGGTGACAAAGAGTTAGTCGTAAAGAGTTATGTCGATGCAAGCTTTGACACTGATCTAGATGACTCTAAGTCTAAATCTAGATACGTATTGAATGTGTGAGCAATTAGCTAGAGTAGCTCCATGCAGAGCATTGTAGACACAGAAATTTGCAAAATACATACGGATCTGAATGTGGCAGATCCGTTGACTAAACTTCTGTCACAAGCAAAACATGACCACACCTTAGTACTCTTTAGGTATTAATCACATGGCGATGTGAACTAGATTATTGACTCTAGTAAACCTTTTGGGTGTTGGTCACATGGCGATGTGAACTATGGGTGTTAATCACATGACGATGTGAACTAGTGGTGTTAAATCACATGGCAATGTGAACTAGATTATTGACTCTAGTGCAAGTGGGAGACTGAAGGAAATATGCCCAAGAGGCAATAATAAAGTTGTTATCTTATATTTCCTTATTTCATGATAAATGTTTATTATTCATGCTAGAATTGTATTAACCGGAAACTTGATACATGTGTGAATACATAGACAAAATACTATGTCCCTAGTAAGCCTCTACTAGACTAGCTCGTTAATCAAAGATGGTTAAGTTTCCTAACCATAGGCATATGTTGTCATTTGATGAATGGGATCACATCATTAGAGAATGATGTGATGGACAAGACCCATCTGTTAGCTTAGCATAATGATATTTTAGTTTTATTGCTATTGCTTTCTTCATGTCAAATACATATTCCTCCGACTATGATATTATGCAACTCCTGGATACCAGAGAAATGCCTTATGTGGTACAAAACGTCACAACTTAACTGGGTGATTATAAAGATGCTCTACAGGTATCTCCGAAGGTGTTTGTTGGGTTGGCATAGATCGAGATTAGGATTTGTTACTCCGTGTATCAGAGAGGTATCTCTGGGCCCTCTCGGTAATGCACATCATAAGAAGCCTTGCAAGCAAAGTAACTAATGAGTTAGTTGCAGGATGATGCATTATGGAACGAGTAAAGATACTTGCAGGTAACAAGACCGAACTAGGTATGAAGATACCGATGATCAAATCTCGGGCAAGTAACATACCGATGACAAAGGGGGTTGAGTGTTCTCTAACCTTCGCAACAATGACACATCGATGGCTTCAGCAGACTGATAACCCACAAGTATAGGGGATCGCAACAGTTTTTGAGGGTAGAGTATTCAACCCAAATTTATTGATTCGACACAAGGGGAGCCAAAGAATATTCTCAAGTATTAGCAGTTGAGTTGTCAATTCAACCATACCTGGATAACTTAGTATCTGCAGCAAAGTAGTATGGAAGTAACGGTAACAGTAGCAAAAGTAACGGTAGCAGTTTTGTAGTAATGGTAACAGTGGCAACAACAAAGTAACTAAGCAAAGAACAATATGTGAAAAGCTCGTAGGCAATGGATAGGTGATGGATAATTATGTCGGATGCGATTCCTCATGTAATAGTTATAACATAGGGTGACACAGAACTAGCTCCAGTTCATCAATGAAATGTAGGCATGTATTCTGAATATAGTCATACGTGCTTATGGAAAAGAACTTGCATGACATCTTTTGTCCTACCCTCCCGTGGGAGCGGGGTCCTAATGGAAACTTAGGGATATTAAGGCCTCCTTTTAATAGAGAAACGGACCAAAGCATTAACACTTAGTGAATACATGAACTCCTCAAACTACAGTTATCACCGGTAAGTATCTCGATTATTGTCACTTTGGGGTTAACGGATCATAACACATAATAGGTGACTATAGACTTGCAAGATAGGATCAAGAACTCATATATATTCATAAAAATATAATAGGTTAATATCTGAAATCATGGCACTCGGGCCCTAGTGACAAGCATTAAGCATAGCGAAGTCATAGCAACATCAATCTCAGAACAAAGTGGACATTAGGGATCAAACCCTAACAAAACTAACTCGATTACATGGTAAATCTCATCCAACCCATCATTGTCCAGCAATCCTATGATGGAATTACTCATGCACGGCGGTGAGCATCATGAAATTGGTGATGGAGCATGGTTGATGATGACGACGGCGACGGATTCCCCTCTCTGGAGCCCCGAACAGACTCCAGATTAGCCCTCCCGAGAGGTTTTAGGGCTTGGCGGCGGCTCCGTATCGTAAAACGTGATAAACCCTTCTTCTTTTATTTTTTTCTCTGTGAAAGCAAATATATGGAGTTGGAGCTGAGGTCGGTGGATGTCCAGGGGGCCCACGAGGCAGGGGGCACACCCCCCACCCTCGTGAATAGGGTGTGGGCCCCCTGACACTGATTCTTTCGCCAGTATTTTTTATTAATTTTGAAAAGTTGCTCCGTGGATTTGCAGGTCATTCCGAGAACTTTTATTTCTGTACAAAAATAACACCATGACAGTTCTGCTGAAAACAGCGTTAGTCCGGGTTAGTTACATTCAAATCATGCAAGTTAGAGTCCAAAACAAGGGCAAAAGTGTTTGGAAAAGTAGATACGACGGAGACGTATCAACTCCCCCAAGCTTAAACCTTTGCTTGTCCTCAAGCAATTCAGTTGATAAACTAAAAGTGATAAAGAAAAACTTTTACAAACTCTGTTTGCTCTTGTTGTAAATATGTAAAGCCAACATTCTAGTTTTCAGCAAAGATTATGAACTAACCATATTCACAATAACACTTAGGTCTCATGTTTACTCATATCAATAGCATAATCAACTAGCAAGCAATAATAATAAAACTCGGATGACAACACTTTCTCAAAACAATCATAATATGATATAACAAGATGGTATCTAGCTAGCCCGTTCTGAGACCGCAAAACATAAATGCAGAGCACCTTTAAAGATCAAGGACTGACTAAACATTGTAATTCATGGTAAAAGAGATCCAGTCATAGTCATACCCAATATAAACTAATAGTAATGCATGGAAATGACAGCGGTGCTCTCCAGCGGGTGCTTTTTAATAAGAGGGTGATGACTCAACGTAAAAGTAAATAGATAGGCCCTTCGCAGAGGGAAGCAGGGATTTGCAGAGGTGCCAGAGCTCGATTTTTTAAACAGAGATAATAATATTTTGGGCGGTATACTTTCATTGTCAACATAACAACTGAGTGATCTCGATATCTTCCATGCTACACATATTATAGGCGGTTCCCAAACAGAATCGTAAAGTTTATACTCCCCCACCACCAACAACCACCAATCCATGGCTTGCCCGAAAAAACGGGTGCCTCCAACTAACAACAATCCCGTGGGAGTTTTGTTTAATTATTTGATTTGAGTTGAGCATGGGATTGGGCATCCCGATGACCAGCCATTTTCTCGTGAATGAGGAGCGGAGTCCACTCCTCTTGAGACTAACCCGCCTAACATGGAAGATACAGAAAGCCCTAGTTGATACATGAGCTGTTCGAGCATACAAAACAGAATTTTATTTGAAGGTTTGGAGTTTGGTACATACAAATTTACTTGGAATGGCAGGTAGATACCGCATATAGGAAGGTATGGTGGACTCATATGGAATAACTTTGGGGTTTATGGAGTTTGGATGCACAAGCAGTATTCCCGCTTAGTACAGGTGAAGGCTAGCAAGAGATTGGGAAGCGACCAACTGAGAGAGCGACAACAGTCATGAACATGCATTAAAATTAATCAACACCGAGTGCAAGCATGAGTAGGATATAATCCACCATGAACATAAATATCGTGAAGGCTATGTTGATTTTGTTTCAACTACATGCGTGAACATGTGCCAAGTCGAGTCACTCAAATCATTCAAAGGAGGATACCACCCTATCATACCACATCACAACCATTTTAATAGCATGTTGGCACACAAGGTAAACCATTATAAGCTCCTAGCTAATTAACCATGACATAAGCAACTATAATCTCTAATTGTCATTGCAAACATGTTTACTCATAATAGGCTGAATCAGGAACGAATAGCTAATCATATTTACAAAAACAAAGCTTGTGTTCTTCCCCCATTATTGACCTTATTTGATCTTGGTATCTCTCAAACCCTCCATGGATTCTTGCTTGTTTTGGGGGAAAAGAGAGATTAGATCTAGATCCACATTTCCACCAATCACTCTCTCCTCTATATGAGGGGAACCCCTTGGATCTAGATCTTGGAGTTCTTGGTGTTCTCCTTCTTGTTCTTCCTCTCATTTTCCTTCCTAGAATTAGTTGTTTTGGTGGGATTTGGGAGAGAAGGACTTGGGCACTCCGTTGCCCTTGCCATTGCATTTGGTGCATCGGTTTGAGTTCACCACTGTGATATGTGGAAGTTACAAGTTGAGAAGCTTATTACTCTTGGGTGCTTGGGTGCCCTAGACGGTTTGTGGTGTTCGGAGCTCAATCATTGTGGTGTAAATCTCCGGGCAAGCATCGGGGTCTCCAATTAGGTTGTGGAGTTTCCCCCGAGCAATTTGACGGGTTCCGATGACCGCCCCCAAGAGTTGCCAAAGTGTAAGGGTTCCTGTTTGTCACGGTAGATGTCCTTAGTGTGAGACTTAGTCGTGAGGCCAATGCATCTATGTGGTAGCTTGAGAGGGGTTGAGACGGACGAGAGATGCGAGGTTTTTACCTAGGTTCGGCCCCTCACAGTGGAGGTAAGAGCCTACATCCTGCTTCATTGATATTGATGATGATGATGATGATTACAAGGGTGCTCTTTCGCTACCTCTATATCGAGAGCTATTGATTTCTCTGTCTCAACTTGTGAATCTTGTCCCTCTTGGGGTGCCCTATCCCTCCTTATATAAGTTGGAGGGGCGGGTTACATGACTAGTCCTAGTAAGATTAGGATTACTTTATTACAAGTGGAGTCCTAGTATTGCTTCCTTTGTAAGGGAATATTCCTTATGCTTTCCTCTTAAGCCAGCCCACCGGACACGCTCCTTGAGTCGGTCTTCTCATAAGCCACCTTCTAGGCTCTGACCCACCTGCTGGGTCACCAAATGAGTTACCAGGCCCGGCCGCGTCATTAGTGAGTGGAGAGATCTGGGTGGGTCACTTAGTGAGTCGCCAGTCTTCGGGCGGGTGACTAGTGAGCCACCAAGTTTGGCCAGGTCATACTTCCGACCGGGTCATACCGCGGGGTATATCCCCGACAGTTCCGGTGACCGCCCCCGAGGGTATCCATTTGTACGGGTTCGGTGATCGCCCTCAAGGGTCCCTTAGTGGAATCATGACACCTTGCATTGTGCGAGGGCGTGAGGAGATTACGGTGGCCCTAGTGGCTTCTTGGGGAGCATTGTGCCTCCACACCGCTCCAAACGGAGATTAGTATCCGCAAGGGTGTGAGCTTCGGGATACATCATCATCTCCACGTGCCTCGGTTATCTCTTACCCGAGCCCTTTACTTATGAACTTTACTTTGTGATAGCCATATTGTCTCTTGTCATATATCTTGCTATCACCTAGTTGTTTATCTTGCTTAGCATAAGTTGTTGGTGCACATAGGTGAGCCTAGTCATTTTAGGTTTTGTGCTTAACAAATTAACTGCTAGTTTTATTCTGCATTTGTTCAAGCCTAAACCATAATCATTTTAAAGCGCCTATTCACCCCCCCTCTAGGCGACATCCACGATAGATCATAGGGTACTTCAGGATCTGGTATTGGTCGGGCTTGTTCTACTCGGTAGTGCATGGTTTACTCGATAACCAAAACGTACTTGAGAATTTTGTATTGGTCAAGCTTGTTCCTCCCGAGGGGAGTACGACCGAGTGAGAAGCCCACTCGGTAGTCAGAGGGTACTTCAGGATCTAGTATTGGTCGATCTTGTTCCTTCCAGTGGTGCCTACTCGGGTGCTTGTGAGTTACTCCTTTGGTTTCTTCTTTGAGTCTTTTGACTGACTATTTTTTGCATGTTGCAAAGGACTTGTGAGATGGGGTCCCACTATGCCGTGATGGAGAATGAGGTGACATCCCTTCATCTTGATCTAGAGGCTGAAAAGCTCAAGAGCGCCCGACTGGAACAAGAGAAGAAGGCCCTGGGAGGTAAGCTATTTCCTCCGACTGGTAGCTAAATACTGTTCTTCCCTCTTGATCCGAAGCATTTCGCTCCGACAGATGTTCGTAGCAAGAATCCCAAACTCGTAATGAGGCTCGGGACTTCTATTTCTTTAGGAACCATGACGCAGGCACTTGAGAACAAGGATAAAGATCTGGCGCTGGCCCAGAAGGAAGCAAGGACCAAGGCCAAACTTGCCGATGAGAAGTTGGCTTCAGTCAGCAGGTTGGAGGAGGAGATCAAGAACCTCAAGGCTGCTGCCAAGGTCTTCACTCAGGAGAAGGTCAAGCTGGAGGAGAAGGTCACCCAGTTGACTGAAAAGAAGGATGCGCTAGGGGCACATATGCAGGAGGTGTGCGAGGAGTTTAGGGAGAAGCTCTTCGGTAAGTTCTTCTCAACCGAGTGAATCCCGTATGCGACCAAATCTTTCTCAGTCATTCACTCATGCACTATCTTCTTCCAACCAGAGCATTGCTACAACAAGGAACTTGAGCTGTAGAGGATAGAGAGGGACCTGGACCCTTCTCGTTCATTCTTCATTGACAAAGCATCAATTGCCATGCTTCGGCTTGAAGACCGCTTGGAGAATGTGTTGGGCTATATCACTCGGTCAAAGGGTGTTGCGGGTCAGACTCATGAGGAGCTACAGCCGGTAGTGGAGACCTCGAAGGACCTGGAGTCGGTGTTGACGCGGCTGAATGAAGTCCCTACTCGGGTGTGCTGATGTGGCGTTGTCACTCGTCCGCGTTCATTGAAAGAACGTGGACGAGGAAAATCTAAAGAACCTCCTAGTGATGGAAAAGAAGAACCTCAAGTTTGAGGATTTCATGGAGATCTTTGCTGAAGCTGCTACTCGCATCGCCGACGGGATTGACCTGGAGACCTTCGTTGAGCTGGCTAGTCCTCCGCCTGAGGCTTGAAAAACAGTTGATCGTATTTGCCCCGGAATGTCGGGTGGTAGCTGTAATGAAATACTTTGCCGAGCCTTGGGCTCATTTTATCTCAGAGACATTCAAACGGATGAATCCTTAATTTGAAAAATTTCGCTTCTATTTGCTTCTCATGTTTTATTTGACTTTAGGCAAAAGCTGGTTCGCATCTAGGCCCCCGAGTGTGGACCAGATACCCACTCAAATTGTTCTCAAACTTAAGCGGAAGCTGGTTCACAGCTAAGCCCCCCTTGTTGGGGAACGTAGCAGAAATTCAAAATTTTCCTACGTGTCACCAAGATCTATCTATGGAGAAACCAACAACGAGGGGAAGGAGAGTGCTTCTACATACCCTTGTAGATCACTAAGCGGAAGCGTTCAAGAGAACGGGGTTGAAGGAGTCGTACTCGTCGTGATCCAAATCACCGGAGATCCTAGTGCCAAACGGACGGCACCTCCGCGTTCAACACACGTACAGCCCGGTGATGTCTCCCACGCCTTGGTCCAGCAAGGAGAGAGGGAGAGGTTGAGGAAGACTCCGTCTAGCAGCAGCACAACGGCGTGGTGGCGGTGGAGGAGCGTGGCAATCCTGCAAGGCTTCGCCAAGCACCGCGGGAGAGGAGAAGGGAGAGAGGTAGGGATGCGCCTGGGAGAGGTCAAACTCATGTGTTGGCAGCCCCAAAACCCTCAAGTATATATAGGGGAGAGGGAGGAGGGTGCGCCCCCTCTAGGGTTTCCACCCCAAGGGGTGCGGCAGCCCCAATCCCATCTAAGGGTGGCGGCCAAGGGGGGAGAGGGGGGAAACTTGCCTCCCAAGTTAGGTGGAAGCACCCCCTCCCCAAACCCTAAGCGCCTTGGGCCCTTGTGGGGGGGGGGTGCACCAGCCCACCTGGGGCTGGTCCCCTCCCACACTTGGCCCATGCAGCCCTCCGGGGCCGGTGGCCCCACTTGGTGGACCCCCGGGACCCTCCCGGTGGTCCCGGTACGTTACCGATAAAACCCGAAACTTTTCCGGTGACCAAAACAGGACTTCCCATATATAAATCTTTACCTCCGGACCATTCTGGAACTCCTCGTGACGTCCAGGATCTCATCCGGGACTCCGAAGAACATTCGGTAACCACATACAAACTTCCTTTATAACCCTAGCGTCATCGAACCTTAAGTGTGTAGACCCTACGGGTTCGGGAACCATGCAGACATGACCGAGACGTTCTACGGTCAATAACCAACAGCGGGATCTGGATACCCATGTTGGCTCCCACCTGTTCCACGATGATCTCATCGGATGAACCACGATGTCAAGGACTCAATCGATCCCGTATACAAATCCCTTTGTCTAGCGGTATTGTACTTGCCCGAGATTCGATCGTCGATATACCGATACCTTGTTCAATCTTGTTACCGGCAAGTCTATTTACTCGTTTCGTAACACATCATCCCGTGATCAACCCCTTGGTCACATTGTGCACATTACGATGATGTCCTACCGAGTGGGCCCAGAGATACCTCTCCGTTTACACGGAGTGACAAATCCCAGTCTCGATTCATGCCAACCCAACAGACACTTTCGGAGATACCTGTAGTGCACCTTTATAGCCACCCAGTTACGTTGTGACGTTTGGTACACCCAAAGCATTCCTACGGTATCCGGGAGTTGCACAATCTCATGGTCTAAGGAAAATATACTTGACATTAGAAAAGCTTTAGCATACGAACTACACGATCTTTGTGCTAGGCTTAGGATTGGGTCTTGTCCATCACATCATTCTCCTAATGATGTGATCCCGCTATCAACGACATCCAATGTCCATGGTCAGGAAACTGTAACCATCTATTGATCAACGAGCTAGTCAACTAGAGGCTTACTAGGGACATGGTGTTGTCTATGTACCCACACATGTATCTGAGTTTCCTATCAATACAATTATAGCATGGATAATAAACGATTATCATGAACAAGGAAATATAATAATAATAGCCAATTTATTATTGCCTCTAGGGCATATTTCCAACAGTCTCCCACTTGCACTAGAGTCAATAATCTAGTTCACATCGCTATGTGATTAACACTGATAGGTCACATCGCCATGTGATCAACATCCAAAGAGTTTACTAGTGTCACTAAACTAGTTAACATCACCATGTGATTAAGACTCAGTGAGTTCTGGGGTTTGACCATGTTTTGCTTGTGAGAGAGGTTTTAGTCAACGATTCTGCAATATTCAGATCCGTATGTACTTCGCAATTCTCTATGTCATATTGTAAATGCTGCTTCCACGCTCCACTTGAAGCTATTCCAAATGGTTGCTCCACTATACATATCCGGTTTGCTACTCAGAATCATTCGGATAGGTGTTAAAGCTTGCATCGACGTAACCCTTTACGCCGAACTCTTTATCACCTCCATAATCGAGAAACATTTCCTTATTCTTCTAAGGATAATTTTGACCGCTGTCCAATGATCCGTTCCTGGATCATTCTTGTACCCCTTGACTGACTCATGGCAAGGCACACTTCCGGTGCGGTACACAGCAGAGCATACTATAGAGCCTACTTCTGAAGCATAGGGGACGACCTTCATCCTTTGTCTCTCTTCTGCCGTGGTCGAGCTTTAACTCTTAACTTCATACCTTACAACTCAGGCAAGAACTCCTTCTTTGACTGATCCATCTTGAACACCTTCAAGATCATGTCAAGGTATGTGCTCATTTGAAAGTATTATTAAGCATTTTGATCTATCTTATAGATCTTGATGCTTATTGTTCAAGTAGCCTAATCCAGGTTTTCCATTGAAAAACACTTTTCAAATAACCCTATATGCTTTCTAGAAATTCTACATCATTTCTGATCAACAATATGTCAACAACATATACTCATCAAAAATTCCATAGTGCTCCCACTCACTTCTTTGGAAATACAAGTTTCTCACAAACTTTGTATAAACCCAAAATCTTTGATCATCTCATCAAAGCGTACATTCCAACTCCGAGATGCTTACTCCAGTCCTTAGAAGGATTGCTGGAGCTTTGCATATTTGTTAGCGTCTTTCAGGATTGTCAAAGACCTTCTGGTTGTATCACATACAACCTTTCCTCAAGAAAACTGTCGAGGAAACAATGGTTATTTGACATTCTATCTGCAAGATTTCATAAATAATGCAGTAACTACTAATCCAATTCCAACAGACTCTTAGCATCGCTACGAGTGAGAAAGCCTCACCATAGTCAACTCCTTGAACTTGTCGGAAAACATCTTAACGACAAGTCGAGCTTTCTTAATGGTGATTCTTACCATCATTGTCTGTCTTCCTTTTAAAATCCATCTGTACCCAATGGCCTTACGACCATCAAGTATTTCTTCCAAAGTCATGGATCCTTTCTCGGATTTTATTGCCTCGAGCCATTCGTCGGAATCCGGGCCCACCATCGTTTCTCCATAGCTCGTAGGTTCATTGTTGTCTAGCAACATGACCTCTAAGGCAGGACTGCGTAACACTCTGAAGTAGTACGCATCCTTGTCACCCTACGAGGTACGGTAGTGACTTGATCCGAAACTTCATGATCACTATCATAAGCTTCTACTTCAATTGGTGTAGGCGCCATGGGAAAAACTTCATGTGCCCTGCTACACACTAGTTGAAGTGACGGTTCAATAACCTCATCAAGTCTCCACCATCCTCCCACTCAATTCTTTCGAGAGAAACTTTTCCTCGAGAAAGGACCCGTTTCTAGAAACAATCACTTTTGCTTCCGGATCTGAGATAGGAGGTATACCCAACCATTTTGGGTATCCTATGAAGATGTATTTATCCGTTTTGGGTTCGAGCTTATCACGATGAAACTTTTTCACATAAGCGTCGTAGCCCCAAACTTTTAAGAAACGACAACTTAGGTTTCTCCAAACCATAGTTTAAATGGTGTCGTCTCAACGGAATTACGTGGTGCCCTATTAAAGTGAGTGTGGTTGTCTCTAATGCCTAACCCATGAACGATAGTGGTAATTCGATAAGAGACATCATGGTACGCACCATATCCAATAGGGTGCAACTATGATGTTCGGACACACCATCACACTATGGTGTTCCAGGCGGTATTAATTGTGAAACAATTTCCACAATGTCTTAATTGTGTGCCAAAGCTCGTAACTCAAATATTCATCTCTATGATCCTATCATAGACATTTTATCCTCTTGTCACGACGATCTTCAACTTCACTCTGAAATTACTTGAACCATTCAATAATTCAGACTTGTGTTTCATCAAGTAAATATACTCAACATCTACTCGAATCATCTGTGAAGTAAGAACATAACGATATTCACTGCATGCCTCAGCATTCATTGGACTGCACACATCAAAATGTGTTAGTTCCAACAAGTTTCTATCTTGTTCCATTTTACTGAAAAACGAGGCTTTTTAGTCATCTTGCCCATGTGGTATGATTTGCATATCTCAAGTGATTCAAAATCAAGTGAGTCCAAACAATCCATCTGCATGGAGTTTCTTCATGCGTATACACCAATAGACATGGTTCGCATGTCTCAAACTTTTCAAAAAACGAGTGAGTCCAAAGATCCATCAACATGGAGCTTCTTCATGCGTACCAATATGACTTACATGGCAGTGCCACAAGTAAGCGGTACTATCATTTCTATCTTATATCTTTTGGCATGAAAATGTGTATCACTATGATCGAGATTCAATAAACCATTCGTTTCAGGTGCAAGACCATTGAAGGTATTATTCAAATAAACAGAGTAACCATTATTCTCCTTAAATGAATAACCGTATTGCGATAGACATAATCCAATCATGTCTATGCTCAACGCAAACACCAAATGACAATTATTTAGGTTTAACACCTATCTCGATGGTAGAGGGAGCGTCGATGCTTGATCACATCAACCTTGGAAACACCTCCAACACGTATCGTCAGCTCACCTTTAGCAAGTCTTCATTTATTCCCTAGCTTTTATTTCGAGTTACTAACACTTAGCAACCGAACCGGTATCTAATACCCTGGTGCTACTAGGAGTACTAGTAAAGTACACATTAACATAATGTATATCCAATATACTTCTATCGACCTTGCCAGCCTTCTTATCTACCAAGTATCTAGGGTAATTCTGCTCCAGTGGCTGTTCCCCTTATTACATAAGCACTTAGTCTCGGGTTTGGGTTCAACCTTGGGTTTCTTCACTGGAGCAGCAACTGATTTTCCGTTTCATGAAGTGTCCCTTCTTACCCTTGCCCTTCTTGAAACTAGTGGTTTCACCAACCATCAACAATTGATGCTCCTTCTTAATTTCTACTTTCGCGGTGTCAAACATCGTGAATACCTCAAGGATCATCATATCTATCCCTGATATGTTATAGTTCATCACGAAGCTCTAGCAGCTCGGTGGCAATGACTTTGGAGAAACATCACTATCTCATTTGGAAGATCAACTCCCACTCGATTCGAGTGATTGTTGCACTCAGACAATCTAAGCACAAGCTCAACGATTGAGCTTTTCTCCCTTAGTTTGTAGGCTAAGAGAATCGTCGGAGGTCTTATACCTCTTGACGTGAGCACGAGCCTGAAATCCCAAATTTCATCCCTCGAAACATCTCATATGTTCCGCGACGTTTTGAAAACGTCTTTGGTGCCTCAACTCTAAACCGTTTAACTGAACTATCACGTAGTTATCAAAACATGTATGTCCGATGTTCGCAACATCCACAGACGACGTTTGGGGTTCTGCACACTGAGCGGTGCATTAAGGACATAAGCTTTCTACTGTCCGCATAATCGCTACTGTCAACTTTCAACTATATTTTCTCTAGGAACATATCTAAACAGTGGAACTAAAGCGCGAGCTTACGACATAATTTGCAAAGATCTTTTGACTATGTTCAGGATAATTAAGTTCATCTTATGAACTCCCACTCAGATAGACATCCCTCTAGTCATCTAAGTGATTACATGATCCGAGTCAACTAGGCCGTGTCCGATCATCACGTGAGACAGACTAGTCATCATCGGTGAACATCTTCATGTTGATCGTATCTACTATACGACTCATGCTCAACCTTTCGGTCTCTTGTGTTCTGAGGCCATGTCTGTACATGCTAGGCTCGTCAAGTTAACCTAAGTGTTTCGCGTGTGTAAATCTGGCTTACACCCATTGTATGTGAACGTAAGAATCTATCACACCCGATCATCATGTGGTGCTTCGAAACGACGAACTTTCGCAACGGTGCACAGTTAGGGGGAACACTTTCTTGAAATTTTAATGAGGGATCATCTTATTTACTACCGTCGTTCTAAGCAAATAAGATGTATAAACATGATAAACATCACATGCAATCAAATAGTGACATGATATGGCCAATATCATTTTGCTCCTTTTGATCTCCATCTTCGGGGCTCCATGATCATCATCGTCACCGGCATGACACCATGATCTCCATCATCATGATCTCCATCATCATGTCTCCATGAACTTGTCTCGCCAACTTATTACTTCTACTACTATGGCTACCGGTTAGCAATAAAGTAAAGTAATTACATGGTGTTGTTCAATGACACGCAGGTCATACAATAAATAAAGACAACTCCTATGGCTCCTGCCGGTTGTCATACCCATCGACATGCAAGTCGTGATTCCTATTACAAGAACATGATCAATCTCATACATCACATATCATTCATCACATTCTTCTTGGCCATATCACATCACATAGCATACCCTGCAAAAACAAGTTAGACGTCCTCTAATTGTTGTTTGCATGTTTTACGAGACTGCTATGGGTTTCTAGCAAGAACGTTTCTTACCAACACAAAAACCACAACGTGATATGTCAATTGCTATTTACCCTTCATAAGGACCCTTTTCATCGAATCAGATCCGACTAAAGTGGGAGATACTGGCACCCGCTAGCCACCTTATGCAACAAGTGCATGTCAATCGGTGGAACCTGTCTCATGTAAGAGTACGTGTAAGGTCGGTCTGGGCCGCTTCATCCCACGATGCCGCCGAATAAAGATTGGACTAGTAACGGTAAGCATATTGAACAACATCAACGCCCACAACTACTTTGTGTTCTACTCGTGCAAAGAATCTACGCAATAGACCTAGCTCATGATGCCACTGTTGGGGAACGTAGCAGAAATTCAAAATTTTCCTACGTGTCACCAAGATCTATCTATGGAGAAACCAACAACGAGGGGAAGGAGAGTGCTTCTACATACCCTTGTAGATCGCTAAGCGGAATCATTCAAGAGAACGGGGTTGAAGGAGTCGTACTCGTCGTGATCCAAATCACCGGAGATCCTAGTGCCGAACAGACGGCAGCTCCGCGTTCAACACACGTACAGCCCGGTGATGTCTCCCACGCCTTGATCCAGCAAGGAGAGAGGGAGAGGTTGAGGAAGACTCCGTCCAGCAGCAGCACAACGACATGGTGGCGGTGGAGGAGCGTGGCAATCCTGCAGGGCTTCGCCAAGCACCGCGGGAGAGGAGAAGGGAGAGAGGTAGGGCTGCGCCTGGGAGAGGTAAAACTCATGTGTTGGCAGCCCCAAAACCCTCAAGTATATATAGGGGAGAGGGAGGAGGGTGCGCCCCCTCTAGGGTTTCCACCCCAAGGGGTGCGGCAGCCCCAATCCCATCTAAGGGTGGCGGCCAAGGGGGGAGAGGGGGGAAACTTGCCTCCCAAGTTAGGTGGAAGCACCCCTCCCCAAACCCTAGGCGCCTTGGGCCCTTGTGGGGGGCGCACCAGCCCACCTGGGGCTGGTCCCCTCCCACACTTGGCCCATGCAGCCCTCCGGGGCCAGTGGCCCCACTTGGTGGACCCCCGGGACCCTCCCGGTGGTCCCGGTACGTTACCGATAAAACCCGAAACTTTTCCGGTGACCAAAACAGGACTTCCCATATATAAATCTTTACCTCCGTACCATTCCGGAACTCCTCATGACGTCCGGGATCTCATCCGAGACTCCGAACAACATTCGGTAACCACATACAAACTTCCTTTATAACCCTAGCGTCATCGAACCTTAAGTGTGTAGACCCTACGGGTTCGGGAACCATGCAGACATGACCGAGACATTCTCCGGTCAATAACCAACAGCGGGATCTGGATACCCATGTTGTCTCCCACATGTTCCACGATGATCTCATCGGATGAACCACGATGTCAAGGACTCAATCGATCCCGTATACAAATCCCTTTGTCTAGCGGTATTGTACTTGCCCGAGATTCGATCGTCGGTATACCGATACCTTGTTCAATCTCGTTAACGGTAAGTCTGTTTACTCGTTCCGTAACACATCATCCCGTGATCAACTCCTTGGTCACATTGTGCACATTATGATGATGTCCTACCGAGTGGGCCCAGAGATACCTCTCCGTTTACACGGAGTGACAAATCCCAGTCTCGATTCATGCCAACCCAACAGACACTTTCGGAGATACCTGTAGTGCACCTTTATAGCCACCCAGTTACGTTGTGACGTTTGGTACACCCAAAGAATTCCTACAGTATCCGAGAGTTGCACAATCTCATGGTCTAAGGAAAAGATACTTGACATTAGAAAAGCTTTAGCATACGAACTACACGATCTTTGTGCTAGTCTTAGGATTGGGTCTTGTCCATCACATCATTCTCCTAATGATGTGATCCCGTTATCAATGACATCCAATGTCCATGGTCAGGAAACCGTAACCATCTATTGATCAACGAGCTAGTCAACTAGAGGCTTACTAGGGACATGGTGTTGTCTATGTACCCACACATGCATCTGAGTTTCCTATCAATACAATTATAGCATGGATAATAAACGATTATCATGAACAAGGAAATATAATAATAATAACCAATTTATTATTGCCTCTAGGGCATATTTCCAACACCCCTCCCCCCTGAGTGTGGAGCAGATCGGAATATTTTGAACTTAAGCGAAGGCTAGTTCGCGGCTAAGCCCCGGGGTGTGGAGCAGATCCTCACTCGGAATATTTTTGTACTTAGGCGAAAACTGGTTCATGGCTAATTAAGCCCCCGAGTGTGGAGGAGATCCTCACTTGGATTATTTTTTAACTTAGCCGAAAGCTGGTTCTTGGCTAAGCCCCCAAGTGTGGAGGAGATCATCACTCAAATTATTTTTGAACTTAGGCGAAAGCTGGTTCGCGGCTAAGCCCCCGAGTGTGGAGCAGATCCTCACTCGGATTATTTTTGAACTTCAGCGAAAGCTGGTTCGCGGCTAAGCCCCCGAGTGTGGAGCAGATCCTCACTTGGGTTATTTTTTAACTAACGAGAAAGTTAGTTCACGGATAATCCCCTGAGTGTGGAGCAGATCCAAACTCGGATTATTTTTGAACTTAGGCAAAAGCTGGTTCGCGACTAAGCTTTCTCACCTCTACACCCACTGGAGGTGTGTTAGTTTCTGAATGCGGTTAGTCACCTGAGTGAAATGCGACCATAGGTCGAACTAGACGATATATGGGAAAAAGCAAGACTTTTATTCATCTAAATTCATTCGGACTAACTATTACAAGGGAGAAATTTTATTCTAAGTATAAAACTTGCGCAGCAAATCTGCATTCCAAGCTCTGGGCTCTTTTATTCCTTTGGTGAAGTTGTACAACATGTATGCTCCATTATGTAGGACCTTGGATATGGATAATTGTCCCTCCTAGGGGGGTGCCAGCTTGTGAGGTTTTTGTTGATCCACTCCGAGGATCAGGTCTCCTTCCTAGAAAGCACGTCCTCTAACGTGCCTATCATGGTAGCGATGCAAGTCTTGCTGGTACAACGTCAATCTTCTAAGCGCTAGCTCACGTTCTTCATCTAAAAGGTCTAGGCCATCCCGCCTTGCTTCCTTGACTTCGGATTCTGAGTAAAGATCCACTCGGGGAGAGTTACGGAGCAAATCACTCGGCAAGACCGCTTCTGACCCGTACGCCATAAAGAATGGGTGCGGTTCATGTTTCGATTCAGAGTTGTTCGTAGGCCCCAGTGGACCAATGGCAAATCGATCACCCAGGCTCTTGCTTTGTGGGTCAGATCACGCATGAGTTGATGCTTCAATCCTTAAAGTATGAGCCCATTTGCTCTCTCGGCTTGCCTATTCTACTATAGGTGAACCAAAGAGGCGTATTCGACCCGAGTGCCCTGGGTGTAATAAAACTCACGGAACTCATCCGAGTCGAAGTTCGACCCGTTATTGATGATGATGTTGTGCGGGACTCCGAATCTAAAGATAATCTCCCTGATGAATTGAATTGCAGTGGCTGAATCCTGCTTATTTATGGGCTTGGCCTCGATCCAGTTGGTGAACATGTCTACTACTACCAACAGGTGTGTGAAGCCACTCGCCCCAGTCCGGAGAGGGCCGGCCATGTCAAGTCCCCAAATGGTGAACGACCAAGTGAGAGGGATAGTCTTCAGGGAAGGCTCATTGGCTCGGGGCCGCTAGAATCTGGCTCTAAATGCTTCGGCGACCAAGGTCCAAGAGGATGCATGATGCCCACATGTTCCTGAGTGAATCTCTTGAAGTATTTGTTGTCCTTCCCCCGAAGATATGCACCGTTGAGTGAATCCACTCGTACTTTACTTGTACAGTTGATCTCCCATGACTATGAAGACCTTGGATAGGTGGATGATCTGGCGGGCTTCATATTCATCCTCTGGGAGCTCCTGCTGGAGCAGGTATTCTAGGTTTGACTCAGACCACTCGGGAGTTATGACCGGTATCTCTTGGACGAAATCAATTATTGCGGGAATGTCTACTTCAGTCGGATTCGATGGCCCGACTGGTTGCGGGGGATCTTCCATGAAGGGGTCTTGCTTGATCGTGGGCGAGTGCAAGTGTTCCAGGAACACATTCTTGGGTACTGCCTTTCGAGTGGAACCCATCTTGGACAGGTCATCAACCGCTTGGTTTTTGAGTCATGGTACATGATGGAGCTCCAACCCTTCAAAGTGTTTTTCTAGTTTCCTGACAGCATTGCAATAATCGGACATCGCAGGGCTATGGATATCCCATTCCTTCACGACTTGATTCACCACTAGGTCTGAATCTCCGTAGACCATTAGTCGGCGAATTCCCATAGAAATTGCCATTCGCAGTCCATATATGAGAGCCTCATACTCAGCTTCATTGTTGTAGGAGTCGAAGTGGATTTGAAGTACGTAGCTGAGTCGATCGCCGTTAGGAGACACAAATATAACTCCGGCTCCGGAGCCATGGAGCATCTTGGAGCCATCGAAAAACATCGTCCAGTGTTTAGGAACACTCGGGAAAGGCTGCTCTTGCTCAATCCATTCGGCCAGGAAATCTACCAGGGCTTGTGACTTGATGGCCTTCTTAGCTTCAAACCTGATGTCCAGCGGGAGGAGCTCAATGGCCCACTTGGCTACTCAGCCAGTGACATATCTATTGTTCATGATCTCAGACAGAGGAGCGTCACTTATCACTGTGACCAAGTGTTCTTGGAAATAATGTGCCACCTTCTTTGTAGTTAGATAGATTCCATATACTAGCTTCTGATAATGCGGATACCTTTCCTTGGAAGGTGTAAGGACTTCAGAGATGTAGTATACCGGTCATTGTACCTTGAAGGCTTTGCCTTGTTCTTCCCGTTCCACAGTGAGGACCGTGCTAACGACTTGGCTCGTGGCCGTGATGTATAAGAGCAAAGGCTCTTTGCGCTCGGAGCAGCTAGCACCGGATGGGTAGAAAGCGGGGTTTTGAGTTCCTGGAACGTAGCCTGCGCTTCGGGAGTCCACTCAAACCTATCAGACTTCTTCATCAATTGGTAAAACGGGGGGCTTTTTCACCGAGTCTTGAGATGAATCGGCTCAAGGCTGCCAGGCAACCTATGAGGTGTTGTACGTCGTGGAGACGCTCTAGTTGCTTCATCCGGATGATGGTCCCGATCTTCTCAGGATTGGCATCGATCCCATGTTTGGAAACAAGGAAACCGAGTAACTTGCCTGCTGGTACACCTAACCTACACTTGGTTGGGTTGAGCTTGATGCCAAAAGAGCGTAAATTCGCAAAAGTCTCGGTGAGGTCGGTCAGGAGGTCGAAACCTTTCCTGGACTTAACCACGACGTCATCCATATAAGCTTCCATGTTCCGACTGATCTACTTTCGTAGGCACTTCTGGATCATACGCTGAAATGTGGCCCCAACGTTTTTTAACCCAAATGGCATCGTGATATAATAGAAACACCCAAATGGGGTGATGAACATTGTTTTTATTTCATCAGGGTCGTATAGTCAGATTTGGTGGTACACGGAGTACGCATCCAGAAATGACAATAGCTCACATCCCGCAGTAGACTCTACTATATGATCTATGTGAGGGATAGGGAAATGATCTTTCGGGTAGGCCTGATTGATATGCCTAAAATCTACCCACATTCAGATAGACTTGTCTTTCTTCGGCACCAAGACGACGTTGGCGAGCCACTCGGAGTGGTACACCTCTTGGATGAACTGGATGGCTAAGAGCCATGCTATCTCCTCGCTAATGGCCTTGTGCTTCTCGGTGGAGGATCTCTGAAGGTGCTATTTGAAAGGCTTCATCATTGAATCGACAAGTTATCTGTGCTCGATCGGCTCCCTGGGAACACCCGGCATGTCAGAAGTCGTCCATGAAAGATGTCCCAATTCTCACGAAGGAACTGGATGAGCACGGATTCCTATTTGTTGTCCATGGTGGTGGAGATGTTGGTCGGGGCAAACTTCTGATTGCCTGTGATGGTGATCACGCCTTTCGGCCCTAGCATCTTAAGCTTAAGATACACATAACATGGAGGGGCCATAAAACGTGCGTAGGCAGGCCTACCCAGGATGGCGTGATAAGCACTTCGGAAGTCCACCACATCAAAAGTCAGTTGTTCCTATCTAAAGTTCTTCTCCTCACCGAATACGACGTCAAGGGCAATCTAACCGAGTGATTTTGCCTTCTTCTCATGGATTACCCCGTGGAACTGCATGTTGCTCTTGCTGAGCCGAGTCATCGGGATGCCCACCGCCTCCAATATGTTGGCGTAAATGATATTAAGCCCGCTGTCGTCGTCCATTAGGACTTTGCACAGTCGAACTCCTCCCATGACTAGATCTACCACCAAGGCCTGCTGCCGGGGGGTCGATATGTGAGAGGGTGATCTGAGTGATCAAAGGTTACTAGCATCTTTGCCCAGTCGAGAAATTCGGTGACAGTCGGAACTTCCATGTTGACTTCTCGATTGATGAGTTTGAGGTGACTCTTACTCTCGATGTCAGCAAAGATCATCAAGACATTCTCTATGCTGGGGTACCCAAAGTACCCTTCTCCAAAGGAATCTTGCCGCATCTCTTGCTTCCAGAGTCCCCTGTGTGGTGTGTTTGGGAAAAATCAAATTGGCCTCCTCATCTTTCTTTGTATGGATCTGGCAAGGTTGGTCGAGGATGTCGCTCTTCATGGAGACTTGCTTTTTCCCTTTCCAATCCCTTTTCTACTTTTGGGAGCTCTTCTTGCCTTGGCTAGCTAGAGCCGCAGCCTCGGCAGTCCCTCAGGCATCTACTTTTCGCTTGTGCTTCTTGCCCTTGTTCTCCGACTGATGCGCATTGCCGGCTCGGCTCTTGCCACTCCTCAGTCGGTATTCCTCTTCACCGTTGGCATACCTATTGGCTCTCTCCATAGCCCGACTAAGAGACAAGATCTCAGTTCGGCCGAACTTCATATTCAGCTCCCGACGCTCGGTGACGCTCTCCATTGTATTGTGCAGAGTGGTCCACCACTGAATATACTCCCGGAGAGTCTCATTCTGCTTCTACATGCAGTGCTGCAACTCGGTCAGACCTCCTGCTCTCTTGTATGTGCCTTCAAAGGCCTTGACGAACACCTTCGCCAGATCGTCCCAACAGAAAATGCTACCCGGCGGGAGCTGTGTTAGCCACATTATCGTTGCCGCCGCCAATCTGAACTGCCACTCGGTAATCTTCTAGCCAAATTTCCAGCTTGGATTCGTAGGTGAACTTGCTGATCCCCGTGTACAACCTAAAGTTGTTTGGAATCTCAGTCGCTCGTATGTAACGGTTGAAGCACTCGGGACCTAACGGTACTGAACCACTCGGTACATCGTGATCTTGGCCCTCTCATAGGGCCTGACCTCCATCGACCAGGTTCTGAGCGAGAACGGATCTTGCTTTGAATAGCGGGTCTTGAGTGTCCCTCGACGGACGAGTAGGACTCGGCCCGCGATCAGCACCGTGAGTCCATCTGTCGTTGTAGGGTTGGCGCCCATACGCGAAATCCCTTGGTGGAGCCATCAGGGCACGATCATATTCGTTGTTACGCCAGGGCGATGCAACTCGGTCGCGCCTTCGATATTCGTGGTGATCTCTAGAGGAAGAAGTAGCTTGGCGCCTGCCCGAGCCGAGTGGGCTATGAGCTGACTGGACGGTCTCCACGCGCATGGATGCACTATGGATCCGGTCTCTGGACTGGGATACTGCCACGTTCTACAATAGTGTTGTCTTGAGGAGCGCCTAGATCTGACGAATCCCTTCTCCGGCCAAAGAGCCAGAGGGTTGGAAGAAATATGCAATCCGAGTGGCGGCTACTAGAGTTTGAACTGGAGTACTGAGGACTTGATACTTACGAGGTTGCTCACTCAAGTAGAGCCGGCATTTGTGTCGACTAGAATTGGGTTGATGACGCTCGTGTTCATCCAACTCCCTCTGGAGCCGCTCGAGGTGATCGCGCTTGTCTAGAGTGTCAGGCGAGTCGACTCCATGGCTAGCGCCTCAGGAGTTGTCCCGGTAATGGGAGTGTTTAGGAGCTGGTCGTTCCTGCGATGGAGCTCATCCCGCTGCTCCCGGGTGTGAGCCTGTGGTACATACGGCTCATGGCCCGGAAGCCGCCGTTGGTGTTGGCATGGGATGTACCCCAATGGTCATCTTTGGGCTTTATCTAACCCGAGGGTACGTGGTGCTCAGAGTTATCTGCCATGAGAATCTCGGCAGTCGACTCGATGCTTTCAGACTCAGACTCCTCTGAGGAATTGCTGAGTGATCCATCGGAGAGGTCGAGGGTGGGCTCGTCAAACTCGATGGCCGCCACTTGTTCCGCTGCCGCCTGAGTGGCGACAATGTGCTTGATCTAGTGTTGCAGCCGCGAACGCCCGGAGCGCTTGTGATGGCGCACAACGGTGGAATGGTCAACCACTCGGTACAGGGCCGAGGGCTATCGAAGAAGGACTCTATAGGAGAAAGCACGGAAGTGCATCATGCCACGGACAGGGAATGCCTCCACATCCAACGGGGCCTCATGTAGCCACTCCGGCGACGAAGGAGATCGCCCCAAAGCGGATTTCGCCGCCGACTGACATGATGATGATGAAGAAAATCCACCTACACCATGAAATTTTTCTAGACGCCTAGCCCCACGGTGGGCGTCAACTGTCTGGGTTATGATCTTGACAATGAGTACTAGGGGTACTTATAAGGGGCAGATACTAGCTATGGCGTAGGTGTACTAGTCGGTGTTTAACGACTCCAGACCCCTCACTCAGTGGAGGTAAAATCCCTACATCTCGTGCCCTAAGACTTGCTTTGATTTGATGGGTATAGTTATAGAGAGTGAACGGGCCCAGCCAGGGGGAGGGGAGCGGCTAATATAGAGTGCATTGTAGCCCCATGTTCCCCACGCCGTCGGGGCAATTAATGCCATTGAATGAGACAGTTATTAGTATAATGAGCCTCTACTACAGCAGTTACAAGTAACAGTAGTTATAACTCTATTTAGTGGATGACTTAGGATTCTTCGACTGTTTTAGCTCCCATGACGCCTTCCTATCTTGTACGTCTGAGTGGTAGTTCATCCACTGAGTGACGTGTGGTTATCCGAGTGCTGCAGAGCCGTCCGAGTGATCCTCATGATGTATAATCCCAATGTTGACACGATCCAAAGACCTAACTATGATGGTGTTGGGCCCCCTGTGGGTCCCAAATGATGGGTCCTTGACCCTGCCGGTAATAGGTGACCACATCATCTGGGCCAGATGCCAGGGTCCCTGGCGTCTCGTCCCCGACCTCTGCAAAACTTCCTTTTGCGCCGACCTAAAGCCCTGTGGGCCTTACCCCTTGGCCTAACCATATCATCCTATATATCAATCTAAAACTCTAGACCATTCTGGAGCTCCTGTCATGTCCGTGATCTCATCTGGGTCCCTGAGCAACATTCGATCACCAACATACATAACTCATATAATACTATATCGACAACGAACATTAAACGTGCAGACCCTATGGGTTCGAGAATGATGTAGACATGACCGAGACACTTCTCCGGTCAATAGCCAATAGCGGGACCTGGATGCCCATATTGGTTCCTACATATTCTAGAAAGATCTTTATCGGTCAAACCTTTATGACATCATGCGTAGTTCCCTTTGTCTATCAGTATGTTACTTGTCAGAGATTCGATTGTTGGTATCTCCATACCTAGTTCAATCTTGTTACCGCCAAGTCTCTTTACTTCTTCCATAACTAACTCCTTAGTCACATTGCTTGCAAGCTTCTTGTGATGCTATATTACCGAGAGGGCCCAGAGATACCTCTCCATCATACAGAGTAACAAATCCCAGTCTAGATCCATGCCAACTCAACAGACACCTTCGGAGATACCTGTAGAGCACCTTTATGATCACCCAGTTACATTGTGACGTTTGATGGCACACAAGGCATTCCTCCGGAGTCTGGGAGTTGCATGATCTCATGGTCGAAGAAACACATATTTGACATTAAGAAAGCAGTAGCAATAAACTGAATGATCATATGCTATGCTAATGGTTGGGTCTTGTACATCACATCATTCTCCTAATGATATCCCGTTATCAAATGACAACTCATGTCTATGGTTAGGAAACCTTAACCATCATTTGATCAACGAGCTAGTCTAGTACAGGCTCACTAGGGACACGGTATTTGTTTATGTATCCACACATGTATTTAAGTTTCCGGTCAATACAATTCCCACATGAATAATAAACCTTTATCATGAATAAGGAAATATAATAACAACAACTTTATTATTGCCTCTAGGGCATATTTCCATCAGTCTCCCTCTTGCACTAGAGTCAATAATCTAGATTACAATGTAATGAATCTAACTCCCATGGAGTCTTGGTTCTGATCATGTTTTGCTCATGGAAGACACTTAGTCAACGGGTCTGCTAATTCAGATCCGTATGCACTTTACAAATTTCTATTTCTCCATCTTCCACATATTCGTGAATGGAGTTGAAGCGTCGCTTGATGTATTTGGTTCTCTTGTGAAACCTAGATTCCTTCGCTAAGGCAATTGCTCCAGTGTTGTCACAAAAGATTGTCATTGGACTCGCATTGGATATTACCCCTAGATCAGATATGAACTCCTTATTCCAGACTCCTTCATGCGCTGCTTCTGAAGCAGCTATGTACTCCGCTTCACACGTAGATCCGACCATGACGCTCTAATTAAAACTGCACCAACTGATAGCTCCACCATTTAATATAAACATGTATCCGGTTTGTGACTTAGAGTCATCAGGATTTGTGCCGAAGCTAGTATCGACATAACCCTTTATGATGAGATCTTCGTCACTTCCATAAATGAGAAACATATCCTTAGTCGTTTTCAGGTACTTCAGAATATTCTTGACCGCTGTCAGTGATCCACTCCTGGATTACTATGGTACCTCCTTGCCAAACTTATGGCAATGCACACATTAGGTTTGGTACACAACATGGCATACATTATAGAACCTATGGCTGAGGCATAGGGAATGAATTTCATTCTCTCTCTATTTTCTGCTGTGGTCGGGCTTTGAGTCTTACTCAATTTCACACCTTGCAACACAGGCAAGAACCCTTTCTTTGACTATTCCATCTTGAACTTCTTCATAACTTTGTCAAGGTATGTGCTTTGTGAAAGTCCTATTAAGCGTCTCGGTCTATCCCTATAGATCTTGATGCCCAATATGTAAGCGGCTTCACCGAGGTCTTTCATTGAAAAATTCTTATTCAGATATCCTTTTATGTTATCCAGAAATACTATATCATTTCCAATCAGCAATATGCCATCCACATATAATATTAGAAAATCTACAAAGCTCCCACTCACTTTCTTGTAAATATAAGCTTCACCATAAGTCTGTATAAAACCAAATGCTTTGATCACCTCATCAAAGTGTTTATTCCAACTCCGAGATGCTTGCACCAGCCCATAGATGGATCGTTGGACCTTGCACACTTCGTTAGCACCTTTAGGATCGACAAAACCTTCTGGTTGCATCATATACAACTCTTCTTTAAGAAACCTATTAAGGAATGCAGTTTTGACATCCATTGGCCAAATTTCATAATCATAAAATGCAACAATTGCTAACATAATTCGGACAGACTTATGCATCGCTATGGGTGAGAAAGTCTCATCATATTCAACCCCTTGAACTCGTCAGAATCTGGGCTTGTCATAGCTTCTTCATAGTTCATAGGTTTGTCGTTGTCCAACAACATTACTTCCAGGACAAGATTATCGTACCACTCTAGTGCAGAGCGTGTTCTGGTCGACCTACGAGGTCCAATAGTAACTTGATCTAAAGTTTCATGATCATCATCATTTGCTTCCTCTCAAGTTGATGTAGGCATCACGGGAATGGTTTTCTCTTATGTGCTGCTTTCCAACTCGAGAGAAGGTACAACTGCCTCTTCAAATTCTACTTTCCTCCCACTCACTTCTTTCGAGAGAAACTCCTTCTCCAGAAAGGACCCATTCTTAGCAACAAAGATTTTGCCTTTGGATATGTGGTAGAAGGTATACCCAATAGTTTCTTTTGGGTATCCTACAAAGACACACTTCTCCGCTTTGGGTTCGAGCTTATCAGGCTGTAGTCTTTTGACATAAGTGTCGGATCCCCAAACTTTAAGAAACGACAACTTAGGTTCCTTACCAAACTACAGTTCACATGGTGTCGTCTGAATGGATTTAGATCATGCCCTATTTAATGTGAATGCGGTTGTCTCTGATGCATAACCCCAAAACGATAGTTGTAAATTGGTAAGAGACATCATAGAACTCACCATGTCTAATAAAGTATTGTTACGATGTTCGGACACACCATTACAACGTGGTATTCCAGGTGGCGTGAGTTGTGAAACTATTCCATATTGTCTTAAATGAAGGCCAAACTCGTAACTCAAATATTTGCCTCCGCGATCAGATCGTAGAAACTTTATTTTCTTGTTATGATGATTCCCCACTTCACTCTAAAATTCTTTGAACTTTTCAAACGTTTCAGACTTGTGGTTCATCAAGTAGATATACCCATACCTACTCAAATCATCTGTGAAGGTGAGAAAATAATGATACCCGCCGTGTGCTTCAGCACTCATCGGACCGCATACATCGGTATGTATTATTTCCAATAGGTCATTAGCTCGCTCCATTATTCCGAAGAACAGAGTTTTGGTCATCTTGCTCATGAGGCATGGTTCACAAGTATCAAAAGATTCATAATCAAGTGATTCCAAAAGTCCATCCGCATGGAGTTTCTTCATGCGCTTTACACCAATATGACCTAAACGGCAGTGCCACAAGTATGTTGCACTATCATTATCAATTTGGCATATTTTGGCATCAATATTATGAATATGTGTATCACTACAATCAATATTCAACAAGAATAGACCATTCACTAAGGGTGCATGACCATAAAAGATGTCACTCATATAAATAGAACAACCATTATTGTCTGACTTAAATGAATAACCGTCTCACAATAAAAAAGATCTAGATATAATTTTCATGCTCAACACTGGCATCAACTAACATTTATTAAGGTCTAAAACTAATCCTGAAGGTAGATGTAGAGGTAGCGTGCCGACGGAGATGACATCAACCTTGGAACCATTTTTGACGCGCATCGTTACCTCGTCCTTAGCTAATCTTCATTTATTCCATAGCTCCTATTTCGAGTTACAAATATGAGCAACCGAACCATTATCAAATACCCAGGCGCTACTACGAGCACTAGCAAGGAACACATCAATAACATGTATATCAACCTTTGTTCACTTTGCCATCCTTCTTATCCGCCAAATATTTGGGGTGGTTCCGCTTCCAGTGACCATTACCCTTGCAGTAAAAGCACCCAGTCTCACGCTTGGATCCAGCTTTGGGTTTCTTCATGGAAGCGGCAACTTGATTGCCGTTCTTCTTGAAGTTCCCTTTCTTTCCCTTGCCTTTTTTCTTGAAATGGGTGTTCTTGTTAACCATCAACACTTGATGCTCTTTCTTGATTTCTACCTCCGCCGATTTCAGCATCGCGAAGAGCTCGGAAATCATTTTCGTCATTCCTTGCATATTATAGTTCATCACGAAGCCTTTGTAGCTTGGTGGCAGCAGGTCTGTCACTTAGCGGTGAACCAAGAACATAATTCTTCTGTGGAGCAATGAGGATAGTCCTCAAGTTACGGACCTAGTCCATGTAATTGCTACCATCATCTTTCAACTTAGCTTTCTCTAGGAACGCATTAAAATTCAACAAAACAGTAGCGCAGGCCATTTATCTACAACATAGATTTGCAAAGACTACCAGGACTAAGTTCATGATAAATTAAGTTCAATTAATCAAATTACTAATGAACTCCCACTTAAATTAACATCCTTCAAGTTATCTAAGTGATACATGATCCAAATCAACTAAATCATGTCCGATCATCACGTCAGATGGAGTAGTCCTTAATGGTGAACATATTCATGTTGATCATATCTACTATATGACTCATGTTCGACCTTTCGGTCTCCAGTGTTCCGAGACCATGTTTGGACATGCTAGGCTTGTCAAGTTTAACCCAAGTATTATGCTTGTGCAAAACTGGCTTACACCCGTTGTATGTGAACATAGAATCTATCACACCCGATCATCACGAGGTGCTTAGAAACGACGAACTTTAGCAACGGTGCATACTCGGGGAGAACACTTTAATCTTGAAATTAAGTGAAGGGATCATCTTATAATGCTACCATTGTTCTAAGCAAAATCAGATGCATAAAGGATAAACATCACATGCAATCAAAATATGTGACATGATATGGCCACCATCATCTTATGCTTTTGATCTCCATCTCCAAAGCAATGTCATGATCTCCATCATCACCGTCGTGACACCTTGATCTCCATCATTGCGCCGGGGTCGTCTCGCCAACTATTGCTTCTACAACTATTGCTAACGCATAGCGATAAAGTAAAGCAACTACATGGCACTTAATGATTGACATGCAGGCCATACAATAATTAAAAGACAACCCTAAGGCTCATGTTGATTGTCGGTATTACAAAACATGATCATCTCATACAGCAACGTATATCACATCACGTCTTTACCATATCACATCTCAACATTCCCTGCAAAAACAAGTTAGATGTCTTCTACTTGGTTGTTGCAAGTTTTGTGTGCCTTCTATGGGTAATTAGCAAGAACTGTTCTTACCTATGCAAAACCACAACGGTGTTTATCAAGTTTGCTGTTTTAACCTTCTGCAAGGACCGGCCATAGTCATATTCGATTCAACTAAAGTGAGAGAAACAAACACCGGCCGCCAGCCACCTTATGAAAAACAAGTTGCATTAGTCTGTGGAAACGGTCTCATGTTCGTGGACATGTAAGGTTGGTCCAGGCCGCTTCATCCCGCAATACCGTCGAATCAAAATAAGACGTTGGTGGTAAGCAATATGAAAATCACCGCCCACAGCTCCTTTGGGTTCTACTCATGCATATCATCTACGCATAGACCTGGCTCATGATGCCACTGTTGGGGAACATTGCATGTAAAACAAAAATATTCTACAGATACGCAAGATCTATCCATGGAGATGCATAGCTACGAGAGGGGGAGAGCATCTTCATACCCTTGATTGCAAAGTGGAAGCGTTTATCAACACAGTTGATGTAGTCGTATACCTTCATGATCTGTCCCAATCAAGTACCGAACGTACGGCACCTCCGTGTTCAGCACATGTTCAGTTTGATGACGTCCTCGCCTTCTTGATCTAGCAAGAGGGGCGAAGTAGTAGATGAGTTCTGGCAGCATGATGGTGTGGTGATGGTGGTAGTGAAGAACAATCTCTGCAGGGATTTTCCAAGCACAACGAAAACTATGATGGAGGGTAAACTAGAGGGGGTGTTCTTGCCGGCACACGACTTGGTGAATCTTGATGTGTTCTGGGTGCTATCCCTGCCCCTCTATTTATATGTTGAGCCTTGTCATTTCTTGGAGAAAGAGCCTCCTCAAAGTTGGTTTTGCCCGCAAGGCAAAAGTCCTTCTCGGACTCCAGGACCACATGCCACAGTCCTCGGCATCTAGCCCAGACGCCATGGGCCTCGACTGTCGGGGTTATGATCATGAAAATGATTACTAGGGGTACACATAAGGGGCAGAGACTAGCTACGACATAGGTGTAAAACTCAGTGTTTAACGAGTTCACGCCCCTCACTTGGTGGAGGTAAAAGCCCTACGTCTCGAGCCCTGAGGCTTGCTTTGATTTGATGGGTATAGTTACAGAGAGTGAACGTCCCCGGCCAGGGGGAGGGTAGCGGCTTACATTGAGTGCGCTGCAGCCCCATGTTCCCCACGCCGCCGGGGCAATTAATGCCATTGAATGAGGCAGTTATTAGTATAATGAGCCTCTACTACAGCAATTATAGGTAGCGTTAGCTATAACTCTATTTAGTGGATGACTTAGGATTCTTCGACCGTTCCAGCTCCCATGATGCCTTCTTCTCATGTACGTCCAAGTGGTAGTTCATCCGTCGAGTGACGCGTGGTTGACCGAGTGCTGCAGAGCCATCCGAGTGATCTTCCTAATGTATCATCCGAAAGCTGACATGGTCCAAAGACCTACCTATGATGGTGATGGGCCCCCTGTTGGTACCAAATGATGGGTCCTTGGTCCTACCTGTAATAGGTGACCACATCATTAGCCCCCGAATTGGTTGGGATTTTGTAGGACGAACAAACCAATCTTTCGGTTAAGCGTGCCATATCATCCTATATATCAATCTTTACCCCCGGACCATTCTGGAGATCTTCGTCATGTTCGTAATCTCATTCGAGACTCCGAACAACATATAATACTATATCATAAACTTACGTTAAGCGTGCGGACCCTACGGGTACAAGAATGATGTAGACATGACCGAGACGCTTCTCCGGTCAATAGCCAATAGCAGGACTTGGATGCCCATATTGGTTCCGACACATTCTATGAAGATCTTTATCGGTTAAACCTTTGACAGCATACGTAATTCACTTTGTCTGTCGGTATGTTACTTTCCCAAGATTCGATCATCAGTATCTCCATACCTAGTTTGATCTCGTTACCGGCAAGTCTCTTTACTCGTTCTGTAATACATCATCCTATAACTAACTCCTTAGTCACTTTGCTTGCAAGCTTCTTGTGATGTTGTATTACTGAGAGGGCCCGGAGATACCTCTCCGTTATACGAAGTGACAAATCCCAGTCTCGATCGATGCCAACTCAATAGACGCCTTGGGAGATACCTATAGAGCACCTTTATGATCACCCAGTTATGTTGTGATGTTTGACGGCACACAAGGCATTCCTCTGGAGTCCAGTAGTTGCATGATCGCATGGTCAAAGAAACATGTATTTGACATAGAAGTAGCAATAAACTAAATGATCATATGCTATGCTAACGGTTGGGTCTTGTCCATCACATCATTCTCCTAATGATGTGATCCCGTCAAATGACAACTCATGTCTTTGATTAGGAAACCTTAACCATCTTTTCATCAATGAGATAGTCTAGTAGAGGCTCACTAGGGACACGGTATTTTTTATGTATGCACACATGTATTTAAGTTTCCGGTCAATACAATTCTAGGATGAATAATAAACATTTATCATGAATAAGGAAATATAATAATAACAACTTTAATATTGCCTCTAGGGCATATTTCCATCATGAATGTATGAGGCTCGCTCTCAAGAGCTTGGATGGTCAAATCACGTGAAGTGGAAGTCGACACGAAGTCCAAGTATCCTACACATGCACACAACAAAACAAAGAACGTATGCGCATGGTAGATAAACACATCATCCATTGTGATGGTTCTCATCTCTTGCACATAATCATTAGTAGCTAAAGTGCATGAAGAATATGATGCAACAATCTTTATGTTCATGGCACTAGGCATATGGTGCAAAGAAGGAAGATAAGCATGCTTCACAAGAATTGTGTCAAAATCTCCAAATATATGTGAGAGTGCGATGGGGGCAATCTCATTAGCAAGGTTAAAATCATTGTTGCACTCAATACATGGATAATTATCTAGTACGAGAGAGGCAAAATATGGAGACATATGACAACAAGTAATAGCAATCATGTGCAGAGCATGGCAATAGTGGCTATCAACCGCACGAAATGAGCAAGTATGAATCATGGGTGATGCACTACACAAAGCAAGCATAGTAATCAAGTCGTGCAAACTAGTGGAGCGAAGATGCAACACACTAGAGGAAATCATGGCAATCATGTCATGTGAGAAAATAGTAGGCATAGACAATGCACATGACATATCGCAAGCACGAAACAAAATCATGGTCAAAGTATCATCATAGGTATGAGTCACAAATGGAACATGGCAATAACAAGTGATATCTCCACCAAGCTTGCAAATACACATACAAGTAGTAGAATCATGAATCATGTAAAATCCAAAGCATGGGTCACAAATGCATGGCAAAGGCATAGGAATAAGCATATCAAGCAAAGTGAACATGGCAAGACGGGCATATAATATGTAATGGACAATAACCCATAACCATGTGAGGGTCGTGTAGAAGAAATGCGGGAAGTCATTACGTGGAGGAAATGATGGGTGAAACATATCACGGGTTCCCAAGTCATCCTTGCTCTCTAAAGCTCATTTCATCAACTCGTGCGCTTGCGAGGTAGACGAGTAAGGATGGGGACCTACACAACAAAGAGACAAACGATACAAATTGTGTGCATGGTAAATGTACACACCATCCATCATGATATGTATGTGCACGTGTGAGTTAGCACAATATAGACAATGCTCAAAGAAATTCGAGGCATAGTATAAAAACATGCCATCCATCATGAAAGAATAATTGTTATGTATGATATGATGGGGACACAAATTGGGCATACAAGTATAGGACACATCAATAGGATTTTCATTCATGGGAAGCATATCGTGCACACAATTATTAAGATCATGCAATGAATGGGATTGATCAAAATCTCCTAACATGTATGAGGAAACTATGTGGGTATCCTCATGAGCAATATCGTAAACATCATATGGATAATATGAACAACATTCAAAACAATGCATATTCAAAGCTAGGTAGTCATGGCATGGCATATGAAAGGAATGATGCAAAGGAAGCATATCAATATCAACGCAAGAAAAACAAATGCAAATAACCATGGGCTTATCATCTATGTCATATGTGCAAATTGGTTTTATTTTAATGCCATATGCATAGTCACTACAATGAGATTGCAAATATTACATATGGTTGATCTCATGCATAGCATATGACAAGTCCAATCGGATTATCAAACATGATGTGACCTAAAGAATTGTCACAGGAAATCATGTGCAACATGGCATCACAACTAATAGACTCCACATGTCAATCATCAAACTCATCATAAATGGGCAAATCATCGCATGTGGTATACTCGGCATCATCAATGCCACAAAGAAGGATGGCGGTGACATCGAACTTGGGAGCGTCTTCTTGGAGCTTGTTAGGCTTGGACATCTTGGTGGTACTATCCTCATGCTCATTGCCACGGAGTTTGTCATCGTGAAGTGAGCTTTGGGGGAAGAAGCCTTGGCCTTCATGAATTCTTTTTCCACCATGAGAGCACCAAAGTAGTTGTCATTGAGGGACGTGTAGTTCTCGCGGAAGATAGTCTTGTAGATGTTGTTGTTCAATCCCAGCATGAAGTGGAACTTCATTGAAATGGGGTCGAACACGTCGGCTCATCTCAAGGCTTTGTTCATCTCCTTGAAGTACTCATCGATGGACTTGGATCCTTCGATGATATTCTCCAATTGGCGTTGAAGATGTTCCGTGTACGTGGAAGAAAAAACTCTCCGCATAGCTTTCTTCGTCCTGGCCCAAATCATGTTGAATGTCTTCGAAAGTCTGTGAAGCCACCTTGTCGACGCATAGATGTGGAAGTTACTTGTGGTGCACTTCACTTGATATTCGGAAGGGACTTGATGTAGCTGTTGGAGATATGCCCTAGAGGCAATCATGTATGATGATATTTCCTATGTGTTTATGAATAAAGATAGTCCTTGGACATTATCAATGATGTGTATCAGCAAGTACGTCACTTGTTTGTGGGACTATGCATTGTATGATGACTGTCCTAAAAGGTCCCTAGTCGAAAGGGCTGTGTGGACGCGTAGCCGACTAGACTAGCATATGACATGGTCGATGGCTTGGTCTCACTAGCCATGGAGCATTGGATGCTAACCGGATAATATGGACTTGGAAAGGTCTGGTCGGATTCGACATAGTCGGATCCGAGTCGAGATAAGGTCCGAGTCGGACAGACCCAACTATGAGATGCAGCGATATGTCATCTGTGAGTCTCTAGTACAACATACATTCTATGTCCTAAGACCTGAGCTGACGCATGTACTTAGGATGGTGACAGACTTGCTTTGGGCCGACCGAACGCTACTCCGTGACTAGGTAGTTACAAAGGTAGGTTTTGGGTTTGTCCAGTCCCATGCTACGAGACATGGTCGAGCAAGATGGGATTTGCCCCTCCGATCAGGAGAGATATACTCTAGGCCCCTCGTGTGATCCGACCAGGATAAGCATGGCCATGCGACAAGGATTATGAGATAATCTGGATAGTGGTCGGTATCACTGGAACGAGAAAGAGGTCGGGCTACCACAAGGATGACAGACTCGCCTTGAGCCCGACAACATATATCGTGAGGCAAAGGGAACAGAAGTGTGACACGTTGTACAGGTTCGCCTAACCAGCTTCATAGTATGCTTGGTGGTCGGCACGCCTTGCTAGAGGCCGCTACCAACCGTGCAGGTTGGAGGTGATCCGAACTGTGACCAAGCCTACTTGAACCTAAGGGGTCGCGCGCTTAAGGGAAGGAACCTACGAGGTCGGTTCGTAGGACACTGGTTAGATGTGATCCGAACTGGACTAGGAACGTGACCGAGTAGACTTTGAGCTTTAGGGTTCGTGCGAGGCCCAAGTGTTGAGCCCGTGACAGACGCCTATATAAAGTGGAGCTGCGGCACACTCAATAGGTTGATCGCTTCGGCGTTGCGACTAGGGTTTGCATGTGTTGCGAATAGCCACCTCCACTCGCCGCCGACTGTGTGATCGGACCTAGCAGTCCGCCAAACGATGTTCCTCCTGCATGCGTAGATACTGTTAGAGGCGGTGCACTTGCGCCGCTCTGGCGAACTTGTACGTGGGATCGTACGACCGGCTGTTTGAGGGAGATCGGACAAGGAGGAGACGATCCACGCGGACGCGCTGCCTCAACTCTACTTTCGCTGCATAGCACTGCGCGTCTAGTGGTAACGAACTGTGATTCATCTCCCATAGGATGTTCTTGGTTGTCCTGCATGTAGGAATTTTAATTTGCAGTCGACGCACCCTACCGTAGACCCCAACAGTGGTATTAGAGCCTCTACTATAGGATTTGGTTTCAGATCGTATGGATATTAGATATGTGGAGGCGGCAGATGAGATCTGTTATCGTTGATAAGATCGGCTATGTGCACGGTTTCATGTGATCAACTGCACATGGGGATCATTGAGGCTATGTTTTCTGTCAATCGGGATCGATGAGGTCGTGACATGATCTACCCCTACCGGTCGGTCATCCGCCATCGGGGTTAACTGTGAAACGTAAATCCGATTCGGATTCGCGATGATCGATATGATCGGTCAAATCAGAAAATTCGGCGTGAACGGAGTTCAGATGCGATCTTTGATTTCCGAAAACATGTGCCTAGCGCCATGTATTTCATACCCGACACACAAACCGGTAGAATGCGATTCTATGCATAACTTTGTTTTGCAGGTTTGATGTGAATAGTATGGCTCATGTGTATGTGATGCATGTGTGTAATTTATACGTGGCATGCGTGTCATGTTTGTCAGCCGGCAGGAGCCAAAGAGCTGTCATTATATTGTATAACGACCTGCGTGTCGACTTGTGACTCTATGTAAATTCATTACTAGTTGTAGTAGTTGGATAATAGAGATCAGGTTGGTGGCTTGGCGTCCCGGCGTGATAAACAAGATGGAGTTCTTTGATGGTCATCAGAGTCGGACCCGACCTGGAAGAACATCCATGAAGGAGCCATACTATTTCACAATATATGTTTATATGTGATTGTTATGCTTCTTTGATTCTATGCATGATTAGTATTGTAGAATGATCCCTCATGAATATCAAGCGAATTGCCATCCCCGATGTTGCACCTTCGCATGTCAAGTGCGTCTAGTAGTGGGCTCATAAAATTGGGGTGCTACTGGGTGTCCTTGAACTGAAGGGTTCGTGTCGGACACGGACATGCACTGCATGAGGTTAACTTGACAAGGCTATCAAAACGGTTTTGGGCCTTGTGGCAAAGAAGGTTGGGAGCCGGGGTATGAGATACCTTCCCGACCGACAGGAGTCGTATAGAGATACGATTAGCAAGGAGTTTCTTATCAGATAGGTATGTTGGCTAGCAGTGATGCTAAAGCTCACTAGCCGCATGCGCTAGTCGGATCCTGAATCACTTAGAGTTTGCGGAGGGATGCTGACTTCAGTGGGAGTATTTCTGTTTAGGCGAATTACTCTACATAAACACATTTCTTAGTGATTGCATATTTTCTGTTGTAGATCAATGGCACCACCTGCTCAACCCAACTTTGCATTGAAATCAATTCTGCAAAAGGATAAACTGAATGGAACAAACTTTACCACCTGGTATAGAAATCTGAGAATTGTTCTCAAGCATGATAAAAAGGAACATGTTCTAGAGGATCCACTTCCAGAGGAACCTGCCGATAATGCTAATGCCACAACTAAGAATGCCTACTAGAAACTCGTTGATGAATCAATGGAGATCAACTGTCTTATGCTGGCTTGTATGGAGCCCGATTTGCAACAGCATTTCAAAAATGTTGAGGCTTACGGTATGATCGAGAGTCTCAAGAGCATGTTTCAGACACAGGCTAGGACCGAAAGGTTCAACGTCTGGTGATCCTTGATGGATTGCAAGCTGAAGGAAGGTGATTCACTGAGCCCACATGTGATCAAGATGATCGGATATGTGCAAGCTTTGGATCGTTTGGGCTTCCCGCTCTTGGATGAGCTGGCTACTGATGCTGTTCTGGGTTCTCTTCCGCCCAGCTATGGGACGTTCATCTCGAACTATCATATGCATGGCATGGATAAGAAGCTCACTTAATTGCATGGGATGCTCAAAGTGGCAGAGCAGGATATTAAGATAGGCACGCATCAAGTGTTGATGGTGCAGAAATCGGCTAAGTTCAAGAAGAGTTGGTCCAAGAAAAAGGCTAAGGCAAAGGGCACGGAGACAGTAACCTCCGCCGCTGCGCAAAAGTCTGGACCGGACTCGAAGACCGTTTGCTTTCACTGCAAGGAGACTGGTCATTGGAAGAGGAACTGTAGCAAGTGGCTTGCAGAGCATGGCAAGAACGCCGGGAATGCTGCTTCAGGCAAAGGTACACTTGTTGCATATGTTATAGACATTTACCTTGCTGACATACCTAGTAGCTCTTGGGTATTTGATACCGGATCGGTTGTTCATATTTGCAACTCGATGCAGGGGCTGGTAAGAACTAGGCGTGTGGCACAAGGGGAGATTGACATCAGGGTCAGCAACAAAGCAAGAGTTGCTGCGTTGGAGGTCGGCTCAATGCAGCTCTAGCTTCCTTTCGGATTCATTATGGAATTGAATAATTGTTATTATATTCCTGTACTTAGTCGGAACATTATTTTTGCCTCATGTTTGATGAGTCAAGGTTATGAATTCAATTTAAAGGACAATGGTTGTTCGATATTTTTGAATGGTATGTTCCACGGCTATGCAGCCATTGTTGATGGGCTATTTATATTGAATCTAGAACAGGAACCGGTCTATAACGTGAATGTCAAGAGGCATAAGCCTAATGAGATAAATCCGACATACTTCTGGCATTGCCGGCTTGGACACATTAGTCTGAAACGCATGAAGAAGCTCCATGATGATGGGCTCCTAACTTCGTCCGACTTCGGGTCGTTCGAGACATGTGATTCATGCTTGCTCGGCAAGATGACTAAGTCTCCTTTCGCAAAGAGTTGCGAGAGGGCGTCCGAGTTGTTGGAGCTTATACACAGTGATGTGTGTGGTCCAATGAGCACAACTGCCAGAGGTGGCTATCAGTACTTCGTGACTTTTACCGACGACTTGAGTAGATATGGATATATCTATTTGATGAGGCACAAGTCGGAAACTTTCGAAAAGTTCAAAGAGTTTCAGAACAAGGTTGAGAATAAGCTCGGCAAGACTATAAAGCTTCTGCGATCTGATCGTAGAGGTGAGTACATGAGCCAGGGGTTTGATGATCATCTGAAAAGTCGAGGTATAGTACCTCAACTCACACCTCCGGGTACACCACAGAGAAACGGCGTGTCAGAACGGAGGAATAGGACCTTGTTGGACATGGTCCGGTCTATGATGAGCAAATCGGATTTACCCTTGTCATTCTGGGGATACGCTCTAAAAACTGCAGCTTTCACACTTAATAGGGTACCATCAAAATCTATAGACAAGACACCACATGAGATGTGGACCGGGAAGAGTCCCAGTTTGTCTTTTCTAAAGATTTGGGGTTGTGAAGCATTTGTCAAGCAACTTATGTCAGACAAGCTTACACCCAAGTCAGATAAATGCATATTCATGGGATATCCGTATGCCTCGGCAATCGGATCCATCATGTATGCCATGATATGTACAACGCCTGATGTTGCTTTTGCAATAAGCCTAACAAGTAGATACCAGGAAAACCCAGGTGAGAGTCACTAGGCAGCGGTAAAGACTATTTTGAAGTACCTGAAAAGGACTAAAGAGTTGTTCCTAGTTTATGGAGGTGAGGAAGAGCTCGTCGTAAGGGGTTACGTCGATGCTAGTTTCCAAACCGACAGAGATGATTGTCGATCACAGTCTGGATTCGTGTATGTCCTGAACGGATGTCACGCCCAATATGCGATACTATCCTAAAGAGACTCGAAGGTCCCACCAAGGATAGAACCGCATATTGAAACGCTTTTGCAAGGTGGATATCATTACATCAACATTACATAATAGATGGGGATACATTCATAAGGAATACAATGCCACTCGAATACAACATCACAATACATAAGAGCATCATCCGACTACGGATGAATCACAAACAGAAACTCAAACGACATCCACCCTGCTAGCCCAGGCTGCCGACCTGGAACCTATCCCCTGATCAAAGAAGAAGCAGAAGAAGAACTCAACGCAAGCAAGCATCGCTCTCGCGTCATGATCGTCGCACAACCTGTACCTACAACTGTTGTTGTAGTAATCTGTGAGCCACGAGGACTCAGGAATCCCATTACCATGGGTATCAAGACTAGAAAAGCTTAAAGGGAATGGAAGGGGTAAAGTGGTGAGGTTGCAGCAGCGACTAAGCATATATGGTGGCTAACATACGCAAATAAGAGCGAGAAGAGAGCAAAAGGAACGGTCGTGAAACTAGCAATGATCAAGAAGTGATCCTGAACTCCTACTTACGTCAAACATAACCCAAAGACCGCGTTCACTTCCCGGACTCTGCCGAAAAGAGACCATCACGGCTACACACACGGTTGATGCATTTTAATTCGTATCTGGTGTCAAGTTATCTACAACCAAACATTAACAAATTCCCATCTGCCTATAACCGCAGGCACGGCTTTCGAAAGATTATACCCTCCAGGGGTGTCCCAACTTAGCCCATGACAAGCTCTCACGATCAACGAAGGATATATCTTCTCCCAGGAAGACCCGATCAGACTTGGAATCCCGGTTTACAAGACGTTTTGACAATGGTAAAATAGAACCAGCAAAGCCGCCCGATGCGCCGACAATCCCGATAGGAGCTGCACATATCTTGTTCTCAGGGCAACACCGGATAGGTCAGCCTACGAGTAAAACCAGACCTTGAGTTGCCCCGAGGTGGCCCCGCAGTCTGCCCGGTTCGGACCAACACTTAGACAAGCACTGGCCCGGGGGGGGCTAAAATAAAGATGACCCTTGGGTTGGCCGACCCAAGGGAAGGGTATAGGTGGTGGTGAGGCAAATGGTAAAACCAAGGTTGGGCCTTGCTGGAGGAGTTTTATTCAAAGCGAACTGTCAAGGCGGTCCCATAAATCACCCAACCGCATTAGGAACGCAAAATCCGGGAACATAACACCGGTATGACGGAAACTAGGGCGGCAAGAGTGGAACAAAACACCAGGCATAAAGCCGAGTCTTCCACCCTTTACCAAATATATAGAAGCATTAATAATATAAGAGATATTGTGATATCCCAAACATAAATCCTGCCCACCATGGAGAAATCTTCAACTTCACCTGCAACTAACAACGCTATAAGAGGGGCAGAGCAAAGCGGTAACATAGCCAATCAATGGTTTGCTAGGAAAGGTGTCAAAGGTTAGAGGTTCATGGCAATTTGGGAGGCTTGAAGAGCAAAAGACAGGTAGCGCAGCAAAGCGATAGAACGAAGCAACTAGCATAGCAATGATAGTAGTGAGATCCAGGGTAGCGGTCATCTTGCCTGAAATCCCGCAAGGAAGAAGAACGAGTCCATGAAAAAGACGAACGGGAGTAGTCAAATGAATCCTCACAATCGCAACATTACCAGAACTAAGAAGCAACACCGGAAAGAAACAGACAACATGGTAAATGCACAAGCATAAACATGGCATGATGCACAAACAAGTATGATGCATGTCCGGTTTAATGAGGCATGGCATGGCAAAATGCAACAAACAATACTACAAGTTAAGTGGAGCTCAATATGCAACGAGTTGCATATTGACAAAACACCACATGCAAGTATTTAGTTCACTCTCATTTAGGTACACAACAATATTAAATGTTTTAAAACATGGCAAGAGGTGAAGCATGATGAAACTACCTATCTAGGAAAGTTTAAATGAGGCCGGAACAACAAATAACAATTCCAGAAAAATCCCCATATGCAAATTATGAATTTGGTACTGTTCTGCCCTGAACACAATTTTAGAGTTGTTAAACAGTAAAACAAAGTGCACCAAGTTAATCTATGCATTTTTCCACCCCATTTACATATAAAGTTTATTAAAATTGGGGTTACGATTATTTAGTTATGAAATAAATCATTTTAGCATGGCTTTTAAACAAATTTAAACAAATAGCATTTTAAACATTTTAATCATGGATGAAAAAGGGATATTGTTAATCTACACAAAATTCTAAGCATTTTACATGTTTAAAACATTTTAATCCGATGCACGGTTGTGGAGTTATTAAATGCATGATCATGAGGGTTTTTCTGCAAAACAGTAAAACACTGGATAATTAGACAAATTCGCAGGCGGGGAAAAAACAAGACATGGGCCGAAAGTGGCTGGGCGAACAGTGTACAGGAGGGGGCACCGGATCTGGGTGCTCACCAGGCCGCATGGGCCGGTTGGTGGTGGAGCTGGCAGGCCGGGGCTGGCCTTGGAGCGCTGCGGCTGGAGAGGCCCAGGCAGCAGGGCGACGGGTCAACGACACGGGCGAGCGGTTCGAGCTCCTCTACTCGAACGAAACAGAGGAGCAGCGCGGCGAGGGGCTTGACGTGACTCCGGGAGGGTCCGGCAACGCGGATCTAGCGGGGCATCTCCGTCCAGGCGTGGACGGGGCAACGGAACTTGGCGCGGCGGCGGAGCGGCGCTGGGTGGCTCGGCGCCCTGCATCTCATTCGTGAAGGAGGGGACTGCAGCTGGCGATGCGGGAACTCCAGCGAGGCAGAGCTTGGAGGCGGCTTGGCGCCAGAGATGATGATGGGGAGGCGCGGAGGAGGTCATGGGGTCGAGGTCGACGGATCCGAACCGGCGGCTGCTGGGCTTGAAGCCCCCTGGATGCCATGGCGGGCTCCCAGGGAGGTCTCTGCGAGGTCAGAAGCGAGATGAGAGACGAAGGAAAAAGAGAAGAAAGGAAAGGAGGCGGGGCGGCGCTGTTCCTGGTGGTGGTCACCGGCAGCGGCGTTGGTCGTCGGGCGACGAAGCGGGGCAGGTGAGGCGCGGAGGTCGGGGTCAAGGGGAACGAGGAGCTCCTCTCCTATGCGTTGGCTGCTAGTACGAGCTAGGCGCCTGGTGGATCGAGGCAGAGGGGCTCGAGCATGAGCGATGGGGAGCCATCGAGGGGAGGCACTGCTGCGGCTGGATGGACGGATTGGGTGGCGGCGGAAAACAAGGGACTTGGTCGGAGGCGATGCTGGTTGGTGGATGGATCGGGGAGGTGGAGAGGTGGTTGGCTCTGGATGGATCCCGAGGAAGAGGAGTGGCGGCGCGGATGGGAATGGGTGGATGGGACAGCTAGGGTCTAGGGTTGCCCCGATATTTATATCAGATGAATTTGGGTTAGGGGATATCACATCCCTACGATCGTAATCGGACGGACGGAAAAATAGGCTAGGGAGAATCCAACAAAGAAACGAAGAGACTTTCGGGATGTTTGGGGATGATCCGGGTCCATCGGTAAAGACTGAGCGGGTCGGGCTCGGGCAAGTTTCGGACACGCGCAAGAGGGGGTGGGTGCTTATGCAGAGAGGTTAAGTGGTTTGAAACGAGGGAAATGAAAAACACGGTTGGTCTCGGAACGGTCAACGAAGGCAAGGGGGGACGCGGCAACTACAAACGGGTGCAAGTTTTATGAAAAACATGCAGGTGCAATGCGCATGATGCTATGAGATGAGATGCAAGACATGAACAACATGCAAAACAAAAGACAAAACCCAACCACGAAAGTAAAATCATATCGCATCTCCAGAAAAAGGCAAGAGTTGGAGTTACGAATATGGAAAGTTACATCCCGGGCGTTACAACACTCCACCACTACGAGAGGATCTTGTCCCGAGATCTAGGATGGCATTGGAGGGAAAAGGAAGAGGAAGATAAGAGGTAAACTAAGTTGCTTCTTCGACAAACGAGTGAAACCATGAACCTTGAGAGGTTGAGCAAAATGAAAGAAAGAAAACAACGAAGATGAATAAAGTTGAAAACACTCCGTTAGAAACGAGGAACACAGGACATTACGAGAACTTGAAGGTTGCAAAGACATGAAAATAAGAGCTTCACGAACGAAAAGAATATGACCACCTCGGTATAATGAGATAGCCAAGGAACAAGAATGACAGAATTTGGACAGCACTCTAGTAGAAAAGAAAAGAAAAACTTGATGAGATGAAAAGATATTGAAGAGATGATACAACACTCCGGTTGGACATGGAAGGAATAGAGTTTGAACTTGGCAAACTGAAAACACTTGGATGAGACTCCGGTTAAAAGAGGAATGATAGACACAACACTCCGGTTAAATGGATAAGCAATAAAAAGGAACCTGATCCTCACAATTCGAGATGATGGGTGAAGAGCACAACATCACAATGCCTCCGTAACGAAAGAATAGAAGATAGACCATTGGAATAAAAGAATGGAGCAGAAAATGCCAACTTGTGCCACAAATGAGCTTGGAAAGCACCCTTCCAAGATGGTTAGAACAGAATTGTTGGAAAACCAACAACGAAACGAATGAGCTTGTAGTGGGCTTATGGAAAACTTCTCAAAATTATGAGGTGACAACCGGTCACTAATGGAAACCATTGATTTGATTGAGAGCACCAAAAGATGAAAAACTTCTTCACCGAGATGAGAAGGAGAAAATTTGATCATAGCTACGCACCACAAATAGCAACATTCCTTAGGGAAGGCTTTAGGTGAAATCTGACACAAGATAAATCCAAAGAAGAAGTTGATTGGTCGAAAAGATCTCTTGAACAAAGAGAAAATGATGGATTTAAAATACCTCATTCTTGACAACATATGAATCATGAAACATGAAGGAAATTGTCAAGAGTGACATAACACCATCTCAAAAGATAAGGTAGAAAGGATTGCACTTCGGAATGCAAGATGAAGAATACTTGAACTCCCCAAAACAAAACATGTGTTGAGCACCATGTTTATTTTAGAGTGTAGCTTTGCGGATCATAACTTCGAGAGAAATCTTGAAGAACAATTGCAGAATGAAAAGAATCCTTGACGAACCACCATGTTGAGCCTCCTTGAAGAACTTCGGTAAAAAAGGATGATAAAAAGAAAGAGAAGTTGAAAACACAAGGTGAAGCCTTGCAATGATTTAGATGGAGCTTCACGACGATGTAACAGAGAAAACTTGGAACTCCGAAAAAGGAAAAGATGAAACATTAGAACCGTGAATTACTTCATCATGAACAATCTCCGGAAGAAAAGAATTTAATCACCTCGAGGAAATAAGAATAAGATTTATTATATGCTTATCCTTCATCAAATTTAATTGATGACAAGCAACAGATTTGTCATACTACTTATTCCCATTGAAAAAAAAGGATTAAGAGAGATATAGCGCAAACTTGAGAAGGTATTGATGGAACCACCGGTGGGATTTGGAAACAATGAATGAATTGATATGAGAACAAAGGAAGTGAAATCTTGAACGAACCACCGTAAAAATTGGAAAAGAGAGTAGCAAGGGCACAATTCACCGGGAAGAATTAGAAAACGAATGAAGATACTTTAGGGGATTTAGATACAAGTGAACGAAGAAATCATGAACTGATTAGAGGATATTTGAACGCTGCACCGGTAAGATTTGGAGAAGGATAGCCACACGCTGAGAATGAAGAATTATGACATGATGGCCTTCGGAGGAAAGAAATGGAAACAACTCATGAAATGATCTGGATGGGTGAAAAGAATATCCACAATCAAAAACAATTATTAGGATGGCATGAAGCTAGAACCATGAATCTTCAAGAGGACCAAGATTTAAGAGAAACTCTTCTTCGGTCTTCACATGTTGAGAATGATGATGGGAACCACCATGAATTGTTGAGATACTCCGGGAGAATTAAAAGAGGAAAGGTTGAGCCAAAGATGAAAAGAATTTGAAAACGACCTTGGAGAAGCAATATGACTGATGAAAATTCATTCTTACGTCAAACTTCGAAAGACTTTGGGAATGGCTCCGGGAAAATAAGAAGAGTCAGGTAGGATCCTGGGAAAAGACCTGTGGGTTAGGGCCCACTCAAGAGAAAACCGTTGAAACAATTTTAAAGAGAGGTTGCACCGGTTGAATTAAATGGCTTGAATGATATAACAACCTCGAAATATCTTGAACGGATTGAGAATGGAAACACCAGTCTTCTGAGATATCTTGAGCACTCCGGATAAGAATAGAGAGAGGTGAACAATTAAGAGGTGCACCGATGTGGAAAAACATTTGAAACAAGGAAAGGGATATGATGAATATCGAAAGCTTGAATTGGATCCACCGGAGAAGAAACAACAATGAAGGATGATGAACTTGAAACTGTTGAGCATCTTCATGGGAAATCACCGGATAAGAACATTGAAAGAAAAGAATGAAGAGACTTCCCACAAATAAAAGGATACATGATTAAGAAATCTGAGTCCTTGAAGAAAAAGGGTGGGAGGGCGGCGAAAACAAAGACAACTCGGGATGGAAGAAACAAACACTGGTGAGAAAACTTAGAATTGATCTTGCGGATGGAGAGAATGATGGGATCATCTCGAAGAGAAGCGCACCGGTTGGAAAAAGAATTAACATGACAACCTCAATGATCAAAAGGATTAGTATTCACATAGCAATATGAGAACACCGTATAGGAAAGGTAGGGATTCAACATTTGACTTTGAAGCAACTCGAATACCACAAATAAAACAAAACAAAGGATTTGGCTTGCAGAATAAGCCGGAACAAATACATATGATAGAGATTTACCCAATCCCATATCATGCATCTGTCGGAAAGATATTCTAGGAGCTACTTGAATTCCCACCTATAAACTCCCGAAACTTTCTGGTTATGCAATATGGTGTTGGGGATACAGGGGAAGCAATATATCTCACCCAAACTAACAATACCTACATCCAAGTTGTATCCATCCGTCAACACATAACCAAGAAAACTCTGGAAATCGTGTACCTCAACCTTCGAAAAGCATCCGTTATACAAGTTATGGCAATACTCCCAAACTCCCCAGTACTGGGTGGCGTCGAGGTTATCTCACCAACAACTGCATAAAAGAGATTTTTGATGTCGGCAAAACTCAGGTATTCCAGAACTGCAACGATAAAATTGTGACGACAACACCTCGGAGCTCAACTCCCCGGGTCAATGCCACATAATAGACAGGAGGCACCAAGAACAATGTTCTCGTCACAAAACCATCGGAACGATTCCAAGATACCCGCGTGATCCTAAAAAAAATTAGTGAAATTTGAGGAGAGGAAAGACAAAACATCTACGTCAGGAGTCCTCACCAGAGCGACGAAGGGGCTGAGGAGTAAAAAGGATCCTACTCTCCGATATATATAATCCTAAGACTCAAAATAGTTTTCTTCTAGACTCAACAACGGCCAACAATCAAGGGGGCTCCTATGGTCGGTGGAGGCTCTGATTACCAACTTGTGACGCCCAATATGCGATACTATCCTAAAGAGACTCGAAGGTCCCACCAAGGATAGAACCGCATATTTAAACGCTTTTGCAAGGTGGATATCATTACATCAACATTACATAATAGATGGGGATACATTCATAAGGCATACAATGCCACTCGAATACAACATCACAATACATAAGAGCATCATCCGACTACGGATGAATCACAAACAGAAACTCAAACGACATCCACCCTGCTAGCCCAGGCTGCCGACCTGGAACATATCCCTTGATCGAAGAAGAAGCAGAAGAAGCACTCAACGCAAGCAAGCATCGCTCTCGCGTCATGATCGTCGCACAACCTGTACCTACAACTGTTGTTGTAGTAATCTATGAGCCACGAGGACTCAGGAATCCCATTACCATGGGTATCAAGACTAGCAAAGCTTAAAGGGAATGGAAGGGGTAAAGTGGTGAGGTTGCAGCAGCGACTAAGCATATATGGTGGCTAGCATACGCAAATAAGAGCGAGAAGAGAGCAAAAGGAACGGTCGTGAAACTAGCAATGATCAAGAAGTGATCCTGAACTCCTACTTACGTCAAACATAACCCAAAAACCGTGTTCACTTCCCGGACTCCACCGAAAAGAGACCATCACGGCTACACACACGGTTGATGCGTTTTAATTCGTATCTGGTGTCAAGTTATCTACAACCGGACATAAACAAATTCCCATCTGCCTATAACCGCAGGCACGGCTTTCGAAAGATTATACCCTGCAGGGGTGTCCCAACTTAGCCCATGACAAGCTCTCGCGATCAACGAAGGACATACCTTCTCCCAGGAAGACCTGATCAGACTCGGAATCCCGGTTTACAAGACATTTCAACAATGGTAAAACAGAACCAGCAAAGCCGCCCGATGCGCCGACAATCCCGATAGGAGCTGCACATATGTCGTTCTCAGGGCAACACCGGATAGGTCAGCCTACGAGTAAAACCAGACCTAGAGTTGCCCCGAGGTGGCCCCGCAGTCTGCCCGGTTCGGACCAACACTTAGACAAGCACTGCCAGGGGGGCTAAAATAAAGATGACCCTTGGGTTGGCCGACCCAAGGGAAGGGTATAGGTGGTGGTGAGGCAAATGGTAAAACCAAGGTTGGGCCTTGCTGGAGGAGTTTTATTCAAAGCGAACTGTCAAGGGCGTCCCATAAATCACCCAACCGCGTTAGGAACGCAAAATCTGGGAACATAACACCGGTATGACGGAAACTAGGGCGGCAAGAGTGGAACAAAACACCAGGCATAAAGCTGAGTCTTCCACCCTTTACCAAATATATAGATGCACTAATAATATAAGAGATATTGTGATATCCCAAACATAAATCCTGTCCACCATGGAGAAATCTTCAACTTCACCTGCAACTAACAACGCTATAAGAGGGGCTGAGCAAAGCGGTAACATAGCCAAGCAACGGTTTGCTAGGAAAGGTGTCAAAGGTTAGAGGTTCATGGCAATTTTGGAGGCTTGAAGAGCAAAAGACAGGTAGCACAGCAAAGCGATAGAACGAAGCAAGTATCATAGCAATGATAGTAGTGAGATCCAGGGTAGCGGTCATCTTGCCTGAAATCCCGCAAGGAAGAAGAACGAGTCCATGAAGAAGACGAACGGGAGTAGTCGGATGAATCCTCACAATTGCAACATTACCGGAACTAAGAATCAACATCGGAAAGAAACAAACAACATGGTAAATGCAGAAGCATAAACATGGCATGATGCACACACAAGTATGATGCATGTCCGGTTTAATGAGGCATGGCATGGCAAAATGCAACAAACAATACTACAAGTTAAGAGGAGCTCAATATGCAACGAGTTGCATATTGACAAAACACCACATGCAAGTATTTAGTTCACTCTCGTTTAGGTACACAACAATATTAAATGTTGTTAAACATGGCAAGAGGTGAAGCATGATGAAACTACCTATCTAGGAAAGTTTAAATGAGGCCGGAACAACAAATAACAATTCCGGAAAAATCCCCATATGCAAATTATGAATTTGGTACTGTTCTGCCCTAAACACAATTTTAGAGTTGTTAAACAGTAAAACAAAGTGCACCAAGTTAATCTATGCATTTTTCCACCCCGTTTACATATAAAGTTTATTAAAATTGGGGTTACGGTTATTTAGTTATGAAATAAATCATTTTAGCATGGCATTTAAACAAATTTAAACAAACAGCATTTTAAACATTTTAATCATGGACGAAAAAGGGATATTGTTAATCTACACAAAATTCTAAGCATTTTACATGTTTAAAACATTTTAATCCGATGCACGGTTGTGGAGTTATTAAATGCATGATCATGAGGGTTTTTCTGCAAAACAGTAAAACACTGGATAATTAGACAAATTCGCAGGCGGGAAAAAAACAAGACATGGGCCGAAACTGGCTGGGCCAACAATGTACAGGAGGGGGCACTGGATCTGGGTGCTCACCAGGCTGCATGGGCCGGTTGGTGGTGGAGCTAGCAGGCCGGGGCTGGCCTTGGAGCGCTGCAGCTGGAGAGGCCCAGGCAGCTGGGCGACGGGTCAACGACGCAGGCAAGCGGTTCGAGCTCCTCTGCTCGAACGAAACAGAGGAGCGGCGCGGCGAGGGGCTTGACGTGACTCCAGGAGGGGCCGGCAACAAGGATCTGGCGGGGCATCTCCGTCAAGGCGTGGACGGGGCGACGGAACTTGGCGCGGCGGCGGAGCGGCGCTGGGTGGCTCGGCGCCCTGCATCTCATTCGTGAAGGAGGGGACGGCAGCTGGCGATGCGGGAACTCCGGCGAGGCAGAGCTTGGAGGCGGCTTGGCGCCGGAGATGATGATGGGGAGGCGCGGAGGAGGTCATGGGTTCGAGGTCGACGGATCTGAACCGGCGGCTGCTGGGCTTGAAGCCCCTGGACGCCATGGCGGGCTCCCTGGGAGGTCTCTGCAAGGTCAGAAGCGAGATGAGAGACGAAGGAAAAAGAGAAGAAAGGAAAGGAGGTGGGCAGCGCTGTTCCTGGTGGTGGTCGCCGGCAGCGGCGTTGGTCGTCGGGCGACGAAGCGGGGCAGGTGAGGCGCGGAGGTCGTGGTCAAGGGGAACGAGGAGCTCCTCTCCTATGCGTTGGCTGCTAGTACGAGCTAGGCGCCTGGTGGATCGAGGCAGAGGGGCTCGAGCATGAGCGATGGGGAGCCATCGAGGGGAGGCATTGCTGCGGCTGGATGGACGGATTGGGTGGCGGCGGAAAACAAGGGACTTGGTCGGAGGCGATGCTGGTTGGTGGATGGATCGGGGAGGTGGAGAGGTGGTTGGCTCGGGATGGATCCCGAGGAAGAGGAGTGGCGGCGCGGATGGGAATGGGTGGATGGGACAGCTAGGGTCTAGGGTTGCCCCGATATTTGTATCAGATGAATTTAGGTTAGGGGATATCACATCCCTACGATCGTAATCGGATGGACAGAAAAATAGGCTAGGGAGAATCCAACAAAGAAACGAAGATACTTTCGGGATGTTTGGGGATGATCCGGGTCCATCGGTAAAGACTGAGCGGGTCGGGTTCGGGCAAGTTTCGGACACGCGCAAGAGGGGGTGCGTGCTTATGCAGAGAGGTTAAGTGGTTTGACACGAGGGAAACGAAAAACACGGTTGGTCTCGGAACGGTCAGCGAAGGCAAGGGGGGACGCGGCAACTACGAACAGGTGTAAGTTTTATGAAAAACATGCAGATGCAATGGGCATGATGCTATGAGATGAGATGCAAGACATGAACAACATGCAAAACAAAAGACAAAACCCAACCACGAAGGTAAAATCATATCGCATCTATCGAAAAAGGCAAGAGTTGGAGTTATGAATATGGAAAGTTACATCCGGGGCGTTACAACGGAGGAGCAGTGCACTGGATGAGTTCCAAGCAGGATACGGTGGCCGATTCTACCACAGAAGCCGAATACATTGTGGCTTGTGAAGCTGCAAAGGAAGGTGTTTGGATCCAGCATTTTCTGGATGATCTTGGTATTTTCCCAGCATCGGTGAAATCGTTGGACCTTTATTGTGATAATTCTGGTGCCATCGCACAAGCCAAGGAGCTGAGGAATCACCACAAGGTCAGACATATAGATCGGAAATATCACCTGATACGAAAGATCATAAAGAATTGTGATGTAGAGTTATGCAAGATTCACAGGGATGCAAATGTTGCAGATCCGTTGACTAAGCCGCTTCCACAACCCAAGCATGAGGGGCACGTTAGAGCTATGGGCATTCCATGTCTATTTGATTGACTCTAGTGCAAGTGGGAGACTGTTGGAGATATGCCCTAGAGGCAATCATGTATGATGATATTTCCTATGTGTTTATGAATAAAGATAGTCCTTGGACATTATCAATGATGTGTATCAGCAAGTACGTGACTTGTTTGTGGGACTATTCATTGTATGATGACTGTCCTAAAAGGTCCCTAGTCGAAAGGGCTGTGTGGACGCGCAACCGACTAGACTAGCATATGACACGGTCGATGGCTTGGTCTCACTAGCCATGGAGCATTGCATGCTAACCGGATAATATGGACTTGGAAAGGTCTGGTCGGATTCGACGTAGTCGGATCCGAGTCGAGATAAGGTCCGAGTTGGACAGACCCAACTATGAGACGCAGCGATATGTCATCTGTGAGTCTCTAGTACAACATACATTCTATGTCCTAAGACCTGAGCTGACGCATGTACTCGGGATGGTGACAGACTTGCTTTGGGCCGACCAAACGCTACTCGGTGACTGGGTAGTTACAAAGGTAGGTTTCGGGTTTGTCCAGTCCCATGCTGCGAGACATGGTCGAGCAAGATGGGATTTGCCCCTCCGATCAGTAGAGATATACTCTCGGCCCCTCGTGTGATCCGAGCAAGATAAGCACTGCCATGCGACAAGGATTGTGAGATAATCCGGATAGTGGTTGGTATCACTGAAACGAGAAAGAGGTCGGGCTACCACAAGGATGACAGACTCGCCTTGAGCCCGCCAACATATATCGTGAGGCAAAGGGAACAGAAGTGTGACACGTTGTACAGGTTCGCCTAACCAGCTTCATAGTATGCTTGGTGGTCAGCACACCTTGCTAGAGGCTGCTACCAACCGTGCAGGTCGGAGGGGATCCGAACTGTGACCAAGCTGACTTGAACCTAAGGGGTCGCGCGCTTAAGGGAAGGAACCTACAAGGTCGGTTCGTAGGACACTGGTCGGATGTGATCCGAACTGGACTAGGAACGTGACCGAGTAGACTTTGGGCTTTAGGGTTCGTGCGAGGCCCAAGTGTTGAGACCGCGACAGAAGCCTATATAAAGTGGAGGTGCGGCACACTCAATAGGTTGATCACTTCGGCGTTGAGACTAGGGTTTGCATGTGTTGCGAATAGCCACCTCCACTCACCGCCGACTGTGTGATCGGACCTAGCGTTCCGCCACACGGTGTTCCTCCTGCACGCGCAGATACCGTTAGAGGCAGTGCACTTGCGCCGCTCCGACGGACTTGTACGTGGGATCGGACGACCGGCTGTTCGAGGGAGATCGGACGAGGAGGAGACGATCCACGTGGACGCGCTGCCTCAACTCTACTTCCGCTGCACGGCACTGCGCGTCTAGTGGTAACAAGCTGTGATCCATCTCCCATAGCATGTTCTTGGTTGTCCTGCATGTAGGAATTTTAATTTGCAGTCGACGCTCCCTACCGTAGACCCCAACAGTAGCTTGAGGTAGTCGTCCATCTTGCGCTCACACTTGAAATACTCCTCGGGGTCTTGAATTCCATAGAAAGGAATCTCGTGGTCGATGTCAACCTCATGGTAGCTCGTCGAAGTCGCGGACTTGATCTTGGGGACGTTCTCTTGAGCGTAGTCTTGAGGTGCTTGTAGGAGAAGATGTCGCATGTACAAAGGCGAAAATGCCTTGAAGTAGCTTGGCGAAGATGCCAAGGTAGATGGTGAAGTCGTCGAGCGGTGATTGGTGTTGAGCTCTTGACCTTCACGTTCTCGTCGGTGATGGTGTCGATGCCGATGTGATCTTGCCGGAGATGGTAGCTCGGAAGGATGTGCACTTGAGTGTCTTCTCGAAGTTGAGGAAGATCGCTTGTAGGCCTTGATGAGGGCTTTGATCTCCTCCATTTGAGTATCCATCTTGGCGTCCAAGTTGTTTTTCATGGAATCAAACTCGTTGTTGTTGTAGACCGAAGGAGGTGCGTTTTGCCTATCCATCACAAGACTAGAGCAAATGTGAGTGGAATAAAGGAAACAACTAGACCAAATGTACTGAAGGAAATATGCCCTAGAGGCAATAATAAAGTTATTATTTTATATTTCCTTATTCATGATAAATGTTTATTATTCATGCTAGAATTGTATTGATTGTTAACCTAAATACATGTGTGAATACATAGACAAACATTGTGTCCCTAGTGAGCCTCTACTTGACTAGCTCGTTGATCAAAGATGGTTAAGGTTTCCAAATCATAGACATGCGTTGTTATTTGATGATGGGATCACATCATTAGGAGAATGATGTGATGGACAAGACCCATCCGTTAGCTTAGCATATTGATTGTTCAAGTTTTATTGCTATTGCTTTCTTCATGTGAAATATATTCCTTCGACTATGAGATTATGCAACTCCCGGATATCAAAGGAATGCCTTGTGTGCTATAAAGCGTCACAACGTAACTGGGTGATTATAAAGAAGCTCTACAGGTATATCCGAAGGTGTTTGTTGATTTGGCATAGATTGAGATTAGGAATTTTCACTCCGAGTATCGAAGAGGTATCTCTGGGCCCTCTTGGTAATACACATCATAAGAAGCCTTGCAAGAAAAGTGACTAATGAGTTAGTTGTAGGATGATGTATTACAGAACTAGTAAAGGGACTTGTCGGTAATGGGATTGAACTAGGTATGAAGATACCGACGATCGAATCTCGGGCAAGTAACATACTGATGGACAAAGGGAATCACATATGTTGGCATAATGGTTCGACCGATAAAAGATCTTCGTAGAATATGTGGGAGCCAATCCAGGTTCTGCTATTGGTTATTGACGGGAGAGGTGTCTCAGTCATGTCTGCTTAGTTCTCGAACCTGTAGGGTCCACACGCTTAACGTTCGTTGACGATATAGTATTACATAAGTTATGTGATTTGGTGACCGAATGTTGTTTGGAGTCCCGGATGTGATCACGGACATGACGAGGAGTCTCTAAACGGTCGAGAGATAAAGATTGCTATATATAGGACGATGATACTCGGACAACGGAAATGTTCCAGAGTGTATTGGGTATTTATCGGAGTACCGGAGGAAGATATGGGCCATATAGGCCATAAGAGGGGAGCACACCAGCCCACAAGGGGTGGCGCGCCTCGCCTATGGCAGGAGGCCGATTGGGAGAAGGAAAAAGGGAGGTCGCCCCCCTTTCCTATCTCTCTCTTCCCCTTCCACTTCGTCTTCGATGAAAAAATGGCAGGGGCGCCACGTGGGGAAACCCCAAGTAGGATTTGGATCCTACTTAGGGCGCCCCCTGGCTGCTTCCTCCTCCCCCCACCTATATATATGTGGGAGGGGGAGCCAAGTGATACCTCTGCAATGTATCTATAATTTTTGATTGTTCCATGCTATTATATTACTTGTTTTGGATGTTAATGGGCTTTACTTTACACTTTTATATCATTTTTGGGACTAACCTACTAACCAGAGGCCTAGCCCGAATTGCTGTTTTTTGCCTATTTCAGTATATCGAAGGAAAGGAATATCAAACAGAGTCCAAATAGAATGAAACCTTTGGGAGCGATCTTTTTGGAACAAACGCAATCCAGGAGCCTTGGAATGGACGTCAAGAAGCAGCTGAGGCGGCCACGAGGGTGGCTGGCGCGCCCAGTAAGGGTGGGTGCACCCCCCTACCTCGTGGGCCCCTCGTGGCTCCCTTGACCAACTTCCTTCTCCTATATATATCTACGTACCCTGAAAACAACCAGGAGCACCACGAGAAATTATTTCCATCACCACAACCTTCTGTATCCGCAAGATCCCATCTTGGAGCCTTCGCCGGTGCTCTGCCGGAGGGGGAATCGACCATGGAGGGCCTCTCCATCACCACCAAGGCCTATCCCATGAGTTGTGACTAGTTTACCACAGACCTTCGCGTCCATTGTTATTAGCTAGATGGCTTCTTCTCTCTCTTTGAATCTCAATACAAAGTTCTCCTTCTTCTTCTTGGAGATCTATTTGATGTAACTCTTTTTGCGGTGTATTTGTCGAGATTCGATGAATTGTGGGTTTATGATCAAGTTTTTCTATGAGAAATATTTGAATCTCCTCTAAATTCTTTTATGTATGATCGGTTATCTTTGCAAGTCTCTTCGAATTATCAGTTTGGTTTGGCCTACTAGATTGATCTTTCTTGCCATGGGAGAAGTGCTTAGCTTTAGGTTCAGTCTTGCGGTGTCCTTTCCCAGTGACAGTAGGGGCAGCAAGGCATGTATTGTATTGTTGCCATCGAGGATAAAAAGATGGGGTTTATATCATATTGCATGAGTTTATACCTCTACATCATGTCATCTTGCTTAATACGTTACTCTGTTCTTATGAACTTAATACTCTAGATGCAGGCAGGATTCGGTCGATGTGTGGAGTAATAGTAGTAGATGCAGGCAGGAGTCGGTCTACTTGTTGCGGATGTGATGCCTATATACATGGTCATGCCTAGATAATCTCATAACTATGCACTTTTCTATCAATTGCTCGACAATAATTTGTTCACCCACCGTCATATTTATGCTATCTTGAGAGAAGCCACTAGTGAAACCTATGGCCCCCGGGTCTATCTTTTATCATATAAGTTTTCCATTTACTTTTATTTGCATCTTTACTTTCCAATCTATATCATAAAAATACCAAAAATATTATCTCTATCAGATCTCACTTTTGCAAGTTACCGTGAAGGGATTGACAACTCCTTTATCGCGTTGGTTACGAGGTTCTTGTTTGTTTGTGTAGGTGTGTGGGACTTTTGAGGAGACTCCTACTCAATTGATACCTTGGTTCTCAAAAGCTGAGGGAAATACTTACGGTACTTTACTGCATCACCCTTTCCTCTTCAAGGGAAAAACCAACGCATGCTCAAGAGGTATCGAGAAGGATTTCTGGCGCCGTTGCCGGGGAGGTCTTCGCTCAAGTCAAGACATACCAAGTACCCATCACAAACTCATCTCCCTCGCATTACATTATTTTCCATTTGCCTCTCGTTTTCCTCTCCCCCACTTCACCCTTGCCGTTTTATTCACCCTCTCTTTTCCGTTCGCCTCTTCCTCTTGTGTGCCCGTTTGCCCTTATGGCTTTGCCTAAGAACGTTGACCTTCACCTTAAAAGGTTAGAGGAGATTGAATCAAATATTAGAAGCTTTATGACTTTACAATTTGAGCATAATAATTTCCTTAGAAACGAGCTTAAAGAGCAAAAGAATTTTCTGGGTTTCATGTATAAATAGCTTGATGATTTATCTAAGGAATTTCATGGTTTAAATGCTCAAATTGCTCGTATCAAAAAATCCTTAGCCCAAATTTCTGATAAGCAAGCCACCTCAGTTAATAAGATGGCTGCCAAACTAGAAGGGTTAGGAGAAAATAATGATGAAGATCTAAAATTTATTGATGTGTCCCCTATTAAATCTTTATTTTGCAATATGAATCATTATAATGATGGGACTGGAAGTGAATCAACTTTAGTTAAAAAGCGTTCCAATGATTTGGAGTATTTTGATATTAATGCTAAAATTGGTAAAAGTGGGATTGAAGAGATTAAAACTTTACATAGTAATGAACCCACTCCTTTGGATTTCAAGGAATTTAATTATGATAATTGCTCTTTAATAGATTGTATTTCCTTGTTGCAATCCGTGTTGAATTCTCCTCATGCTTATAGCCAAAATAACGCTTTTACTAAACATATCGTTGATACTTGCTGCAATCTTATGAGGAAAAACTTAATTTGGAAGTTTCTATACCTAGAAAACTTTATGATGAGTGGAAACCTACAATAAAAATTAAACTTAAAGATCATGAATGCTATGCTTTGTGTGATTTGGGTGCTAGTGTTTCCACGATTCCGAAAACTTTATGTGATGTGCTAGGTTTCCATGAATTTGATGATTGCTCTTTAAACTTGCACCTTGTGGATTCCACTATTAAGAAATCTATGGGAAGGATTAATGATGTTCTTATTGTTGCAAATAGGAATTATGTGCCCGTAGATTTTATCGTTCTTGATATTGATTGCAATCTTTTGTGTCCTATTATTCTTGGTAGTCCTTTCCTTGGAACGATTGGTGCAATTATTGATATGAAGGAAGGGAATATTAGATTACAATTTCCATTGAGGAAAGGCATGGAACACTTCCCTAGAAAGAAAATTAAATTACCATATCAATCTATTATGCGAGTCACTTATGAATTGAATGCCAAAGATGGCAATACTTAGATCTATTCTCGCTTTTATGCCAAGCTAGGGGCGTTAAACGATAGCGCTTGTTGGGAGGCAACCCAATTTTATTTTTTCCCTTGATTTTTGTTCCTATTTAGTAATAAATAATTTATTTAGTCTCTGGTTAGATGTGTTTTTATGTTTTAATTAGTGTTTGTGCCAAGTAGAACCTATAGGACAGCCGTGGGTGAAAGTTAATTTGATTCTGCTGAAAAACAGAAACTTTGCACTCACGAGAAAAAATTCAATAAATCACAGAAACGTGATTTTGCGTTGATTATTTTTTCTGTAGATCATTAGACAAATTACCTAGGAATTCCTATTTTGGTAGGATTTTTGAAGTTCCATAAGTATTCGAAAGTTACAGATTGCTACAGACTATTCTGTTTTTGACAGATTCTGTTTTTCGTGTGTTGTTTGCTTATTTTGATGAATCTATGGCTAGTATCGGGGGTTATGAACCATAGAGAAGTTGGAATACAGTACGTTTAACACAAATATAAATAAATAATGAGTTCATTACAGTATCTTATGTGGTGGTTTTTCTTTCTTGCACTAACGGTGCTTATAAGATTTCCTGTTGAGTTTTGTGTTATGAAGTTTTCAAGTTTTGGGTAAAGATTTGATGGACTATGGAATAAGGAGTGGAAAAAGCCTAAGCTTGGGTATGCCCATGGCACCCCAAGATATTCAAGGACAACCAAAAGCCTAAGCTTGTGTATGCCCCGGAAGGCATCCCCTCTTTCGTCCTCATCTATCGGTAACTTTACTTGGAGCTATATTTTTATTTACCACATGATATGTGTTTTGCTTGGAGCGTCTTGTATGATATGAGTCTTTGCTTGTTGTTTTACTACAATCATCCTTGTTGTTTTATTACAATCATCCTTGCTGTACACACTTTTGGAAACCCACATGATCTAGAATTTACTAGAATACTCTATGTGCTTCACTTATATCTTTTGAGCTAGATAGTTTTGCTCTATGTGCTTCACTAATATTTTCTAGAGCACGGTGGTGGCTTTATTTTGCTAGGTAGCATTCCACATCAAAAATTCTATTTTTATCATTTACCTACTCGTGGACGAGCAGGAAATAAGCTTGGGGATGCTTGATACGTCTCCAATGTATCTATAATTTTTTTATTGTTCCATGCTATTATATTACCTGTTTTGGATGTTAATGGGCTTTACTTTACACTTTTATATCATTTTTGGGACTAACCTACTAACCGGAGGCCCAGCCCGAATTGCTGTTTTTGTGCCTATTTCAGTATATCGAAGGAAAGGAATATCAAACGGAGTCCAAACGGAATGAAACCTTCGGGAGCAATCTTTTTGGAACAAACGCAATCCATGAGACTTGGAGTGGACGTCAAGAAGCAGCCGAGGCAGCCACGAGGGTGGTCGGCGCGCCCAGTAAGGGTGGGCGTGCCCCCTACCTCGTGGGCCCCTCGTGCCTCCACTGACCGACTTCCTTCGCCTATATATATCTACATACCCCGAAAACATCCAGGAGCACCACGAGAAATTATTTCCACCGCCGCAACCTTCTGTATCCGCGAGATCCCATCTTGGAGCCTTCGTCGGCGCTCCACCGGAGGGGGAATCGACCATGGAGGGCCTCTCCATCACCACCAAGGCCTCTCCGATGAGTTGTGAGTAGTTTACCACAGACCATCGGGTCCATAGTTATTAGCTAGATGGATTCTTCTCTTTCTTTGAATCTCAATACAAAGTTCTCCTTCTTCTTCTTGGAGATCTATTCGATGTAACTCTTTTTGCGGTGTGTTTGTCGAGATCCGATGAATTGTGGGTTTATGATCAAGTTTATCTATGAGAAATATTTGAATCTCCTCTGAATTCTTTTATGTATGATTGGTTATCTTTGCAAGTCTCTTTGAATTATTAGTTTGGTTTGGCCTACTAGATTGATCTTTCTTGCCATGGGAGAAGTGCTTAGCTTTGGGTTCAATCTTGTGGTGTCATTTCCCAGTGACAGTAGGGGCAGCAAGGCACGTATTGTATTGTTGCCATCGAGGATAAAAAGATCGGGTTTATATCATGTTGCATGAGTTTATGCCTCTACATCATGTCATCTTGCTTAATGCGTTACTTTGTTCTTATGAACTTAATACTCTAGATGCAGGCAGGAGTCGGTCGATGTGTAGAGTAATAGTAGAAGATGCATGTAGGAGTCGGTCTACTTGTTGCGGACGTGATGCCTATATACATGATCATGCCTAGATAATCTCATAATTATGCACTTTTCTATCAATTGCTCGACAGCAATTTGTTCACCCATCATAATATTTATGCTATCTTGAGAGAATCCACTAGTGAAACCTATGGCCCTCGGGTCTATCTTTTATCATATAAGTTTTCCATTTATTTTTATTTGCATCTTTTACTTTCCAATCTATATCATAAAAATACCAAAAATATTTATCTTATCATATTATCTCTATCAGATCTCACTTTCGCAAGTTACCGTGAAGGGATTGACAACCCCTTTATCGTGTTGGTTGTTAGGTTCTTGTTTGTTTGTGTAGGTGTGTGGGACTTTTGAGGAGCCTCATACTGGATTGATACCTTGGTTCTCAAAATCTGAGGGAAATACTTACGCTACTTTGCTGCATCACCCTTTCCTCTTCCAGGGAAAAACCAACGCATGCTCAAGAGGTAGCACCTAGCACACCCCAGACATTATCTTAGCCGTGTGCAGCGCCCCCCACCACAGTTTACGCGTCCGGTCATAACTTCGTAGTGCTTAGGTGAAGCCATGCGGAGATCACTTAACTGTCACCATCACCATGCTGTCGTGCTGACGAAACTCATCTACTACCTCGACATCTTGCTGGATCAAGAAGGAGAGGAACGTCACCGAGCTGAACGTGTGCAGAACTCGGAGGTGTCGTACATTCGGTACTCGACCGGTGGATCGCGAAGAAAGTTCGACTACATCAATCGCGTTGTGAAACGCTTCCGCTTACGGTCAACGAGGGTACATAGACACACTATCCCCCTCGTTGCTATGCATCTCCTAGATAGATCTTGCATGAGCGTAGGAATTTTTCTGAAATTGCTTGCTATATTCCCCAATAGTGGCATCTGTTCCAGGTCTATGCTTAGATGACATGCACGAGTAGAACACAAAGAAGTGTGGGCGGTGATTGATGTTGGCTTGAACTACACCGGTATTTCCCCAAAGAGGAAGGGATGATGCATCACATCAACGGTAGGTATTTCCCTCAGTGATGAGACCAAGGTTATCGAACCAGTAGAAGAACCATGCAACACCAAGTAAACAGCTCCTGCACACAAAGAATAAATACTTGCGACCCGACGTAAGAGAGGGGTTGTCAATACCTCACGGGTAAAAAGATAGGCAAAATTGTAGTAGATTGGATAAATAGATCTTGCGGGAACGCGAGATAGAATAAATAACTAAAAATTGCAGCAAGGTATTTTTGTATTTTTGGATTAATAGATCTGAAAATAAAGTGAATAAAAATATATCTCAAAGGCAAATATCATAAAGAAAAGACCCTGGGGCCGTAGATTTCACTAGTGGCTTCTCTCAAGAAAAATAGCATATGGTGGGTAAACAAATTACTGTTGGGCAATTGATAGAACTTCAAATAATCATGATGATATCGAGGCAATGATCATTATATAGGCATCACGTCCAAGATTAGTAGATGGACTCCTGCCTGCGTCTACTACTATTACTCCACACATTGACCGCTATCCAGCATGCATGTAGTGTACTAAGTGTCACGACCGGTTTTTCAATAAAATAATTATTGAGAAAATCGATCTTTAGATCCCAGTATAGGAAAAGTCATCCTCACTGGTAGACAAATACTTGATGAACAGAGGACCAGTAGCATTAAATATATTACAGGGTTGAGCTGAGGCTGCTCAACAAATTATTACAAACTCGCCAATATCTTACATAAGGGCGGTTATGACATAGGGGTGAGGTGGCATGCTACTAGCTCGAGGTAAAAAGTGGTGGTGGATATAACTTGACTCCTAACTGGCAGCTCATCGAGCGTCGAGGTGAGGCTCGATGAATTTATTCTGGGGTGGCGGAAGCGGATATGATACAGTGACCAAAACAGGATCGCACGGGACTGACTGGGACTCCTCTAGGCGTCGAACTCGCTATCGAACTCTTCATCCATGAGATCGCCTTCATCAACATCTGGCCAAATCAACAAGCCAGGTGAGTACTTTGAAAGTACTCGCAAGACAGTTCGGACAAAAGATATAACAAACGTATGCATGAATGCGTCCTGAACAAAAATAATGATGCTCATTCAATAATAATAATATTTATGCATGACTTGATAAGTACACAAATAAATGAAAACCGATCGGGTGTCTGGAGCAACGCCTCGAAAGGTAAACAAATAAAACTCATGCCGCAGTCGGGCGTCTAAGCGACACCACATAAAGGGCTTGAAAAGAAATGCCTTAGTCGGACGTCTGAGCGACGTCACAGACAGGGCTTGAAAAGAAATGCCACAGTCGGACGTGTGAGCGACATCACAGACAGGGCTTGAAAAGAAATGCCACAGTCGGACGTCTGAGCGACATCACATAAAGGGCTTTAAAAGAAATGCCACAGTGAAACGTCTGAGCGACATCGTAGACAGTGCTTACAATAAATGTAAATACAAGTATGCCAACGTCGGACGTCTGAGCGACATCACAGACAAGGCTTACAATAAATGTAAATACAAGTATGCCACCGTCGGACGTCTGAGCGACATCACAGACAGGGCTTGTAACAAATGTAAATAACAAGTATGCCACCGTCGGACATCTGAGCGACATCACAGACAGGGCTTGTAACAAATGTGAATAACAAGATTAGTCCATCCACAAGAATAATATTTTAACCGGATTTATCACCACATGTATTCCATCGGAGTTTTGTCACTGAGGCTGATACCTCACAAGATAAGATGAATATAGTACTTGAACATGTACAAGATGATTGAAAGATTTGTGACTCTGCAGAGTTGGTATTGACTGACCACAGCCAACAGATTTCCGTAGTCACGAATGGACTAGTTCCATTTATGGTATTTCGGTAGAAACACATTTAACTAGTACACACCCATTTCACCTCACGATGCCAGGAATCACCCTGGACAACGTCCAAGAAAAACTTTGAGACGGGGAGGTCACAACCTTGAATAGCATGGGATCAAATTTCTATACGCGCGCTCTAAGGGGTGCCCCCCTCTCGGTCCCAACCGGAAACACCCATGCCCCCTGAACGGATGACGGGCTTTAATCCAGGGCCATGGAACCCTCATCCCGGCCTCTCTATTTGGTGTGTACCAGGAAAACGATTTGCAACTTACTAAGCCATATTCCTTTCGGAAAACATGTGACAGTACCGGAAGGAAATGAGTGGGAATGTGATTTGTTTCACGATGACACGGAAGTCAAATAATCTGGCATAAGACTGGCATGTCACAACACTGCCATCTTACCCACCCTCATGCCATCACATGGCCATGCAAATATTTATCCAACAACATAATGCTTTCCGAAACTTACTTTCCACTTATGTGCATGATATATAACATTCAAAGAAATATTCATAAACATGCCATGACTATACAAAAATGCAAACATGCAACAACCACTCATCATATCAAGAGTTCAAACATGCTTGCCTGGTTCGGAGTAGTCGGAGCCTAACTGGGTGAGGTTCGCAGCTCCGTCACCTCCTCCGGTATCTACGGTATAAAAAAATACATACGTAACGTAATTACCGTGAGTGTACAGGAAAGTGTTCTAAATATTTTTCAAATAAATATGAAAAAAACTAGATAGAAAAACAAAGATGACAGAAAAATAATCAATCAAAAACCATTTTCTGTTTAAAAGTTATAAGAGTTTTGGTCCAAGGACCCATCTGTAATGAAACAGAAAACTTCCAGGGGGTTCTGCGGAAAAGTCCAGAAAACGGTTCGTTTAAAAGAAAAGACTGAGAGGCTGACAGGCGGGCTCCACCCGTCAGGTTTAAATTTTCAAATGAAGGTAACAGGGCGTGACGGCGCCCGAGAGATGCGGTGGTCGCCGGCGGCGATCCACGGCGAGGCAGGGGGATCGGACAGTACCTTCGTGATCAGCACGTTCTTCCGTGTCTGTGGGTGGTGGTAGAGGTTGCCAGCGAGCACCACGTCGACGGCGGCCGTTGCTCCGATGGACGGTGGCTCGGGTGGTCGTGGATCTTGCCGGAGAGAGCTGCGGGGGTCAAATTGAAGTGGGGGTTAGCCTCCTAGTGGTGGTACGAGGCTACGGGCAAGAGTAGGGCGGCGGAGGAGTTCTCACCAAAGAGAACATTGCCGGAGCCCGAGGCGGACAGAGGTGGCCGGAGTTGAGGAAGAAGGGCCCCTAGAGGCTCTTCCAGTGGCTAGGCGGGGTC